>NW_027526445.1:6864599-7362099 GCF_048455015.1 Haemaphysalis longicornis
CCGTGACAAGAGATTTGAGGGTGTTGTGAATTTCTCTTCCATAGATTTTTGTGGGGTCATTTTGTAGCTCATTATAGAATTGTCTGTCGCTTAGTTGTCGCATTCCCTCTTCCAAGTATTCAGACCTGTCAAGTATAACAATCGCTCTCCCCTTGTCCGCTGTTTTGATAATTATGCTGGTGTCCGCTTGAAGGGAATGTAAAGCTGCGCGCTCTTCTACTGACAGATTGTTGCGCACGGGTTGGTGCTGTGCATATGCCCGGATTACATCCTCCTGTACAGCCGCTATATACATATCTAGGTGCTAGTCTCGTCGGTCTTCGTTCGACAACGTCCGCGCGCGTTCGACAACGTCCGCCACTCAGCCATCCTCCAGCAGGTCAGCAAGCTGGGACTGGGAGAGCGAACCTACAACTATATTCGGGCTTTTCTAACGGACAGGACCGCAAGCATACAAATTGGAAACACGCAACTCGAGGAGCGCAAGAGAGGGAGCACGGGTACCCCACAGGGTTCCGTCATCTCCCCGCTCCTCTTCAATCTGGTCCTCATACCAGTGGCAGAGCGCCTACAACAAATCCCAGAAGTCCGACATACAATTTATGCGGACGACATCACCATCTGGATGGCTGGGGGCACCAACGGACACATAGAAGAGTCACTACAACGGGCGATAGACGAGGTCGAGGCCGGACTCGCAGACACCGGGCTCCGGTGCTCGCCGCAAAAGTCTGAGCTTCTAATACTCACACCGCCCGGCCCACGAAGAAAGAAAGCCGCCAAAGACGCTTCCCACATCGCCCTCCACGCGCACGACGGCACACGAATACCACACGTCCAGCGCATAAGAGTTCTCGGGTACCACATTGACGAAGGACGAAGCACCAACCGTACGTCCCTGAGCAGGCTATTGACTAGCATAGACAACGCCGCTCGACTGGTGCGCCGAATATCCACAAGAAACGAAGGCATGCGCGAAGCCAACCTTCTCCGCTTACTACAATCGTTCGTCGTTGGTCAGATCTCCTATACCGGCCCCTTCCACACGTGGTTGGCGCAGGAGCGAGACAAGATCAATGCTGCTATACGCAAAGCCTACAAAGTCGCCCTCGGACTACTACAGTGCACCAGCAACAGGGCGCTCGAAGCCCTGGGAGTCCACAATACCCTGGACGAAATATGCGAAGCGCAGAGAACTGCACAAATCGCACGCTTCCGGGAAACGCCGACCGGAAGAGAGATACTACACAGGACCGGACACTACCACAGCACGAACCGCGCCGCCACAACAGCTCCGCGGGAAAGGCAGGATGTGGAAGGCGGGGCTGACGCCGCCAGACCACGCGAACGACTACCACGATCTCTGTGCGAACAGATAGTCGTCACACCCTTACCTCGTAACACGCATCCAGAGAGGAACAGGGAAAGGCGAACGGCGAGAGCTAGGACACTGGCAGAAACATACAGCACCGACAACACTGCGGTGTACGTCGACGCGGCCCGCTACCCGCGCCGACCCCGAACCTACGTTGCGACCGTCATTCGAGCCACGGACGGTGCCACCATGAGTGCGGCGAGCTTCGCAGCGGACAACGCTACACAAGCGGAAGAGGCGGCGATCGCGCTAGCCCTGAGGAGTGCTCCAACAATCACCACCATATTAAGCGACTCCAAGTCAGCTATAGTCAACTACAGCAAAGGCAGCATGGGTCCTCCGGCCCACCGCCTCCTTCGACCACTACCAGACCCGAAGACCAACACTACACACCTCAGGTGGTTTCCTGCCCACGTCGGACTCATACCCGGCGGAGTGGCCAACCGGAACGAGAGGGCGGACGCCGTCGCGCGCGAGCTTACACACCGCGCGGCGCCCCCCCGCCTCTCGAACACGGCGCGGGCCGCAGGGTATGGCGGTGAAGGCGACGAGGAGCAAGGAAACGACAACGAGGAGAACGAAGAGGAAGAAGACTACGAACCACTACTGGAGTACGGGGAAATACTCCGGTACTACAAAGAGCAAAGAAGGACACAACCCCCACCTCATCCCGGACTCAACCGGCACGAGCAGGTGTTACTCCGACAACTACAAACAAGAACTGTGATTACACCGGCTCTGGCGCGCTACGTGTGCCCAGGACGCTTCAAAAACTACATGTGTAGTGAGTGCGCGAGTGAACCCGCTACCCTGTCCCACATCCTGCAAGCCCACCACCGCCACCGAGACGAACAGGGTTGCGGACGAGTGAATACCGGTGCAGTGCGCGATCCCCAGTACTGTGACACCCCAAACGCGGACACCGCTGACGCGTGCGCAAACGCGGAGTGCGCGAGTGATACGTGTGAGAACACTACGAGTGCGAACACTACCCCGGCCGACATCCCACCGGATGTAGTGACAATGATCACATCGCCGAACTGCGCGCAGCAGAGGCAAGCCATCCAGCGGCTCGAGGAAGCCCTCGCTCGGCAAGAGCGAACGGAGCATTCTGACGCCGGCGCGACTCACTACCGTGCTCATCCAAGGGTACGGGGGAGAGGCTGCGTGGCTGGAGGAATCTTAGTAGCTCGAGCCGGGCCACTGGCCCAATACCCCTCGAGGCCTTAACCAAGGCAGGAATGGGAAGAGGACACCGCCTACTTCACAGGGTCTCCTGATTCCCCATCCCCACGCAGGATCGTGCAATAAAGTCTTTCTCTCTCTCTCTCGGTCTTTTGGTGTCCAGGATTTGTTTGATGCACCAGGCAGTTGTGCTTTTGTGTTGGGGTGGTCTGGAAGTATTCCCGGAGACGTAGATTACGCGCGAGAGTGTCCAGATCCTGATATAGATGGAACTCATTGAATTTTCCGGAGGCTGGGGAAAATGTCAAACCTTTCGAGACAAGTTTTTCTTGAGTCGGGGATAATGTTTTGCTTCACAGATTTACCACGTTCGTTTGTTGTGGGTTCACTGGCGAGATATGGCATTGGGACCTGGGGTGACGCCTACGGGATAGTTTGGTTGCACGGAGTTGACTAAAAACTGCGGGGAAATATTATCGCGTTGCAAGTTCTTGATCTTTTGTTGTGATATTTCTTTCGTCTTTGTCGTCTCAAAGTTTTTAACGTCCTTGCATTCTAAGTCGAGTAGATTCGATTGCGACCTCTCTAGAAGTTCGACATCTAGAAGCTGCGTGGTCCGTCTTCGTCTGTGCTGTGAAACGATCTCCGGGAGACCCACCGACGCATCGGACAGCACTTTCTCCCATTTCGTAATTTCCTCCGGATAAAATGTGCACATCGAGGGTGTGCAAGCTAGAAGAAGGTCTTTTGGTGCGGCTTTCTGGTTGACGTATGTTTCCAAGTCAGCAGCATGCAAATCAAAGCGAACGCTAAAAATCCAGAAGTGGCTTGTTTCGCTGTCAACAATTTGCTTCTTGTTGTTTTATGTTGTCTTTGCTGCCGTTTTTAATGTTTTCCAACAATTTATCACAAAGAGTAACTTAATTACATACTACTCCAGGTGCCCTTTGGTATTGGGAATATGATAGAGGGCTCTTACGAAGTCTATGTTCACTGCGTTGTGCCGGGAATGTGCTCACAGCGACATTTATTACCTGAGTTTCATCCTACATCATCCAGAAATCAGCTCTGGCAATAGTTGTGACATGGAGCGCCTTGAGAAAGTTATCTGCAGGTGCTTTAAATGAACATACTTGGGACATTTCTGCGATGAAGAAAAAAGCTGCAATATAATGTTTCCAAAAAAACGTCTTTTACTCTCCGTTAGTTAACTCATGTGTACGCAGCTTGTGGGACCACCAAGTTACATAAACTACGGTAGGGATAAACGGAATAGGCAGGTAAATAATTCAAGATTAGTCTAGAAGGTAAAGGCACACACTAGGCAGTCACTAAAGGTGTATTTGCAATATGTTGCGGCAATCGTTTGTTAGTTTTCCACAAGAGGACCACTCTGTTGCAGTGTGGGGCACAACATGATAGAAAAATAAAATTTTGAATGGAAACAAACAAGGAAAGTTCGCACAAACATTTAGCTGCCAAAGTATATCGCAAACATTTATTGCTCGTTTCACAGTGTCTTTGTGGTATTTGTTAAGTTTTGATGAAACAGAATTTCGCTGCGCCTTTTCTGAGATATTTGGTGAGGTCGTTTCACCTAGTATATACGTATTTGTTTGCTGTGCACGTAGGAATCGAAATCCTTGCGGTATTAATCACTCGTCCAATCATAATCTTTGAAGACTTACAGAAAAGTCATTAAAAAGAATGCCAGCAAATTACACAGTCAAACAGGAAAGTAGAATTCTTGTAGATAAATAAAGCTGAGTGTTCTCTCGTATGAGTAGAATCATGCGTATTTTCAAGGTCTTCTTTTATGAAGCGTTCGCCGTTTTAGTGGCAAAAGATACTGCGCACATCTTGTTTCCTTGCGTGTCTCTGCACAGAACGGCACGTATGCACACCTTCATTTTCTAATTGTAGTGGCGACTACGTTTGACGGTGTGAGAATATTTCAAACTTACGAATATCAGAGCAAACATTGCTTTGTTGTAATATAATTGTGTCAAGTTGCACTATAGCAAAACTTCGAATATTTTTATTCATTTCAATGCTTCAAAACTGAAACAGAAAGTGGTTTCATGAAGCATATTTGTAGAATTTTTCCTTTTTGGAAAGTCGAAATGCCCTGCCAAAGAACACAGAAACCTGAAATATATGAGTTTAAGGTAATTGCGCTCTCGATGTATCACACTATGAGTGCGCGCGTTCGACCTACTGCTGCTGGCTACAGGCTTTCTTGCAATGCAGTAGTTACATGCGGGTGAAAGGAGGAGTGTGGCTCTTTTTGAGCGCCTCCTATTTTTTGGGCATGAGGACAACTTCATCCTGCTGCTTTTTGTATAGAGCGCTAGAACTGTCCTTGTCGATCCCCTCTACATTAGAAAGGCCGGCTTCTTAGTTACGCAGGGTCGATGTTCTGGTTTTCTGCTGAAATGATGCCACACGTTATCTTTTAAGCCTATAAATTTTACTTTTTTCTTTATTGATCATAGCAAACACACTGAGCGTGTATATGTTCGCTCTCGTAAACGCCGAGATGAAGCTCTGTTTTATGAGAACGCATGTAAACAGCGGCACACGCGACGCTAGCGGGCTGACTCTGCATGTTTTTTATCTCCAAGTTTCTCCAACTTTGCACTAAACTGATCCTAATAAGTTTATTATAGGCTTAAAAGACCCTTTGAAGAAAACCTATATAAAGGGGTCACTAAGGCGCAACTTTATTTTTTTTTTTTCAGAAGATTTAGTGTTTTATAGGGTTATTGGCCCTTGTCGAAAAGCATTAAGATGCTTTACTGAAACAGAAATAACCACTTAAATAAAATTTTAAATCCTCTTGTGGCATCATATGTTTTATAACGCCAGGAATGATGAATTGTGGGATACCGAAAACAAATGTTTAGATGTCAAGTAAGGCTGCGTCAAGTACCGTCTTAGCACGCAAGAAAGCATGTACATGTGTCTCCGATGGACAGGGAAAAATTATGCGAAAGATGAATACAATCAAGCATAAATATCCGCACTGAAAACAACACCCAAACAAAGTGGTAAAAACTAAAAGGCATCAACAAAATTGTACTAACCCTAACTAGTAATAATGAAAAATTGTAGCACCGCGAAACAAGCACAGAAGTTTAGTTTACAACTTAAAGCAAAAGTTGTGCGCAGCACTAACAGCAGTCTTCTCGGTCACGACGTATTCTTGCTGTGTCTCAGGAAGTGATGGCATGTTTAAGAAACACGGGGTGGCCCTATCTCTCCGCGCGTCGCCGACGCCGAGAATGTTGTTGCAAAATCCTGTTTGATCTCCCGCCAAATGAGCTTCGGATGAACCACGAAGTAAGAACGAGGGTGTGGTGAGAGTGTTAGGGCGAGGCAGTGAGAGAGATGACGCCATAGCTTTACTATCCCTTCCCTTCTTAACTGATTCACACCATCCCATAGCAGCGCATGTCGCCTTCACCCGCACCATTTCCCCAAACATTCCTCCTCAGTTTTTTTTGCGCTTCGGAGTCTGGTTCGCTCGCTCCGTTTGCAGACATCGTGGCCGTGGCCGCCAAACCACGGTACCGACTGGCGAAGTGCTGCACAATAAAAACAGGATGGAGGATGGAAAACACGCAGGATATAAAATGCGCGCTGACTTACAACTGTTTAGTTTTTAATGCACAAGTTGTTGCAAAAAACATAACAAGAAAAGTTTTAAGATAAAAAGATGGGGACGGCAAGGAACTAGCTATTAAACAAGTTTCATGAATAAACGGCCCGTCTATGTCTGATTTTGTAAAGATTGACAAGGATGTTGTACTTATGCTTTTTGTCATCCGCTTTGTTAATGTAATAAGCTTCTCTATTATATTCCTCCGTTTTATTTAAATATCGCTCCAGAAAGTATGTTTATTTCAGTAGTGGCTTACGGCCGCATCTTTTACAGTGGTCACTCGGATGATCGCGTAAATTGCTGGGAACTGCAAGTCTGTGTAATCTTGCCCGATCACTAAGCATGTCCAGCATACAATTGGCCAAAATTTAGTTGTATTTCGTAAACCACGTTACCTACCCATTAAGTGAAACTGGGTGCATATTTCGTAGGCACCATATCCTGGCCTCTTACTATTCCAACTTAGGGGAATTTGTGCTATCCTGCACGGGGCAAAAAATAACACCGTCAGCTTTTATCGTTCCGAAACATTTTTAACATTATGGGAGATACGGTGTTAGTATTATAGGCACAGGAAGGATTGACAGGCATGCTTCCACAAGAAGTATATTGTTTGAGACACCAACCTCTTATGCTCTTCAAGGAACCGTCTGTCTTTATGTGGTCCTCCGTCTCTGTTCCTTCTTGCCGGGCCTTGCCGGGCCCTGCTATTTTTTTCTAGCGACCCTTCTTTGTTCTCTGCTCCGCCCCTGCGCTTTGCACACTTCACTAAATTGTCTCCGCTTGTCGTCATGGCACTTTGCACTTGACTCGATTCGAATATCCTTGTCGTATTCAGATTCCATTTGGTCGTAATGTCAATGTCAACGCGTGGCGTTCCCTGATTGGGCTACATTTGACACATATATTGAAATGCCGGGTCTTCGTATTGCTGGTGCGGTGGTTTTGGAGCATTCCTTCTGAGGGGCCTGACCATGACCCGTGACAGGCTGCTGCTCTGGAAAAACACATCTTGTGTTACATTGGGGACCATCCGCTCTCCTAGATGGCGCAGTGGTACCCCTCACTGACAACTGCCGCACTTGTTTCGCAGCTGATGAAAACTGCTACTGGTGTATTTGGTCACGGCAGACAATAATCCTTTTTGAAAACCCTGAGGTATGATGTGACAAGCAGAGCGACTAATACGGCGGTGTTGCTTATGTCAGTTTTCCAGTGTCATGTCAGACAAGCCAATGCTTCCAACGGAGTTGTTACGAAGGGTTGGAGGCCGTATATGTAGAGCGCGCAGTATGCGCTAGGGCTCTATATGTGCGTGTTCGTGACTGACTAAAAGTCATTCTTTACCCCGCATTTTCTACCTAATTAAAAAAAAAATATGCACTACCTTAGGCCTGGATAACGCTATTATATTCATGTATAAAACGTGTTGGAGCTTGTGGGGTTTAGCCTTTCGCAATAACCAGCCAATAATACATCGGAAGCTCAGTGCTGGAGAGAAACTTTCCAGTCGCGTGGACATTCTGTTTTCCTCACTATCTAGCTTGTTTGAGCTAAATTTACGTTAAACGTGCGTCAGTGATATTCAAGCGATGAAACATTTTGAATGAAGTAATCTTGCATATTTGCTGCATAGCCGCTTTAGGGTTTTTTATACGCGTGTTGAACCATTCGTGGTGGGTGCCTTTGTTTTAATTTTATGCTTTCTGATGGCGAAGCAAGGAATGTACGACCAGATCAGGCGCACATGAAAAGGGAAATCATAAATCAGGCTTGTTTTTCATTATTTTCATTCCACTATACGTCGAGTATTCGTCTTAGAACTGACGAAAATATTCATGAAAATGCAATTTACATGTGTCGTTTTTGAGGAGAAATGGGCTAATCAGGGCTCGTCAGAATATATACCGTCAGTACGCTATTAGGACAAGCATATTCGAATCGGGTCAATTGACAAGTGCCATGATGACAAGCGGAAACAATTTAGTGAAGCGTGGAAAGCTCAGGGGCGGAGCAGATAACTTAATTGTTATTTCGTATTTATTATTCTTATTTATTGAATGAAGGAGAAGCGAAGGCAAGGAGTGTAAAGTTAAAGTCTGTGTTTATTGCTTGGTGCCGTCAAGCAAAGCGTCAAGTCAAGCGAAAGCCAAGCAAAGACGCCCTTGACTGAGTTTCAAACGCGCGCTCCGCCGCTTATATACACACCGCCCGCGTTCGAGGGAGAGGAGTACGGGGGAGAGACGCGCATGCGCACACTTCCGTACACAAGCGCGCGAACTTTCCACGCACCCACCACGCCGTTATCACGCTACACGCCCTGCCGCCGTTACTGTGGAGCGCGACGCAGCGCACGGGTACCTACGACGCATGCGCGCACAGACGCGCTCCCCCCGCACCGCCGCAGCTGTTGTTGATAGCGACGGAGCGCACGGGGTACACTCGCTCCTCCTGCACCGCCGCACCTGTTGTTGAGAGCGAGGAGGGTACGGGGGAGAGACGCGCACCTGAGCCTCGACGCGACGCGCATGCGGAGTGAGCGTGTGGACGGCGCCGACAACATCGACGAGGTATGATGTGACAAGCAGAGCGACTAATACGGCGGTGTTGCTTATGTCAGTTTTCAAGTGTCATGTCAGACAAGCCAATGCTTCCAACGGAGTTGTTACGAAGGGTTGGAGGCCGTATATGTAGAGCGCGCAGTATGCGCTAGGGCTCTATATGTGCGTGTTCGTGACTAACTAAAAGTCATTCTTTACCCCGCATTTTCTACCTAATTAAAAAAAAATATGCACTACCTTAGGCCTGGATAACGCCTTTATATTCATGTATAAAACGTGTTGGAGCTTGTCGGGTTTAGCCTTTCGCAATAACCAGCCAATAATACATCGGAAGCTCAGTGCTGGAGAGAAACTTTCCAGTCGCGTGGACATTCTGTTTTCCTCACTATCTAGCTTGTTTGAGCTAACTTTACGTTAAACGTGCGTCAGTGATATTCAAGCGATGAAACATTTTGAATGAAGTAATCTTGCATATTTGCTGCATAGCCGCTTTAGGGTTTTTTATACGCGTGTTGAACCATTCGTGGTGGGTGCCTTTGTTTTAATTTTATGCTTTCTGATGGCGAAGCAAGGAATGTACGACCAGATCAGGCGCACATGAAAAGGGAAATCATAAATCAGGCTTGTTTTTCATTATTTTCATTCCACTATACGTCGAGTATTCGTCTTAGAACTGACGAAAATATTCATGAAAATGCAATTTACATGTGTCGTTTTTGAGGAGAAATGGGCTAATCAGGGCTCGTCAGAATATATACCGTCAGTACGCTATTAGGACAAGCATATTCGAATCGGGTCAATTGACAAGTGCCATGATGACAAGCGGAAACAATTTAGTGAAGCGTGGAAAGCTCAGGGGCGGAGCAGAGAACAAAGAAGGGTCGCTAGAAAAAAAATAGCAGGGCCCGGCAAGGCCCGGCAAGAAGGAACAGAGATGGAGCACCACATAAAGACAGACGGTGCCGTGAAGACCATAGCAGTTTGGTGTCTCAAACAAATTACTTTCTGTGGAAGCATGCCTGTCAATCCTTCCCCTGCCTATAATACTAACACCGTATCTCCCACAATGTCAAAAATGCTTCGAAAAGATAAAAGGTGATGACTGAAATCATGTGCCTGAAGGGACTGCATCAAATGAAAGTTGCCCTAGTGTGCAGTTGAAATCAGGAATGAAGATAAAATGTAGCCGGTCAACTTCTGCACATTTGTTTTATGCAAATAAAAATCTATGAAAACCTTTAAACCAATCAAGTTTATTTTACGGAATATTTGCTGAAGAACTGTTGAAAAAATTGTGCATTTCGTTTTTCTGTGCATCGCTAAACATGGTCTTCTTTTTAAAAAGATTTGGTTTTATTCGCCAAATATTTCTCCAGATCACTACTATCCTCGCATTCTCTTCAAAACGGGCAGATACTATTCGGACGTACCTACTCAGTTCGCGGCAGTAGCGTGCACCCAGAATTTAGGCGGTACCCGGAATGATACTTCATGGCACAGATTAGTCTGCCTTCCTCAGTTGCTGGTCCTCTGTCTGCATTCTGCCGTTACAACAGAAAACTTCTTGTGTAGTCTCCTTTTTTTAGTATTCTCTTCGTGATTGCTGCTTTTGACCAGGAACTACCTGTTTGTAGCGGAGACTGGTGGAAACATTGTGACGGCTGCGGTTCGTAAACTGATACGAGACAAACTCGACGTCTCGGTCAGGGTGAGTAGTATAGCCCTTTTTTATATGTTCTTGATGTACTAGTTTGGACGGAAAACCATCTCCACTAACGTGAAACACCCCTATGTTTCACGATAGTGTAGATGACCCGGGATTTTCGCTTCACTTCCTTTAGAGTATAAATTCTAAAAAAACTTATGGTAATTCACTAGACCTACGAAGTACTAAAAGCTTAAGCATTCCTTCGTATTATAGGCTGCTATCCTTGCTTTCCGTATCGCTCTTTCTCTCTCGCAATTTATATATATATATATATATATATATATATATATATATATATGTGTATATATATATATATATATATATATTATGAAACATAAAAACTCACACCAAGCGCGAGCAAGTAGAATAAGCAGCGACCGAAACGCACAAAAAAACACTAACAAAAAGTTTACGGATGTTTTCGGAAGAGGACTTCCTTTAGTGTCTGAAGAAAGGAAGTCCTCTTCCTCAAACGTCAGTAAACGTTTATTATTTTTGTAATGATGTTCTCATTTGTCTCTGTCTCCACTTGCCTTATACATATGCTATTGAAAAAGATATATCACACACAGCACGTTCAAGTAGGGAGTAAATAGTCGAAGAAACGGCAAGAACAATTACACGCAAGTTTGGTTACGTGTCAGAAAAGAGACGTGCCGTCATGCAAGGAAATTTACGTTTAGTCTCAGCCACTTTTGCGATGTAACTATATCGTAATTGAGGCAGGTCCCATTGCCCACACTTGAGTAAACTCCGTTTTTATTGTTCTTGCCCTGTCTCCGACAGTTTACTTGTAGTATTTTTACGCGCTCCTTGTAAGTTTTCTTGTATCCTGAATTTACATGCAGATAGATATATCGCGATAAAGCGAAATTTTACTCCTCCGATGGTCAACTCTCCCCATCTACCAGCGCAAACATAAAAGTCACTGGAATTTGTGATGAGTATCTCAACTATTATCCTCGCGGCTGCTCAGGTAAGCATCTGTCAAGAGTTCTGAATTTTTTTTCGGGGCAGCTGCTGGCATGTACGTATACTAATTTTTAGGGACTTAGATAACTTCGTAGGAATATGCGACTACGATAGTTCTTCCAGAGGGCCCTACTGCGACAAAGGTCGACACGTATTATCTAGGAGGTACTACTGAACCCCTCCCACGCAGTGTGATAATTGTGTCTACATGCACATTAGGGCTGTCCAACCCGATGTACGAGAAGCATGAAATTGCAAATCTCTTTCCCTAGTAACGCAATAAAAAGGGATCAAAAGAACTGCAAGAACTCGGAAGTTGCCCGGAAATAGTTATAAAACTCGCCGATAAAGGAGGCGTCATCGGAATTCTCAACAAAACCCACAATACAAACGAGGGTCAATAACAACTATGGGAAACTGTTTTCTAGAAAGTACTCACTAGTGATCCCACTAACAATTATAACCTAATCATCGAAGATAAACTGACTGAGCTTGACCAAATCGAGTGGGTATCGAAACCACCGCTTGTTCTCTTTTCTTTTTTTGCCAAATAGCCGGTATATTCTACCGTCTTCCTAAGTATCATTAGGACAACAACCCTGGCCGCTCCATTGTTTCTCGCATTGGTACTCTCAGTGATAATCTCTCGTGCAATATTGACACTCTTATTCACTACATTCCCCAGCTTTCTGTGTATTAAGGGGGCCAAAAGGGACGCACGCCCATTTCGACACCTCCATCCTAAGACAGCCGCGCGATCTAATCCTATATCCCACAGCGCATCTCAACTTCGAAAGAACAGGATGCACGGGACTCGCGGACCCCTCCATCAAATCAGTGATCCCACTTTTTTTAATTCCCGAGGCATGGAAACTTCGCTGCATCGGAGCTCCCGCAAGATGGTGGCCGACAAAACTACCTGCATCGTCGCCTGTCGAAAATTCACAATTAAGTAGCAGTTGCTCCGGTGCACGCCTTCAGGCAAACGAGTCCACTTTAAATGCATTGCTTGGCCCGAAGAGGAGCTACAACGTCGGGTGTACGGCCCGATTCTGTTCACACGTTGTGTGTGCGAAACACAACACAGGCCCAAGGAAGGCAATGCCCAGGTCGACGGAGCCATTTCGGCTTTATCGCCTCGGCTCTCCCGCGATGACGAAACGCTCGCTGTACGACCTGACGACCTTAAAGGGACACTGAAGTGAATTTGTCAAGCTCCCGTTTTGGCTTGCACTGCGTAGACTGGCTCAAATTAGCACACTTTTCATCGTTTATTCGGTTGACAAATCGGTAATTATTTTACAAAGCGCGAAAGAAGAAAAACTACCATGCGCGGTTTGCGGCGGCCGCGCCAACTAAAGCTGTGACGTTAGGAGGAGCGGGCACCGTGATTGGACGATGCCCAAGGTGAGCAACCAAACAAGTTCCGGTTTCGGTTTCGGTTTTGTAAAACACAACCGTTGGCGTTGTTGCATGGGCATTCTCAATAACTCAGTAATCATCGTACCGCGCTTCTGCCATGTTGTCAGCTGTAAAAATGCATAACGATAAGCCTCCTAGGACGGATTGGAATCGTAGCATTCACAGCCGAAACCTACGCAGTGCATGAACGCCCTCCGCGTACCCGCTGACGCCCAAATGTCATGCGCTTTTCCCCCATATTTGGAGCTTGCCTCCCTCATGCCTGTGTCGTAAAAAGCGTGTTCGCACCAGGCCAAGGGTCTGTTCATTCTGGCCTGTGCCCACTGCCTGCAAGCAGACGGTGCTTATGGCAACAGCACGCCAACGAGAACTCGCTAGCGTGCCAGTGCCAGCCTGCGCGCGTTTTGTGAACTAGTTCGTGGTGCCATGAACGTTGCGGCCCAAAAAAAGGTGAACTCAATATAGAAAACATCGGCGGAAAACGAAAAAGTTAACTTACAAAAAAAAAAGCACGCACCCGCGGGGATTCGAACTTGTGACGTTCAAAATACTTGCGGTGGCATAGCTAACAACTCAGACCACTCGGCCACGGACCGGGCTCCGCTGGCATGGGTAATATAGGGTATATATTGTATAACCAGTTTACACTTTTATTTAGTTTTGGCATTTCAAGCAGCTTAGGTGACTATTTGTTGTATTGCGCTTGTGCAGTAAGCGTCGCCCGTGTTTCCACAAATAGCTCACGTCTAGCAATTTCATTTCGTAGACGGAAAAGCGTTCGCAGATGCGTTGTCGTGCTGCTGACCGCTGTGCTTGTTCGCCCAGCGCAAAAAAGTGGTTCCCGCATCCTAGGTGTACGCTGTACGGTAAAAATATCAGTTGATTTTATTTCCTTAGTACCTATATTGACTTCGCTGACTCTTCTCCCGCCTTCAAGAGGCCTTATATTTTCCTACTGGCATACCAGTCAGCGAAGCGTCGCATGTGCGCTTGTGCAGCGCTTGTGTGAAGCGACCTTGACTTGGAGCTAGATACAGTGTACAAACTAACCAAGTAAAGAAAGGCAAATTCTACCATTCACAAACGTGTCCTGGCTTCGTTTCAACTGAGCGAACGAATTGCGGCGACCCGTCGTCGGCCGGCGGATGAAACGCTGGGCCTACTGACTCTGTCAGAAGGCCGGGGAGCCGTGCAGTAGCGCAGCCAATTGCCAGCTTACCCCCTCCTGACGTCACACGAAAACGCCGCAGAAAATGGGCGAGCGTAAAGAGAGGAGGACAGCATTTTCGAATTAATTTTTCTACTAAATAAAATCGCGAAAACGCGCCCAGGGTGGTCGAAACATGGCCTGGGGACTCCGGACTACAATTTGCGCAAGTAATCCCGCAATGTTTACATATCACTTCAGTGTCCCCTTAAGAACCGCCTCAGCGGGATACGCGAGCTTCTTTTGAACGCGTTGCTGGGGATCTCCCTCGTAACCAACGAGGTTAATGCACTGCGTTAGGAGAACACCCGCCTGCACAAGGAGACAGCGAAGAACTCCATTCTGATGTCTGTGGCTATTTCTTCTCTTCAAGACGAGGTGCGTGCGCTACGTTCGGGGCTGCGGAAAAGAGAGTCACGATTCCCCCCCCCCCCCTCCCTCACCCCGCGATGCACCCTCCAAGCAAGACAATGTCACACCAGCTAACTGAACCAAGGCCCTCCTCCCGCACAACAACGCAAGGACAACAGCGCGTCTGAAAGTGCCTCGTCCCTTGATCCTCTGCTCCCAGCCACTACGAAGTGGGCCTCCTTGAATATAGAGCGCCCAGCTAATACGCGCCGACCTGCTCGTGATGAGGCCGTTGGAAAGAACAACATCTAGGACATCTTCAGTGCCCCCCGGCGACCCAGCGAAAAAGCCGTGTTTTTGTCGCGCCTGCACCATGACACCTCTGCGCCCCACGTTCTCTAGCTTGTGAACTTTGTTGCTACTGACAATATCACTTAGTGCAAACCTATGCTCCTTTCACGTTACGTCAGTGCCGATTCCTTGGCTGCAGTCAACGACGCTACTGTCTGGGCAAACGGAAGCTTCTTGAGACCTATTGGAGGGTTTGTCCGCGAGGACCGGGTGCTATGCAGAAATAGCATACTTCCGAATGAGCTTCACAATCTCCTATCAAAATGTTGAGGGTTTCGCAAAAAATCTAAACCATTTTATGACAACGTCGTCTTGACTAATTACGATGCGTACTGCATCACGGAGACCTGGTTACCTAACCACATTGTTTCTGCCGACTACTTTACGGATGGATACACAGTTTTTCATAATTACCTAAATTATGCTGCAACAGGGCACAAGTACGGCAGTAGAGCCGTCATTGCTTTGAAAAAATGTTTCTTTGTGGTCAGACGGTCTGATCTTGAGCTGTATAGTGAAAGCATATTGGTCGGTCGAGGTGAAACTCAATGGTGCGAAAAATGTTCTTCTTGGCGTGTTCTATTTACATCTGGCTCTCGAAATTTATCTGTTTGCATCAGTTCTACAGAGTTTATCTGCAAAGTTAAAACTGGTAAACTACAAAATTCTTCTCTTCGGCGACTTTAATGTGCCTTGCTGTTTGTGGAACCCCGCAGAAAATAGCGAAAAGTCCAAAGCAGCTCACTTGTTTAATTTTTCTTTCAACGACATCCAGCCTGCTGTCTTGCATCTAAACCCCGCTGAAAATGTTTTAGAGACTATTTACTAAGTCCAGCTCAGTCGATTTTGATCAATTCCCCGATCCTATTGTGGCCGCGGACATGTGTTCCCAAACTCCTGCCGCCCCCCCCCCCCCGCCGCCCCCCCCCCCATTTCGCAGTTATGGCTGAGGTATCCAGGCCGCGCGAAAAGAGCGGTACGATTCCTAGATACGACTTTGCTTGCTGTGATTGCACGTCTCTTTGACAACTTCAAGACATTGCTGACAGGTGTTCTGAGTACAATGTACACTGTGTTGAAGCAGCCGTCCACGATCTAATCAAAATTGTGCAAACCGCTACAGACCAGCACATCCCAATCCAGCGAAATCGCTCCACTAAATTTCGGTTTTACTTCAGTCACGATGTAAGATGCCCGCTTCGAAAAGAACATCATTTTTACCCCTTATTAAGGATCACAGTGACCTGTCTTCTCTCTCAAGCTACAAAGAATGGCGGTCCTTAGCGAAAACGCGTCTTGCCCGCGACAAAAAGACGTTTACCTACTACACTGATTCATCTCTTAACTACTCCCCTCGGAAGTTCTGGTCGTATATTAAGTTCTGCACACGTGATGAACGCGATAGCATAAATATTCAGGATGGCGACAAGTTTGTGTCTGACCCGGAAGTCGTATGTGATCTTTTCGTAGGTCATTTTTCTGCAGCCTTCTCTACGTCTTCTGACAGCGGCAGCAAACTGGGCTACCAGTATCTTGTACCAGTACAGCAAATCCTGAAAATTACTGACAACGACGTCGTCTCCTCTATTCACCAACTCCCCTCGAAAAAGTCGGCGAGCTGCGACAGCTTTACCTGCTGCACCTTCAAAGGCAGTTGTGCAGTATTTGCACCTCTGCTCTGTCACATCATACGCATGTTACTTTTTGAGCGACATTTTCCAGCAGACTGGTAATTACGCGCTATCGTTTCTTTGCAGATTTTCGGAAGAGCCATTGTCCCCGGAATATATACGCCAATCTCCTTGTTGTCCTCCCTTTCTAAAATCTTCGGGAAAGTCATACATCGTTATCTCCTAGCAGCAATGCGTCCATTAGTCCATTCCAACCAATACGGCTTCGTGCCCGGAAGCTCAGTAGAATCAAATGTCACATGTTGTTTAAATGACATCGGCCCTCCAGTACTCTCTCGTCAACAGGTAGATACAGTATAGGTAGACTGTAGCAAGGCCTTCGACGCTGCCAATCATGGCTTACTGCTGCACGAATTTTACGCATACGTTCTATCCAGTGAGTTTTGCCATTGGTTCGGCAGTTATTTAAAAGGCAGGTCCAATTTTATCTGTCATGCAGGCGTTACCTCCTGCCCTTTTGCGATAATATCAGGGGTGCCTCAAGGTACGACACTCGGCCCTCTACTCTTTAACATTTTGTTAAGGACATCCACCCTGTTATTAGGCACTGTACCCTATCTCAGTATGCCGATGATATGGAGGTTCGCGCGGCCTCTTCTTAGGATGATCACGTCCTACTGCAAAATGATATCAACGCAGTTCCGGAATGGCGCGACAGCAAGTATTTAAACCACAATCTCTCCAACACTATCTTCATAACAGATACTCGCAGGCTGCCCCGCTCATTTTCCCATACACTCTGCTTGGTGCACCCGCAAGACGAGCTTCTGTAGTGCGTGATTTGGGTGTAGTGATGGACGCAAAACTATTTTTCATCTCGCACGGGACGCGCCTGACCAGCTCCTGTCTGCGAACGCTCGGCGTGATTTCCCGGGCCAAGAGTGAATTTGTATACCGATCATGCTTAGTCTCCATCTACCGCGCCCTAATATTACCGAAGGTCGACTTTGCAGTGCTATTTGGAATTGTATAAGCCATTCGTCATCTCTTCGTATAGAATGGAAGCGCTTCACTAGAAGCGCATTTTACCGTTACTCAGCAGTGAGTTATTATATGCACGCCGGGCTTCTGAAGTTCCTGAATCTTGGTGAGCTATGTATTAGGCGCTCCAGGAGTGACCTGGGTTTTCTTTATAAGCATTCACTCCAAGTTCACTGCCGTTGCCTTGTAAGCTCTGTTCACCTTTGAGTTCCAAGCAGAACACTGCGACCGCATGGCGCCTTTCATGTTGACAGAGCACTGAGCCTGGCACCAGCCAGCCATGCCAACTGCCCTATAACAGTATGTTTTTATCTGCCGTCGACATTTCTTGCAACAAAATGGTTCTTTTTAAACGCTCTTTGAAAAAATTGGCTCCAATCCACCCCCGTGAAGGTGATTGGAAAGCAAAGCTTTACGCGACACCCACAAAAATTGTAGATGTGACGTCACTTGAATTCACACACGTTGCTCCTCAAACAGTGAAACTAGAGATTCTGCCAGCCGTTATCTGGAACTCGCGGGGGCGGCGTACAGAACGCAGCAGCAGCGTCGGCCATGGCCGTGATAGAGCGGCGAACGCCGCCCCTGCCGTCCGGCCGTGAGTCGGCAGAAAGAAAACGGGGAGGAGCGTCTTTCGAAGGGTGCCACAGCTGAACCTAGACATCGTGATCTGCTAGCATGGGGCTACACCACTGTTCGACACAAGCACAGACAAAGAACCAATTCGGCATGTAAGCTGAGGGATTCCCGTTTATACCAACTCAAACTAGTTAGTTTAGTAAGTTTGAGAATGTCGAGAAAGCTGAGGAGAATTCTTAATCGCTATTTATCAAAACGAGTTGCTACTTTCGCTTTTTGTGATACTCCTAAAACACAAACGAATTGGGAATGACCCATTTAGAAAACGGAGTCCCATTCTTGGAAACCAGTGCGCCAAATGTAACGTTTCTCTAGCGGCCAGAGGTCAGTACGTGGTCTTTACATTTTGTTTTCCCGCCGTTTGCGACACGACCACTTAATTCCGTAGGGTGCGGGTTACCCTGGCGGTAACCCGCAGCCGACGAAAACAAGACGGAATCAAGGGTAATCAAGCCGTGCGAAGGCACCGAGCAATGGACGCGAAGCTGCACCAAAACAGGCCAAAACAGCCGTCCGTAAAGGAGACGGCAAAGCCATACCGCCGACGCCGCCGCCGGCGAGCAGGCACTTCCGCGCGGTCAAGGCTGGGTAACTTCGTCGCGCCATCTGTAGTGTGCTCCAGTAGTGAAACCCTCCGCCTCCTCTCTCCCCCCGCCACGGCCTTTGACGGCTAGGGAGTTTATTGCCCCGCACGCCAAGAAAGAAGCGTTGGTTGGTAGAGCTAGAAAGCTTTGCTTAAAAACTTAAATGTTTGAATGCATATGTTGTAGAGAGGTCGCACATGCACTTCTACCTCTGTTCTTGTGTTTCTAAGCCAAACGTTCCACTTTGCCTATGCTTGTTTTTGTTGTTGGAGGATTCTTCTCCACACGTCCTGCGAGCTCTTGTTGTTCAGAAAATGTTTTCGCCTCTTCGATCACTGTTTTTTATATGTATCTACACATTTATTTTCACCCTCTTTTAATTAATTTCCCTTCCTATATGTTGTCTTTTGTATGCCTTGTATTCATGTTCCGGTGCATCACCCGAGAAGTCCCTTGCACTGTTGGTGATCACTTTAAATCAATAAAAATTAAATAAAACACAGATAAATACATTAATAAAAAAAGTAAATGCAGTGATTATCTCAGATATCATGAAGATTCAAATTTTGACTAATGGTTACTTGTTGCCCTAAGGTTCCGTCACTATACACTCACATTCCGCATGCAGATGGCCTCGCCACTGTACATCTAGTATGAGCAGTCGGCGTGTGGCAAACCTACTGTATTTGTTAGACTTGAAACTTTTTCATCTTTTCCCTGAAGTCAACTCTTGTGAGTGTTACGGTGGCAATTACGTGCACGTCCGCCTAACGTCAATGTGAACTGAAATCTGTCCCAACTACGCCATTATCTTTATTTGATATCTAGAGTCATACTTCCATGAAACCGAAAATTTGAAAACACTAAACTTGGAAAGCCACATACACGATAAATATATGTTACGACAGCTAGAAGAAATAGACTGTTTGGCCTGTATTCACGCCATTATTCTGGCGCATCCTAGTATCTCCGTCTCTCATTCCTACTCTCTCACGGTAAAAAGCTTCTGGATATCCCGGTTATGGCTTCTTGAAGACGGCTTCAAAATATTTAAGCACAGGAAGTATGCAGATTTGCGCCAGTATTTGCACTTCCACAGCCCCTATCTAAGGACCTGCAAGACCGCTATACCTATTAGGCAAGATCCCCGTTTTAGGGGAATCTGCGATATCAACTTTATCCCCATTCCGACTACCTAAAGCTAACAACCGCGCTATAGAATTTGAAATTCCCAGGTCAGCTAACCGAAGACGTGATAACGCGAGCTAACCAAATGAACCACTCCAAAATTTGTCCTAAAGAAGATCCACCCTAATGAGCAAAAAAAAAAAAAAAAAAACTCGTTTTGACCCATCCAGACTCCGGTCCAAAAGTTTCATTATATGAAACAAAATCACATCTAGCTTGTTTATTGGGAACGCTTAATGAGTATATTTCTCGAACCATCACGCGTTCCTAATAGACGGAGCAATAATCTAGCCGTCATTATCACTAAATCAAGCATCAGCCGGCCGGTAACTACCGATTCCATGCCCTGTAACAAACCACGATGCAAATATTCCTACGAAAGCCACCGCACAGAGTTCTGTCAGCACGGCTTCAAACTAAGACGTATGTTAAACTAAACAGAAGTTTCACTGAGGCTTCTCCGCAAACATTGTGTCCGTGCTGGAATGCACCCTCTGCGGCAAACCATGCATTGCCCAAACTAAACGCCGGTTTGCGGTTTATTAAACCGCAAACGCCGGGTTTATGGCGGTTTGCGGTTTATTAAATCACTCCTCTCTTGCAGAAATCATCTCCTATATATTTCTATCATGTCGTGGGAGTATCCCTGGTTATTCTTTCAATAGCTCAAGGCCGAAAGTTTAGAATATGATTTTAAAATACATCGTGATCATGAGGTCCGGAAGTATAATTTTGTGTCAGCATCGCTTGGCATCAATGAAAATTATAGGAAACTTACGCGTCTTTGCTTCATATAGACTACGGCACCCTCTCTTTTTTCTCCCTTTCTCGCCCTCATTCATATACCGGATTTCTAGACTTGTCAGGATAATGTTATTACCATTTATTACATTTTGTCTCTGATTATTTCGCATCATTTGGTGACACTAAATAGGCAATATTTATTTCGGATGCTAGCACTGCGCTCCTCAGCACAATGGCGTCACTAACAAAATCTTCCCAGTCAGCAGATACATTATGCTGTTTTCAGTAGACGGCTGCGGTACCATTGTTAGTTTCGAAATTTGCACCTTATAATCTATTTGACCCCACAGGATTCGGTGAGCGCTTCTATCCCTCGTACGTGTTTCTTCTTCTGCTTCTAGTATTATTGCTGACCGCCTCAGGCTGCCCTGAGGCCACAATTAGGGGACTAAAGGCTTACTTCCAAGTGTGTGTCATGTGCGCGCGTCTGCCTGTCTTCTATCGTGGTCTTTCTCTTCTTGACCTTAATTGCCTCCGGATGTTTGGCAAAAGCACAAAAGAGCTTTTTGACTTCATGATATTTTTCCCCTGATTTGGCATAGGATGTGCGCCCAGTTTGACCCAAAAATCTCTCTCTGGCTGCTTTTACCTGCACCACTGTTTCCTCCCACAAACAAAACCCAAGTAAATGCTCTCTCATGTTTTCGCCACAGGATTTCGTATCTGTTTCTACAGATTTGTATGTCGAGATGCGCGCCGTATGCGCGCACTGACGGGTCTTCGGTTGTCGGCTTCTTCTTGACTCCAACTGCCGCGAACCTTGAGCTAGCGCTTAGTTTTTGAGTTCGTTGTGTCTCTCTTCCTTCCTGGTGCCCCATTGTTGCGAATATGTGTCGCTTGTATATATGTAACGTTCTGTGACATTTGAAGGTCGCGAGTTTTAAACACAGCTTGTTTTCTCAATTTCTCCCGTTTTTCGCTGCCGTTCAACCACGACACGATTGTATGAACACGCTCCCTGCCTTTGCCCTGCCCTCTCTCTTACTGTATCGGATATGCATAACACGGTGAAATCAACCTGCCCTTTACTATAAGAAAGGACGCCTTCTCCATTTAACGGTAGTTCATTTCTTTTATTCAATGCATTCTACGCGTGGTTCTCCTATTTTTTCGTATTGTTTCCCTGAGGTTATCTCGCTATTTTCAGTGAGTATTGGTTCTTTCTACACTCCATATATGTGTATTCGTATGTGTGTGTATATATATATATATATATATATATATATATATATATATATATATATATATATATATATATAGCGAATCAGAATAGGAAATGAGGGGCTCGTTGAAAATAACACAGAAATAAGGGTTGGCAGTCGAGAAAACCTCGGAAAGCAAAGGGGAGGATGTGGTAGATCATTGAAACAGATTAAGAATTTGGAAAGAAAGAAAGAAAGTGAAGAAAAAATGCCCGCCAGGTGGGATCCGAACCCACGACCTCCAGAATACCGGTCTGGTGCGATAACCACTACGCTACCGGCGGGGCGATTTTCCCATTCACTTTCTGGGGTATTTATGTTAGGTATGTTTGTTTCCTGTGCTTGGGGGTGGTAGCCAGCGCCATTCGGACTAATCGGGGTGAAGGGGACCTTCTTTTTATTAGTCCGAATGGCGCTGGCTACCACCCCCAAGCACAGGAAACAAACATACCTAACATAAATACCCCAGAAAGTGAATGGGAAAATCGCCCCGCCGGTAGCGTAGTGGTTATCGCACCAGACCGGTATTCTGGAGGTCGTGGGTTCGGATCCCACCTGGCGGGCATTTTTTCTTCACTTTCTTTCTTTCTTTCCAAATTCTTAATCTGTTTCAATGATCTACCACATCCTCCCCTTTGCTTTCCGAGGTTTTCTCGACTGCCAACCCTTATTTCTATATATATATGTATATATATATATATATATATATATATATATATATATAATATATATATATATATATATATATATATATATATATATATATATATATATATATATATATATATATATATATATATATATATATATATATATATATATATATATATATATATATATACATATACACATGTCGACGGAAATCTGATCATAGAACTGGGAATAATTGCAAGTGACAATTATAAGGCGGGGGAAAAGAATGCATACGCTGTGGGTTGGGATTCATAGCACAGGCATTCCGAGAAATGAACTTTGAAAATTCCTTAGCTCTCCCATTAACGTGGCCATTCATTATGTACAAAAAATGTTACTTGCCAGTTTATCTCTTAGCGAAATCAATCTCGCTCAGACCGGGAATCGAATTTAACCTCACTTTGACATCTCTGCAGCCTCTTCGTCCTCGCTGAGAAAAACAACCTCGATACTATCGAGAGAGATTGATATACACGTAATAAAATACTTCGTGATTGTTCGCACAGTTGAGAACTGCCTTTAAACGTGCGGAAAATTGCCATTCAGTGCACCAGTTATTTGTATACCCCACATCATTGCCCCATAAGTTTTATCTGTTGCCTCCAGTTTATTGAGTTGGCATCGGTGGTTTCAGCGGCGATGCTTATCGATACCGAAGTTTCGATCTCCCATGCGGTTGCCGTGCCTAAGATAAAACACGACTGAATACAATTCGACTTCAGCCATGTAAACTGCAAACCACCCCATTGCTAAACGGTGGTGAGACGATACTGTAATAGACAGCACCATTGCAGAAATTGAACTTAAACTGTCGCCGTTGTCGTTGCGCTTGCTGTATTCAGTCATGTCACCGCTCAGGTTGGACACGTCTCTACAACTGAGTGCTCAGCTGAGTTAATGTGGCGTTCAGTAGATTGTCGTCACCTTCCATATATTCCAATCACCACTCAAAATGAGCTCATGACTCACGCGTTATGTACTCACTGCGGCGATTCCTAAGCGCAAATATTAGACCGGGGAGAAACATCTCCTTAATAACAAATGGTGATGGCGTTATCATTGTGGATGTAAATACGGTGCAACTTTTCTAACGAACCTCTAGGTGGGATACGGCGCCACTGAGCTTACCACAGCAGCGACGCTGGTGTCCGAACAGGACCCGCAAGACAAACAGCTCTACACGGTGGGCCGTCCATTGGGCTATCTCGAGGTGAGAGCAATTCTTTGTTGGTGTAATTTGATTACCTACATGCTTTTGGCTCATTTCGGTACTTTGATGTCCAACTTTCACTCAGAAGTTTGTTTCGTTTTAGCACCACATTTTCGGTTAAAGTCGGTAAAAACGAATTTTACTGCTAAGCACTACAACCATTTACTCTCTTGTGGGACACAAAACTAAAAGAATGCCTGCTTAAGACGAATTTCTGGTAGCACTAAGGCAGTCACGGTAAGCACAAGCAGCCACGTTAAGGCATTGATGGTGGCACTAAGGCAGTCACAGTCACGTTAGGCTGGCCTTATAGCAGTTCACGGCACACATATGTAATTTAATTGAACAGTTGAAAGGTTTTTAGGCATATTTGTATACAGGGTGTGAAGTAGATAGGTGGATTTTTTTCAATTTTAAATTGCGACGAATACTTCGCAGTATAAAAATACTTCTCCAAAATAAAAAAATACTCCTCTAAAAACGGATTATCTGCAATAGATAGTGTCATCCTCGTAGCGCTCATGTCAGCATCAGTCGGCGTCTCGCATAGCACAACGCCATTAATTAAACATCGAATTTTAGATTGTAGACGCACACACCTACACCCCTACGCAAAATAATAATTTTTACAGGTCACAGAATGTTGTCAATGACGACAAGAACAGGTATGATAAGTTGATTATTGTGCGTGAATTAGAGCGCAGAAATTTCATTCAAACTCTAATCTTTCAGTGTTGCCATAGAGCAGTGATTACTACCGAACGGCAGGTTTACCCTGAAGTACACAACTATCTTCCGTTGCATGCGTCTTCCAGATATAAATCTATACTGATCTACCGTAGGTATAAAACCAGAATTGCCTGTAAACGTAAACTACGGAAGGTTTCCTCCAAGGAAGACATGCAAAACGTCCGCGTAAATTTAAAATAAAACAAGTCATACTTGAAAATGAGCTTGTAAAGCCATCAATTATCTTAGTGGGCGGTATATGCTACTATAAACTTGAGTGCCGCATTATGGGTATGTATCGAGCCCTGGAAAATATATTTGCCGTGACCAACGTAAAACGCTTCGAGTGCTTCATCTACAATCTACGCCCTGAATCTGGATCGCTAATTCTTTTTGCACCTTGAAAGTGAGGGAGTTCTGACGCTCCCACAGGTTAATATTTTGATATTCCGTAAAGCGGACAGAAAACTACCGCCTTATATGTGCTACTTTGTGAAATGGGGATATGATTGCGCTTTACGAGTTGGAGCGGGCAGTCTCAAGCATTTCTAATAAACCGAGTTTTCCAATAAAGCGACTTCACTCTAAACAGCCTTTACTGATATTGTTATGTGTCGGAAGAACAGGGTACGCGAACCATGTGATTATGAAGCGATGTACTTACATGAAGAGACAAGCTATTTACAGGCGGTTATAACGGCGCCCGTGCTGCCGTTCCTGACACAGGTTCTTCGTAGCCTACCTTCAGCACCACAGATGTGTGCCCTACTCTCCCCTCTTTATCTTCCCGTGACAAAGCCCTGAGTCGAAGATGACCATTCCGGTTGAAGTCGCAGCAACTTTTCGCGTGCAGTGAACGTGGTAATTAGAGAAGAAAACAGTGGAAAAGATCTTGCCGCCAAGGATCACGACAGGGAGTATTGTGAGCGGCGGTCCCTGAACAGTAATGCCAGCCGATGCAGCCAGAGTGTCCAAACTCTTGGAGGGACGCTGAAGGGTATCGACATCTTTGTCTCTATCGGCTTTGACTGGTCACGTTGGATGGTCTTGGCTGGTCGTTGGAGTAGTAACAGGGCTGTGTATGGCCACGTACATTGTTCAACGGGATTAGGGCGGGCAATATTCAAAAGGCAATATAGCGATTGTTTCAGGAATCGAGAACGGTTCGACTCGGGGACCATGATGGGGGTGTGCACAGAAGCCCCACCAAAACAGGCTTTGTGGTGGGCGGAGAGGTGACAGGCACAATGGTGGATGAAGTCATCTATTTCCATAGCCATTATTACCTCCTTTGCCAGCTGCGTCGTGTTCCGCATCCAGCTACGTCGTCGTCGTCGAACGTCGTTTGCGATGGTACCGGTCGCCCCCTCCTTCGCGGTCCCTCTCGTCGTGTGAGAAAATTTGTGTTCCGGCTATTTTACAGCACTTTGGCGAAAATATGGCCTGTGCGAAGATTTGTGCACTCCTCCAGCTGACATGTGGGCATAAACAGCCATTTATTTACTGTTTCTTTTGGCAGCGAACATTGGGATACAATTGTTATGTAAAGCTCAGTGCTCAAGTACATTGGTCTTTTTTGCGTGACCAAAATACCCTGTGTTCGCCCTACAAAAGGGTTATTGTAGCAAAGCAGCTATCCCTCCCCACTGCGGATTCAACATGGTAGCCTCAAAACCATCATTTCGGTTAGGATACAAAAGTAGGCTGACTCAAAGCATGGGCAAGCATTACAAAATCGTCTATGCCTTTACATTGAAAGCAAACAATCACATTAGGTGCGGGAAGTATCGCCGCACCGCAGCTATACTCTGTACTACTTAAATATTCCTTGCACGATGCATGCTTTAGATCCAAAAGGGAAGTTGTTGTCTTTAAAACACCCTGTCATGTTTCTCTTAATATATCACCGAAATGTTGTTTCCAGTAACTAGCCAATTTTGTCTTCAACATTCGTAGAGTTTTTTTAGAGCGCAACTTTGAAGGGCCCGCTTTCCTTGTTTCGCCTCGCCGTCGGCACCGCGGAAAGCAAGCGACCGAAGAGAGAGAGAGAGAGAGAGGAGAGAGAGAGAATATTTTTATTTCTCCAGCAGATGCTGATGTGTGGCGAGGCTGATTTTACAGGAAAGTAGACAAGCAATATATGGTTAAAGTTTTATTCGATCGCGAAAGTGTCGCATTCAGCACCTTTCAATGGCGAAGTAATATTGCGTAACAAATTTTACTGGAAAAAAGCGGTAAAAAGTGACGAAGAAACGCTGACACCACAGTGCGATAACGCAACAACAATTGTATTAGGAAAATACTCAAAGCTATAGTGTCCAGACGGCAATATTACACCAAATGGAAGCAAAATTAACACCTTCGACAATTCAAAAGTGACGACTACAGTGAGCACCAGATGACCAAAACAATTTCACCATCTTCTCGTAGGGGAACCCTGAGTAGCATTAGACGCAGCCAAGGGGTCGACTAATGTTCCCATTAGTTTTCAGTTCAATCGCGGCGTTGTGGGAGGAGAATGGGGGGAGCGGAGCGCGCGCGCGCGTCATTTATACCGCGGAGCTACAGTGGCGCCGCCAGCGGAGTATGCAGCCGCTACCATCCCCTCTCTAACCCTAAGCTGCTTCGCATTATCACGCGTGGAGCCGCAGGTGTTGCCATTCGTTGCGCAATCCCGGAGGGGAGAGGAGCGTCGTAGAGGAGAGGAGGAATGCCTGGCATTCTACTCAGTATTCCCCTGCGGGAAGATGACGACGGTGGTTGAACGCGAAGCTGTCTAGTAAAATATTGTTTGGTTGGCGAATCCCTGGGGGCATCCTGCCACAATCATCATCAGCGGTGCCTGGCCAGGCATGGGCAGTGGGGGTGTGGTACACAGGGTTCCCCTACGGGAAGGTGACGACGGTGGTTGAACGCGATGCTATCTCGTGATGGATTCGTTGGTTGGGCAATCTCTAGGGGCGTCCTGCGACAATCATCACCAGCGGCGCCTGGCCAGGCATGCGCAGTGGGGGTGCGGACAGAGGACAACAACTAGAGAGGGAGGGACACAGCCCCAAGCATGAGATGCTTCGCATCTAAAAAACTGGGCCTTAATGACAAATTCAGGAAAGGAGAAATACCAAAGGTTACTTGTACAGCGTGTTACGGAAATAGGACGCTAAAAGCTTACTTATAAAGCGTGTGGCTAGAATAGGCGTGCTGTTTCTGTCTGAAGTGAATAGAAGAACCGCTCCGCTAGAAAACTGATAGTCGGAACTCTTAATGATAAAAGCCTTTACGAACCCTCTATTCTTCCTGTTGGATGTCTTGTAAAAGCGACCTCATCAATAAAAATATGGCGGAACAGCCACCCACAAAGCAATGCTGCTACACTTGCTATCCTTCCTTTCGCGCTGTAAACTTTCGATTCTCTTTTATTCGTGTAATTATACATCTCATTCTTCGGCCTACGTATACACGGCGACTGAAATTGGTATCAGATAAACAACACAGGTTGCTCCTCGCAGGAAAAGTGAGCTATGCCTCCCTTTACAACACAGTTAAGTTTTTTGCGCGCGCTGCATATTGGCACGCGTTTTAGTGGGGCGCACACATTCGTTACCTAGTTATTGACCAATGAACCAACCCTGGCATCATAACTATTGGCAACATTCTTTACACCACGCGAGATTTCAGGTACGTAACAACGACGGCACATTTTAAAATTAAAATTGTACGCCTAGAAGCCACACGGTGTATAAGAACGCCCAC
Organism: Haemaphysalis longicornis; assembly: GCF_048455015.1. NCBI lineage: Eukaryota > Metazoa > Arthropoda > Arachnida > Ixodida > Ixodidae > Haemaphysalis > Haemaphysalis longicornis. The sequence goes on from NW_027526445.1 coordinate 6,892,870, forward strand.
TAAGCCACACGTTGTATAAGGAAAGTCTTTGCGTTTCATTTCGGGGACACGCTATACAAGTATTTGCATTTTCAGCCTATCTGACTTTTAAACAACCCCGATTTGTGTGGTCAGGTTGTGCTAATATGCTCGTCAGTATTAATCGTTTTCGTCTTCGGTTGTGGACGAAGTGAACAGGTCATTAATATCTTTGAACTACGTATTTATCGTTTTCCCAACATACTTAGAGCTGCGGGTCAATGTTCTGTTTCCTGCCTCTTTTTTTAGCTTGTGTATGTATTTTGCGTGTTTTCGAGATATTTCCCGACGAGAAGAGTCCATACTAACCGGGTAAACGTTCCGCTCTGTGGCATTATAACTAGAATGGTGACGCAAAGTTTAGTCAGAAATATTTCGCGATCAGGACCCAATAATCAGGACCCAAAAACTACTTCAAATATTTTGGTGAGCGCACGCTGGTCCCGACATTGATGTATCCGAAATTGTTACAGCGAACTCAACTTCCGCTGTCTATAAAGATACCGTGATCGAGCAATGCAACTTTGTTTAATGTGATAGAACGAAAATCGCTTAGACATATTAAAACAGGGAGATATATTTTAACAAGAATTACGTATGTTTTGATACGTATAGAAAAAGTGAAATTTTAAACTACACGTCGGTACCAGTGATGAAAAAGACTCAAACAGTAAAAAAATGCCCCTAAACTGTGCTAACGGCGAATTAGTTCAAAAGCGATAATATATGAAACTAGAGGCCCCCGAACATTCGCTTAGCTGTGTTACTTGGTAGTGACTTTGATTGTAAAACGCCAACGTAATTCTATGACGTCATTAAGTCATCGCCCGAAATTGGCCTGGGAGGTGCCACAGTTTCAATAATTTCGATCCTCACTAATGGTTTGAAGCTTTTAATCTGATTTCTGTAATCATGATCTGGAAAAATTTGTTTTTGTTACAGTCGAAACATGTATTTTTTTTGTGACAGGGAAATAACTGTTGTTACAGGCAGCATGACAGGTAGATAACTTTTTTGTCTTTCTTCTCTGTGAAACTGATATATTCAAGACAGATGTGCCAACAGTTTTCATTATGCGTGATACTCAGTGAAACCTGCAGGGCAATAAATATCCGTCTTCCGTTCCATTTTTTATCCGAATTTTATCCAGCTAATTTTTATATGTTCAAAATTGTTCGAAAACTGTTCAATAAACTGTTAAAGAAACTGTTTTGGGCCCGTTATATTTTCGAATTGTGTGCACTAGCTATTGGGGTAAGCACGCTGTTGAAAGACATTGTGTTTTTTAATACTTTAATGCAACCGAGAGCAGGAACGCAGGAAGCTTACTCAGGAACAGTATCCTCTTGTAATTCAATCGATGTTGGATCAATATTTTGTTGGCTCAGTGCCTAAAGGCATATTCTTCTGGTACCAAGGATGCCTTGTGATCCACGCCGCTGCGACCATTTTTCTGATGATGAAAAATGGTACAAGGCTAGTAGCACCCATTTGAACATACTTTAAACATTCCCACATTATCAAAATTATTCCAGACCATCAAGTACAGTGGGCCAAACAGCCCACGTTTAGCTTCGGTGAGACAAACTGCCAAAATATTTTGAATGTCCTATTCTTTGACGCAGATGAAAATAGCCGATCCTGTTACTGGTCGGGTACAGCCTGTGGGCACTTCAGGGGAAGTGTGGTGTCGAGGGCACAACGTCTTCCTTGGCTACTACAACGACGAGCAGAAGACGAGGGAATGCATGACGAACGCCGGGTGGTACAAGACAGGGTATGAGGTTATTCTTTCTGAATTTCTGCGTGTGGTTCTGCAACAGTAAATGGGTTATAATTGGTGGTTATGCTTTATTTTTAATGAACGTGAGCACCTTATACTACGTAAAAAAATATCACTCGAACAAAAGAATGGCGTGTAGGTTTTGGAAATTTGTTGTAATACAGACTGCATAAATCCAATCGAACTGCAAAACCGGTTTTAGCAAACAAAAGCTACGCTGCACCAATGTGCTACACAAAAACTAAGAGCTAAGCATGAATATAAACCACCCAACGATTTTTAAGCGGCGTCAGATACCATAGACGCGGACGTTTTAGTACCTGCGTCTAGTTTTGTGGTTTCATATAGCACACCCTTTAACTGGTACAGGTTACTAAATATTCGTGGCCGTTTATATGGCTGAACAGTGTTCATCGAAAATAAGTGTCTTGCCTAGCTGCCATTCGAATGTCTCGAAAGATAACAGAGCATTTTGTTTGCTAAATCTGTGCTAAATCGAAACCTTAACCACTATAAATAGTTTACAAAAAAGTAACTAATGTTGCGTTTCGGATAATATCTCTAGCTGCGGCGACTTACAAAGCAATAGCTCTGTAATAAATTTTACCCGAGCTTCTTGTGGAGGCGTGAGTTTTGAAAATACAGTGACACCAAGTAGCCTTCGGCGGGCACTGTGAGTTAAGATTGCTAATGCCTAATACAACAGTTCGCTTAACATTCCACTGAATGCAAGCCGGTACCCTTTCTCCAGCACTTGTAGTAACACTGCGTTGAGCGATGTTCAACAGAGCGATTTTGTTTCACTTTGCTTTCGCGTAAGTTACAATTTCATGTAACTATATAACGAAAAGAATCTAGTTTTTCCTATATTGCCCAGCCTAGACCTAACTGGTATGTCTTACATTAAGGCATAATTAGTTCTTTTTGTAAAAAAATCCCCAATTTGTTATTCTGTAACATGCTTAAATATATCGGGAGTCGGCCATAGTACTCGTTATCAAGGAATTTTATAGCAACGTATTCAGAAATATCGGGCGCATGGCTACGTTTGAGAACTTTTAATGAAATAGTAAGTCATGACCGGTATCCTTCAGACCGATTTAATGGTATATTGTAATCTTTAGCGCAATCTTGTAGTAGTAACCATGGTAACTTAGGAAACGTTTACTTTACAATTAAATATCTACATAGCTGAGGGCAAACCAGCACCCAAGAAAGGTGACGTGAGCAGTTCCACTACTGCAAATGAAATGTAGCGGCCGCCAATACTCATGGGTTCATTTTAGAATGCATTCATTTCCAAAAAAAAACTAGAAAGTTTTTATACAAAAAATCCCATTGTTATTTCTTGAACACTGTAGAACACGTATGAGTGATGGCCTCTCATTTCCAAGAGGAGGCCGAGTGTGGAACAACGCCATGAGAAACAAACAGAGGATTCGCTTTTGGCGCGTTAGGCAGGGGAAATATACACAGAACAGTGCACGAATCGTGTTGCAGGCAGTAATAAATTGTTGTGGAATTATGTCTATGATGTTCAGAATAGAATATTGCGTTGTTTTTGCATTTTCAAAACACCAGTGTTTGTTACTTTGTTAGATTAAAACCGGTTGTAATTTGTGGTCGTACAGTCATTGTTACAGAACCGTTGTCTAATTGGAGTTGCTCTGCATAAAATGTGACTGCTTTTTTCGGGTTACAAAAAAACGGCTAATGCATTGTACGCAAAAAGCACAGAACAGCACTAAAAAGAGCATGTTTCCCGGAGAAGACTCCAACTATCTCGGAAGGCGGGAATGAGTAGGAATTATGGCACCTGGTTCAAGCAATGTCAGGCAATAGGGTTTTAAAACATTCACCAGAATGAACTGTTTATCAGAGAGTCAACAATGAAAAGAAAATCTATTCAAAAACCATTTTCTTCGAGCATTGTTAGTTATTTTAGTTTCTAATACCACCTGGACTTTTACGTGACCCACGGAACACTCCATGTTACATTATGTTTTACCTCTTTCGTTTTCCCCTCTCTTTCGCCCTGCTTCCTTTAGGGCCTCTATTACCTTCACCCCATCCCCGCAAAGTAGCACGTAGGCGAATACATGCCTGCAGACCTCTCTGCTTACTTCTAATAAAGAGCTTTTTCTCTCTTTCCCTCTCTCTATCGTTTCTAATTGCACTACGAGATCGTATAATTATCCGGGAATAATGGGGTTTGGAGTAACTTACTTTGATTAAGTCTATTTATTTTATTTTCATTGCGTGTTTTGCCTCTACAAGGAAGGTCCACGGTAGATATTTTCTTTGTGCGGAGAAATGGTGTATTGGTTAAATATAGGTTTATATTGCTGTATGTATGTTGTTGTTTACTTTACTGCTCCCTTTTGTAAGTGATGCAGGTTATGTTGTTTCTTTTCAGCATGAGATGATAGATTATTTCTACGTGAGATTTTTTCCGTTTGATTTTGCGCTTTGTGCCGCTCCCGACTCAAGTGCAAAAACTTTGGTGGTAGGGACGTCATCATGGTTCAGCCTTTCGCCCTCCTTAAGTGTTATTGAGCTTTCACGCTCAAAGAAAGTAAAAATATTAAAACCTTTGGCAGAAGTGAGGAATATTACCTTTTAGAAAAAAACTGTTTTTTAATTTTGTTAAGTGCACGTTGACATTCAATGAACACGATGAAATGGAACTAGAGTTTCCATCTCAAGAGCCAGTCACTGCTTCGAGGCTGTGACATTTGTAGGCGCCGCCTATCGCACGGACAAAATTCTCTCACCTCATTGAGAAATTACTAATTGGGGAGGGGGCACTGCTTCATTTACTTTGCCGATTGTCGCTATTTTATTTACATTTTAGGTAAAACTGTTATGACTGTTATCATAAAAAAGCAGGCGGTTTCATGAGCCATTTGTTTTCACGCCCCCTTTACCTCGTCTTGTGATTAATCAACATAAACAATTTGAAGCTCTTCTTTTTACCTAAAGTTGCAATTATAACGAAGAAAGCAAAGTTTAACTATTGCTTTCCATCACAGTAATTTAAGACTTTTCACCAGTCGTGAAGCAAACTGCTGTACATGCAAGCAGCAAATGTTATGTGCCGAGAAATGTAACACAGTAAATGAGGACGTTCAAAAATTGTACATTCAGGAGTCTTTTGCGCTTGTGGTAAACGTGATTTGCTATGAGAAACGAACCTTTTTTGCAGGAAGCTTGGGAAAAGATGCGCTTACACTTGCTAAAGCACTTGTATTTTGTTACAACAGATATTACCTTTACTTCAATCTTACTTTGTTTCTTGATTCTTTTTTCTTGGTTTGGATTTTTAGATGTTCATCATGACGATTTAGGCTAGCCTACTCTTAGCAGCACAAAGTTTCACTTTTTTAGAAGTGGCATATTCAACAGTAGAAGATTATAGAAGTTTGTAGTTGTTAAGCAGCCTAATTAATTGGAAGAAAGCTTTCTTTGAAGACAGGGGGATGTGTTTTTGTGGTATTTTTACTGGGGAGCTTTCATTGTATTATTGTGAAATCCCGAAAGTTTGGAATGCTCAGCGCAGCAATCATAAGAGTCCAACAACAATTATTGATGGTCTTGAGTAATAACTTTTTATTTAAGAATTCTCGTATAAGCTTAAGCAGTTTCGTGTTGCAGTCACCGAATTTCCTGAGGCTGCATGTTACCACTTTATTAATGCACCTTCATCTCTTCATGCATAGGGACGTTGGGGTTATGGACGAAGATGGATATGTGGCAATTGTGAGCCGAATCAAAGATGTTGTAATTCGTGGGGGAGAAAACATCTTCCCAGGAGAGGTGGAAGAAGTACTCAATACCCACCCAACCGTACAAGAAAGTCTGGTGAGCGCATGTATTTCTATAAGTGGACATTTAGACTAATTGTCACCCATGGAACAGCTGTAATGTATACTATTCAAAGAAGTTTTGCAGTGTTTAGCAGCTTTTAAGATATGGAGGCTCCAGTATGCCCTTCGATGGCTCTCTCTATTGGAGTGTGTCATGCGGAGACCAAAAAAATGGGCCGCGTATCTGCTCCTTTCGTTGCAAATGTCGACGAAAGACGATAGTCGACTGGCGCCCCTGGCAAGTAAATTTTTCCCTCGGCTGTCCCTCTCACCTATCATGCTTTTTCTTTCCCGCCCCGTTTCTTCCAAGGTAGCGCACAAGAGGTGTGCTCAAGTATTTTTGAATTTACTGCGTTTCACTGGTCCAAATCGGGTGCCTCGATGCCAGCGCTGCCGTACAGCGGAGACACGCGCGAATCGAGGAACACTACTACAACGTTTGTAGAACCATGTTGACCTACTCCACCAACGTTCAAAGCCGAACGTGGAACCTATGTGGCGGGAGGCTTCGATGGTATTGTCGCTTGATATTTTTAAAGGCCGCCAGGTAGCGCAGACAACAGCTGGCGACCATTTTCTGCAATTGATGGAGTATTTGTATTGCTATCCCAAAAACAAAACACTAGTGAAGTTTTTAATGCACGAACATGGCAAATATTACTCAAGTATTGATTTCCTGCCTTATATGTGCATACTCTCGTGTTATTGTTCAACAATGGTGGCAAATATGCACATTAACACCAAACGTAGACGTTTAGATTTGGGTGTGCGCGTATAATACTATTGCGCAGTGTGTGTTTCACTTTGGCAGGGTGGCTCAATAGAGTCACCGGCAGGCAGACAGACAGACATACAAACAAACCAAAATGTCGGCGTTTAAGTGGCCCAAGAAAGACCATCCTCGTTAAAAATAGAAAGAACACGTTTCGCTTCTTAATCGGAATTGTCAGACTTCGGGCACACTTAAGGTCCGGTACTGCAAAATCGGGTACAGCTGCCTTCAGCTCGCGACACACTGCATGTTCATGAGCTACTGAGTTTGGTATTCCACGCAGCTATCGCATCAACTAATGAAGCTTTAAGTAAGGTCAACAGCGTACAGAAGTTTAAGTGATTGTATAAGGAAGCAAAGAAGGGGCTTAAATGGCGAAGAAAGCCTTATTTGGAGTGAACCATTAAAGTTAGTTTGTGCCGTGCCTGTACCCGCTGATATTTATTCGTAGACTTTTACCTAATCACCCAAATCACAGACCTTTTGAACTATATCGGCAGGGAGTAACGTGTTGGAGGCGACATCTCAGGATGTTCTGGAGGTTTACGCACAGTTACGGTTCATGCTCAACTAAGATCTCAGCAGTCTACTCAACAGTAATTTCCAAGCATTTCAGACGACTATTCGTCTGGAGTTTTCCAGTTGTAAATAGGAATGCAGATGCGGCCCTACAGGAAGACTTCCAGTTGGTGGCACCAGTTACAGATGCAGAGAACTGTGAAGCGCTTTACAAAATAAAGATAAAAAACGCGTCCATGTTGGCATTCCAGCTTTACTGTCAATACCTGTGGTCAGTGGTTGTACCGATACTGAGACACATTTTCATACTCTTCATCGAATATCTAGTGTCTGCTAACCTATACAAGATTTCGATTGCTGAAACTTTCGGTCATAGTTAGAACAGGCAACCGTTATTATCGCCTAAATTAAAGTCCTGTGTCACTGATTCACTCGCTAACCTATACAAGATTTCGATTGCTGAAACTTTCGGTCATAGTTAGAACAGGCAACCGTTATTATCGCCTAAATTAAAGTCCTGTGTCACTGATTCACTCGCTAACCTATACAAGATTTCGATTGCTGAAACTTTCGGTCATAGTTAGAACAGGCAACCGTTATTATCGCCTAAATTAAAGTCCTGTGTCACTGATTCACTCGCTAACCTATACAAGATTTCGATTGCTGAAACTTTCGGTCATAGTTAGAACAGGCAACCGTTATTATCGCCTAAATTAAAGTCCTGTGTCACTGATTCACTCGCTAACCTATACAAGATTTCGATTGCTGAAACTTTCGGTCATAGTTAGAACAGGCAACCGTTATTATCGCTTAAATTAAGGTCCTGTGTCACTGATTCACTCTTTCTCAAAACTTCTGGCGAATATTCGATAGAACTACATTTACACTTGCTTCCCAAAATGCTATGTGCTCAACAACCTGAGTTCATTCTTCATCATTCCCCTGTGCCAAACTTGTGCGCTTGCGCTTGTATCAGGATGTTGTCCACCCTGTCCAAACGAGACAACATATTGATGAATTCTGCATTGATATGTTAAAGTAACTAGCGTCTGCGCAAAAACAAGAACATGGCAATGGCATCACCTAGTTAAAAAACAACGTCCAAGGGACAGTAATTGAAGCTCAGAGCTCTCAGTGATAGGAAAGGGAGCTAATTCACGCATAATGCGAAACAAAACCCCGTCCGAAAACAGAAACCCGGGTGTTTGGAGTGTTAAAAAACATTGCCCGCCTATCTGATACTTTTGTTGCAAATGTTGACGAAAAATGATGGTCGTCTGGCGCTTCTGTCAGGTAAAGGCCTCCCTTGTATTTGCATCTCACCTCTTCCGTTTTTCCAACCCCCTCTATTTCTCCCAAAAAAAATACGCAAGAGGTTTGCTGAAGTCTTTTGAAATTTACCGAATTCCACGGCTCCAAGCCGGGTGCCTCGATGCCAGCGCTTCCGTAAGGCGGAGACGTGGTGAATCGAGGCACCTACTACAACGTATATAGAACCACTCTGCCTTACTCCACGCGGGCTCCAAGCGGAACGTGCAACCTATCTAGTAGAATCTGTCGTTAGTGTTGCCTTCAATTTCTTGAAAGGCCTCCAGAATCTGTAGTGGCGCTTGCGACAGCAGGCGACGTAGTGAAGGTTTTTTTCTGCTGTAGACATGGTATTTCATTTGCCATCGCAACAAACACGCTTCCACACATTTTTAATACGGGAACACATCAAACATCAATTATTTATTGATTTTATACCTGATATTTGGGCAATGTTTTGCTCTAGTTGAACAATGCTTACAAGTATGAACGTCGCAACCGGACTTAGACGTTTAAATTTCCAGAATCAATCCATTCAACACACCCAGAATCAATCCATTCGCATTATTACATGTAATTCATATCGTACTTCAGCTCTACCTCTTTTGCGCGAGAACAATATATTACCAGTGAATCAATTATTTAACAATGACTTAGGCATATTTTTTTTACAAGTTACATCACTGTTACGTTTCATACGATGCCATAGATCTTGTTCACTTAAGGACAAGAAATTTCACCAGGTTTGCAGCCAATAACAACTTTTTATTACCTACTGTGCATACTAATTACGGCAAGAAGACTTCTTGCTTTGCAGCAATTTCATTGTGGAATGGCCTCCCTCTCAACATAAAGTCTTCATCATCCATAACCATCTTCAAAAAACGCCTCAAAGATTTTTTGTTGTCGTTAACATAGGAAATCCACCTATATTTCATGGTTGTCTGCAAGTGTATGTTCTTGTATGCCTTTATTTTATAATGTTGTAGTTCACGTTCGTTTCCTGTTGTTTATTTGTCACTTTGTTTAATTCAGTGTTTGCTGATTATCAAACTTGTGTCTCTTGATATTTGGATTTCTTTGTCTTGACTAGATATGGTCAGGTATATTTGTTTTGTTTTGCTGCCTTATATATTTGCGTTGTGCATTTCTCATCGAGGGTCCCGTTACAGTCGTCAGACTCTGGGACCCTCGCCTGTATAATTATTTGCTTGTATGTTTCCGTACAAATAAAATGAATTTGAAAATTTAAATTTGAAATCACGCTGTGGGTATAGAAATATATTAGGCAGTTACTCTTTCACTTCGGCAGGGTCGCTGAAACAAAAGTCCGACAGACAGACAGACAGACAGACTGGCAGACAGACAGACAGAAAGACAGACAGACCAAACTCTCTGAGTTCACATAGCCCAAGAAAAACTACGTTTTTAAAGGTTCCAGAAAGATAACGAATTGTAAACAAAGGTACTAGTGTGTACCTCAGAAAAAGAAAAGAGAATGCACTCCACGCTAAACCGGATAAAAGCAAACATAGCGCTGTACACATTGTTGGCTGCTGCCAGGTGAGCGATTCACAATGTACCCACGAGCTGGCCTTAGGTGAGCGGACATGGTAGGGGAAGCGGTAGGAGGTACGCTACTATTGAGCAGTCAAATCGACAGTTAGGCTAGTTAGTGTTGACACATCGTTAAGTAGCGCTTGAAACAGGACAAAAGCAGAGAAGACACACACGACGGCCCGAACTCGCAACTGTTTTTATTACGCATAAACACCACTATATACTTGAATGTGTTTATGCGTAAAAAATATATGTCTTTATGCGTAATAAAAACAGTTGTGAGTTGGCGTGTGTATCTTCTATTGCTTCGTGCTGTTTCAAGAGCTACTTAACAATGACGATAATATTGGCTTTAAGAAAGCAATGAACTCAGCGGAAGAAATGCTTCATGGTTTATGTCCAGTAATACCCTGTGATTGATGGAGGTGGGATGCAATTGATAAGATTTACACCCTTGAGAGGCAAATCCAGAGAGTGTACACGGATAATTGAACTGTCGGGAATTCACGAAATGCTTTCGTCTTGCCACAATGTCGATTTCCGGCGGCCGCAGGGTACATTTACGGGTCTTGACGAAAGGGCGGAAGAGCGCTTTAGCCCTGATACCATTACTACAGGGAACAGTGGGCGGCAAAAATTCCTAGAAAGGGCCTTAATTTTCCGGAATGAGTTGTTTAGGAACGGATGTTAACACAGTAACCGTAATTGGTGGACCACGGGAGGACGGGACAGCCCCTGCAAGAGAGAATAAAAACCGAGCTGCCCGGCGCAGACTTTGGGCACCTGAAGCTTGGGCATGAAAGGTGGCCAGTAGATAAGGAACTTGTCCACACGACCTGGCGACAGCTCGCGGGTGTGGGAACGGTATCACGGGTACAGAGGATGGATGACGTTCTCACTTGAATCCCAAGCGCAGCACAAGCTTCAGCCGCCAAACTGCTATTCAAGCACTCTGACATTCTGCTCTTTGTCCTTCATCCACAGACTACTTTTCGTTAGGGCTTGCCCGCAAGCGGGCGATTGACCGCGTATTTTCATCACTGTTTTCTTGCTCCTATCCGGTATTCACTATTCCCGGGTAGCTCAAGTCATTCCCTACAGCCGGTTTGGAGGCGTATAGGCGGTAACAACCCACTGTGAAGGAATGATAGCTTAAAAAAGTCCCCCTGCCAAATTATTCAATCCTTCTTTAGAAATTTCTAAACCTAAAAAGTTATCGCCGAGATTGGAAAAATGTCCTGAAACTCTAACAAAATATTATCCACCCCTCCTTCAATTGTAGAACGCGAAGCCTTATTGGTATGGAATGTTTTGTTGGCGAATCGCACAACACGTGTAGGGGCCGCCCGTGTGGTATGCACCACTTTTCTGGGATACCCAAAGAGGCTTAGGGTGCGCATTTCACAGGGCAAACGTTTGCGTTGGGCGTGTACGGCGTGAATTGATACCGGCTGCTTGCCGTTCAGTGAGCAATTTTTGAGTGGGTGCGAATTTAAGGAGTTAAACCCCAAGATGTGACGTCCGGCCTAACGCCCTATACCTAAAAATTGGAAGTTAGGCCTATCAACTTCTAACTAAGCGCCTTACGGCACGCTGAACAACGACACTGCTCTCATGACGTCTTCTTTTGTTGTTGCCCGAGTTTTTCAAGCGGCTTCAAGAGAGAGAGACAATGAAAGAGAGAGACAAACATTTTTCTATTTTTCCAGCAGAGACTGATGTATGGGCTCTGCCCCATGAAAGGCATCCCTAGTCGGCTAGCTGTGCTTGCCCGGGCCGCCAGTTTGAGCTGGGTATCCGGGTCTGCGCTGGCCAGGGAAGCCCTACACCACTCAAATGTGTGTTGGGAAGTGGAGGCAAGGCAGGAGTGCGGGGGCGCTCACTTACTATATGGTAAAGGGTGCCAGGCGGGGAGATAGTGCACATGGATTGTGTTTTTGCGGGGAGGGGGGGATAAGGTAGAGACGGAAGGGATGGGTAGGTATTGGTTTAGTAGCGGGCGCCTTAATGTCACAATTAAACAATTGAATCGGTACCGGCCTCATAAGGCGAGGGACAGAAGTTCGATTCAGGCCACGTTGTTTTCTTTCATTCCACCTACGATAATTGATCATCATAGTGAGATAAATGTGGCTTTTCTGTAGCGCATATTGAATTACAACGGCATCAGTGCGGACACTAAAGCTTTGTTTTGAAATTATTGCACATGAAGAATAAAACAGCTCAGTAAACCCCGGAAAGTAAGAGTGCATTAGTTACCCTTATGAAAAATAGCACGGCCAGTTGAAATGGTAATAATTATTCACACTTTGCGATTTTTTTTACTCTTCTCCTACGCATTACAGGAAAATAGAGGAAGACACCCAAAAGCACAAATCAATATACCTGTCTCTTTCCTATTAAATATTCACTCCAATAAAAGCGCGATTTTGTCTGCCCGTCTTTTCGAAGGCGGTTTTCCGTGACGGTTTTGCTGGAATCCGCCATACCATTATGGGCCTGCAATTTTTTCGGTCCTTTTTTCGCGTGTTTCTAATTTACCGGTGCGTAAATAAAAACGAGTGTGGAAATCGCTAGAAACTGCCGTTTGGCAGTCGACAAATGGGCTCGGTTCTGGGGGAATCTTTCGTTTTGGGAGTGCGGATGTTATTTTGCAAATTGCAAGTACAGCATTACTCAGCTACCTTGGGCGCAGCAAGTATTCTTTTGAGGCGGTTCTGCTCGCTCTGCTGTAATTGATCGTACTCTATATTTGTCGTTGTGCCAGTAAAAGAAGTCATTTTTCTTTTCATGCGGTTATACCAATGATTCTGAACCTTTAGAAGCACTTCTAAACAATTTGTCGCACTTTAGTGCCGATAGATCAGAATCAAATGTATGTGGATATCTGGCCTAGTCTTACCGCCGCGGTAACTCTTCTCGCGGCATTGCAAGCTCGCCAACCTGCTGTTTCTGTGCTGTCTAAAGGGGTGGCCCATGAGCTTTTAGCTGATCTCTTAGCTTGAAGCACTTGGATACCACCCAAACATGGAGTTGGGCCTCTTTATTTCTGGCTTGCTGCAAGTAGCGATAAACTCCGAGAGCTCGCTCCACGATGCCATTCATTTGAGCAAAAAACTGTGTCCTTCTCGCCATGTAAGCGTCCATCATTGTTAGCATCTCAGATAAAAAACGTTCGTAGATCTGTCGCCTATTCGCGTGTGTTATGTTCCACTTACATGCATGCTAAGGTATTCAAAGCGAAGCGAAGCGTTCAAAGCGAAGCGTGTTGTCTTCCCCTTCTACTTATCTTCCCCTAATTGTAACTCCAGCTGCCGTGGGACAGGTGTTGATCGTGATCGGCAGCTGGCCATATACTTGTCCCCATGGCGTGGTATACATCTTTTGCTTTAAATGTTGGTTAGAGAGCTGGAGACACAATCTCTCCAACGTTATTCACATCATGTTTACAAGAAGTATTCACAACGTTGGATTGGAAACAGGTGGGAGTAAGGGTTAATGGAGAATACCTCAGTAACCTCAGATTTGCTGATGACATTGCGTTGCTAAGTAACTGGGGGGAAGAATTGCAAAGGATGCTTTACGCACTGGACAAACAGAGTAGAACCGTGTGCCTGAAAATAATTTGCAGACAACCAAATAATTATCAATAACCTCGGGACGGCACAGCGGTTTGAGATAGATGGTGAGGCAATGTAAGGGGTAAGCGAACATATCTACTTAGGCCAAGTTGTGACCCCAGATCCCAACCATGAGGCAGAGATAATTAGAAGCATAAGAATGGGGTGCAGCGCATACGGCAGACATTCTCAGATAGTGAATGGCAGCCTGCCATTGTCGCTGAAGAAGAAACTGGATTGCAGCTGCATCTTACCGGTACTCACCTACGGGGCATAAACTTGGAGGCTCACTAAGAGGGTTCAACCTAAACTGAGAACGGCTGAGCGGGCAATGGAGCGGAAAATGATAGGTGTAATATTAAGGGACAAGAAGAAAGTGGAGTGGGTGAGGGAAGAAACGCGTGTTAAGGACACATTAGCAGAAATTAAGAAGAAATGAACGTGGGCAGGGCATGTAATGCGAAGGTAAGATAACCGTTGGTCATTAGGGGATTAGAGTGTATCCCTAGAGAAGGCAAGCGTGGCAGGAAGCTGCAGAAAGTTAGATGGGCGCATGAGATCAGAAAGTTTGCGGGTATAAATTGCTCGCTGTTAGCATAGGAGCGGGGTAATTTGAGAATAATAGGAGAAGCATTTGCCCTGCAGTGGGCGTAGATACGCTGGTGAGCATGATGAAGAGAGCTGGAGGGAAGTCTGTGGTTTCATATTTTCTGTTTTGAAGCTAGGATGCAAACAATAAATGCGACCTGTTTAAGTGCTTGTGATTGCGAATAAAACGCTTTTTTATGGTGAAGGTCATCGGAGTGCCAGATGAAAGAATGGGCGAGGAGCTGTGCGCATGGGTTGTGCTCAAAGCGGAAGCGAAGGTCACTGACGACCAACTCAAGAACCACTGCAAAGACAAGGTAAGCCTCCTTAACAATCTTGTTTAGTAGCAGTAAGCGTGCACATCTGGACTTTGCGAGCGATTTCAATGAAGTATTCAGGGTTTGTTATTAGAGACTGACTGTGTGGAAGTGCTTCACTGATTCACCTTTTCTTCCTGGAGAAAAGAGAATCTATGCGGTGGCGTATACCAATACTTGCAATCGCTAATTTTGAATTTATCGCTGAATAGCCAGCATGTGTGCATGTTTTTGTGTGTTAATTCAAAGGTTAGTGGGAAGCTATCGCAAAAGCAGTAACTTCTAGCTATGTTGGAGTTCGTATTGCGATGAAGGGCCTCCTGCCGTTCCCATTGAATGTCGGGTCCTCGCGGGTGAAAGAACATCGAAGAACTGGGCCACATTTGCCCCGCGGAAATCAATTGTAACTAACCCTTCGAACCTGAACATTTAGTACAGTCGTAAGAGATATTGTTGATGCCTAGTTACGAGGCGTAAAATATATCCTCATTTAACTTGGTTGGAGCATACGGAATACATTTGGCCATACTTTGGTCATCCTATCAGAATACACTCTCGCTGTGGCACTCCGAATCATTTGCACTGAACTATATTTCTCCGCGCAAAATATCGCGTACACGTCGCCGCATAGATCAGCAACACTTTAGAGCCGTTGTCCCTTACTTGCATCTAAAATCCCACAGGTAACGGGTCGAGTTTCGGCAGTTGTAGCAGAGCTGCTGTTCAGCGGTCAACAACACACACATGCATGGTTATTCCTGTTGATACGAGTAGTCCCGGCTAGGTGTATTTATTTTATTTTTCAGAAAGTTGACAATGTCAGCAAATGCAAGGATGAATTTCATAGGGATGCTCAGCGAATCAAAAAAACTACACACGAGAAATTATTTAGCCTGCACTATTCTCAAGTAAAAATTTAGCTCAACAAATCGCTGCAGCCTTTCAAATTATGCACCGAGCTCTTGAGTAAGAAGCATAGCAATTCGGACTAAAGAACATTAAATAGTCTTCCTTTACCGGGAAAAAGCAGTCCATATTTTTAGCGTTTGTACACATGCCCTTGTGGCTCAATGGCTGATTCCTGGGGTTTCTGAACCCTAGGACGCGGGTTTGATCACGGCGCAATGGTCGCTTTTCAGATGGAGGTAAGAAGAGAAAACGCCCGTTTGTTGTTACTTCAGCACAAGTTAAAATAGCCAGCTCATCCAAAATATTTGCCAGCATGTCAGTGTTGTGCTTATTTTAGGCAAGCTGTAGCTAGGGCTAATCAATCAATAAACCCCAGAAGAAATGAAGGTTTCCCACGGCGTAACTCAACTTTTCGTTCGCTTGGGAGACCACTGTGGTTTTCCTAGTGTGTATGGAGAAGGAGGATGTATGGGCAAAGAAAAGCTGTCTGATTATTTCGAAAACAAATTGGTGTATAAAAAATAGAGCTAACGATTACGACTCCAATGAAACCAATACTTGAGAGCACAGTTTGTTTTCTTTTTGCATTGCAGTATACCGAAACCAAGTAACGGATAGAGATGTCCATATACCGACAGTCAATGACCACTCATTTTTATACTCTTGAGAAAGGTCCCGTGAAGACAAAATACAACTTTCTTCAATTTGAAAGACCGATTTATAGCCATTTCAGATCCGTTTACTTGACAAAAGATTCTTTTCCAATCAGAAATACGAAACACGTTGAATGTCTTTGGGCCTTTGCCCCGCAATGGCGCATTATTTGTAAGAGTTATTTATTAGGGGCCAGTGCTATAAACCTAGTTCTTAGGGTGTTAACCGAAAAGTATCTGTTCAGTGATATGATGAAGCAGAACTAGAGGCCCACTGTTATTGCCCAGTAATGTTTCTCAACGATGATTAAGGTGGCAGCTGCCAGTCGCGCAAAGAAGATTCGCCACGTCGTGCACAAATCGCCGTTTAGTGCCGGCATCCCTTACTGCCTCTAATGTTTTCTTCAATAGCTCTATTGTGTCTTTGAATTTTGTAGCATAACTGGTATAATCGTCTTGAAGACGGTGCAGATGTACAATTGAATAAAACTTCTTTCGTGATGATGACCCCTTTGTGGACTATGTGTTACTATCAGTCCCCGCGAGTTTCTGAGGTTTTGTTAAAAACAGCACGGCTAGGGGAAGGGTATTTAAATTGCTTAATGTCATTCCTCTAGTACTGTACAAGTTGTTCTGACCA
The DNA here is from genome assembly GCF_048455015.1 of Haemaphysalis longicornis. Taxonomy (NCBI): domain Eukaryota; kingdom Metazoa; phylum Arthropoda; class Arachnida; order Ixodida; family Ixodidae; genus Haemaphysalis; species Haemaphysalis longicornis. The sequence goes on from NW_027526445.1 coordinate 6,909,423, forward strand.
TGTTTGCCTCTTTACAGTTGGCCCGCTTCAAAATTCCTCGGTACTTCATATACAACGAAAATGTCCCAAGGACGCCAATCGGGAAGGCCCAAAAAGCCAAGATGCGCCCCCTGGCTATGGAAATGCTTGGGCTCACTATGTGATATTCGGTGTGTTCTAGCTATTGTGTGTTGAAAAACAGTTGCGCTATGAGAAAATACCGTCGGTCATTTGTAGCCCCTCCATAACCCTCCCGCTCCGCTCACCCCCCCCCCCCCCCAGTGCACTGAACGTGTATATTGATTCAGTATAATTTGGTACCTGTCACCAATTCACGTCGGGAGTTTTGTCGTATAGATGTTGATTGCTTTTTAGTTCTCTACTCTCTGCTTAAAATGTGGTTTTGTATATTTGGAATAAAAGATTTATTACGATAATTGAAGGGCAGAGAACCTGTAGTGTGTTTTTCCTTAGTTGACGAAGCTATGAAACAGAACAAAATCTCTTTGTTTGTGATTTACACATCGGCATAAGTCTTAGCCAGCTCAAGACAGCTTTCGTGGCCAAGTGGTCAAAACTAACCCCAGCGCGGCCTGGTTTGGCGACGGTTGCTGTCGAGAACCGCGCACAACGCATTAGCAGCCTGTCAGTATGGCAGGTACATTAGAATTACTTGCTTCCTCAGGACTGCGTCTGCCTTCAATAAATCAGGGGCAGGGGCACCACGCCGGTTAGGGAATCACTGGCGTGCCGCACCCTATATCTAGAAGCTTTGGAACCAGCCTCATATGCGGCATTGCTGCGCGCTGGAACCCTAAGCGCACTTTGGGTAAGACCGGCATGTTGCATATTCATTAGCTCTTATGAATTACATGAATTTCCTCAACGATAACAACAGAAGGCCCTAATATCGCGTCAGCGGACGTTGCACACTTACTGCAAAAAAAAGCAATCATTTTTCAGTTTTTGTTTTCAAGTACAGTGCTATTGGCGATGCATTATTTTCGCATACTCTGAGCGAAAACATTACGTCTACAAAATGTTGCCAAAGACAAGTGCAAGTTTGATAGTAAATAACATGTGGAAATAATGTCGCAACTCTTTTTAAATTTAAACGCTATCTCGAATTCTAAAATATCGTCACCCTGCATTTCGGTGGTAGTGAGCAACAGGAACCTTTCCCCGTTTCAATGGTATATCATATAGCAACGGTGTCCTTGTATACGTAATGTAGTGTTGGCTGCTTTGTGCTTGAACAACTGTGAAGAAGGATTTTCCGACCGATTACAAAATGATATGTGCGCGGCATACTACGCTCCAAGTGTATAAATTGCTCGAGAACATGCCGAAGCACTTTAAAATTTGTTCAAATCATGAATCCAAAGGTTGGCACGAATTTGTTTTATGTTCACTTACATTTCTAGTGCGCTATAAGGTTTTAGCTATGCACAACGGATACGGCAGGTGGTTCTTTTTTTTGACTGCACTGGGCGTTTTGTCTGCGTTATTATACGATGCGCGGAGTTCAAAACAAAAAGAAATAAGCATGATATAACAACTAGCGCGATAACTGTGCCAGCGGAGCCATGTTACCGCCGATTACGTGAGCATGCTGTAAATACATAATGTGTGTTGACAAACAGCCTGCGGAAAAGCGCGGTTGCCCTTGCGCCAATTAATCGGTGGGCGAGGCAATCGCGAAAGAGCGAGCGATTGTAGCATGGGTGCTACACTGATAGGCCGCGAATACCACATGCGCGGTCTTGTCGGGGAGCGCCGCGCCACCGGGAACCCATCGAATATTTTTTGACACCACTCCCGAGGTCTGTAGACGTAAGCCGATGGTTGTAAAATCGGTTGATAGTGGCCGAGCTTTTAGGGCAAGCTAGGGACGAAGAGTTTTTTGCGTCGCAGTAAACCTTAGTGGGGATATTGAAAACGGCCAGAAGGCAGCTGTATACGGTGGGCTTAAAAATGCGAAATGCAACATTCCCTGTTAAAACAATCATCATCATCATCAACCATAACCACGCAATCCGTTGGCAGCCCGGGCTTTGCATATAATGACAATATAAGGAAACTTGCAGGGTGATTCTTTTGCTGTGAATGCCTTCACCAGTCATCTGCACCATTGAGACACACTATAATCCCTCTTGGACAGAACGTTTTATCGTTTGCCTACCACAACGCTCTCACCTAAGACAAGTTTTTTTGATTACAACTGACAGCTCCATTCATGGTTAGTCAGCTAAAGCTTCCAAGGAAGACCAATGCATTCTCTGTAATTCCAACGCGCTAGCAGTAATAAATCTTCCATAACGCAAGAAAACTCATGACTTTACACACCTTACCTAACTCAAGGATTTCTGACGTTGCCTCGCCTATTGTTTTTCCCACCGCGTTGGTTGTGAAAGTATCCTTCTCGGAGCTGTTAAACATTGCTAAATTCAAAATTCAAGAGTCAGTGCTCTTAATCCCACTTATTGTGACCTTTCGTTTCTTCCCTGCACCTTTGTTCGCGCAGCTCCGGAAGTCTCGGGGATCCTAAACTTTGTTTCGCCTTTTGTTTCGCAACGCCAGTACTGGACGTATCTAACACGAGTATTGTAGATACCTGCAATTGAAGATAATGTGGGAAATCCTAATTGAATTCTGAGGCAATTTTCTTGAAGCTGTTAGCGAGATAACGTTGTTCTTGGAATTATTTTTTTCTCAAAGCATTTTGATTCCCTAGGTCAAAAGCATTGAAGGACAAATTTAAGTTCTGCGGTGCACTTAGCACTGCACACAACAATGTTGAATTATGCCTAAGAAAGTGTACCCAGCAGCTGTTGTAGAATAATCGCAATTACGTAAAAAAGACGCGTGGTTTTTGGACCCCCAGTGGAGTATAATTGCACCTCACATAGTTATCGCCGGTGTGATAGTATTGTTGAAATCTATTCCTTAGTAAATCTGCAATCTGTGAAGACGATACCAGTTTATTCAGTTTGAATATTCACCGTGAATATTTTAAACTAGGAAATGAATGTTTTTTGAACTTCGTGGATGGGCATAATGTATTGGACTATCTATTAACACTGGCAATCTATTAACACTGGTTTATTCTTTGCCTGATGCAGTTATGGAAGCGGAGATAAGAAACGGAATGCGCGGTTTTCTGCAGCCGCAACTAAGGCAGCGATGTGAAACAGTGTACAATTCTCTTGCAATCTAATTGGGTTTCGCACAAGTTACAAATATTCATAACCATTCACTTGTAGTTCTGTAAATGTTTTTTTTTTCTCAAAGGACAATTTAGTTACGTTGCCGCAAATATAGGCGCAAGAATGTATTCTGGTGGTTCTTTTAGGAGCGTAGCCCACATTATTCTTGTTTTTCCCTTTGAACAACATGCTTTCTGAACAACGTATTCTTTGTCGCGGACTCTCAATCTATCATATCAGCAACCGCAGTTCACTGATATTGCGGCTGTATAGTGTGTAGACTGAGCCTGCCAGCAACGCGAACTTCCCACATGCATAGTAGTTAGGGTGGCACTTAGGGGGGCTATTTTCGGTTTTTATATATTTTTATTAGAACGGGGAATAAATAAGGGGTGCTATTTTTTCAACACATAATGATGAAAGAATCAGGTTTTTCTCTGAAACCACTCCCAAATTTCGGCTTCACCGGGTTAAATTTAAAGTGTACCAGTTATTACACAGATTTTATTTTAGAGCGTACTCAGAGCGTCTTAACTCTAACGCGTTAAAACCGGTATTAATTTCAAGCTGGTATCCGGTGCGGCCTCATGGGTTTCTAGAAAATGCGGTAGGAAATGGGGCATTTGTTTAAAAATGATTCAGTAATGATGAAAGCAAAGAGCATTGATATGTTTTAAGAAATGAAGCGTTTTATTCACCAAATGCTGGTGACCGATTTTTCGTTCATTCTTTTATACATACATCATCATCCAGTTGCGCTTCATGTCAGTCTTCATTCGAGATTTGTCTGATCGCTGAACGTATATCAACTGGGTGAAACTTCTCACGACAACAGAGATTCCATTCGCTAGGCACAACAATGAGTCGAGCATGTGCCAGCCTGAGGTAGCGAGCGGTAGAATTATGTCAAAATTCAATTCCAATAAGTTCGGGGGCTCTGTTTGTGGGTATTGCTGGCAATGAATCCTGGTTGAGAACGGCTGGCCTTAAGCGCACGCTTGGGAATGTCGCTACTTTGAAAAGTACCATTCGGGGAGAAATCAGGTTTGACCCGAATCTTTTCAAACGTGTTCGGTTTGGAACAATAGGGTAAAATCGGGATTTTCCCGAAAACGATCAATCCTAATGGTACACCAGCGGCCGACAAGGTAGTGTGGCCCAGTTAAGTTTACTACGATTGGGCTGACTGTGCCATTGCGAGGATGAGGCGAGCAGAACCGGGTGCCATTCCAAATGTCTGCCGAGCGAGTTCAATGCGCGAGCAAGCATGATAGTAATAATGATTGTGGTGCTGATGGAAATGATGACGATGCCGGCGCTCGAGTGCCATTCCCTGCCGCATCACAAACAAAGCATACGCAGTGCCTGTACGCTTTCCGGCTCCTCGACTACGCTGAACTGCGAGACTGTCGGTTAGACTTTCCGAGTTGGGCGTGGTCGCTCATTTTTCGTAAAGTGTTGATGGTCAGCTGTATCGGCATTGTGTCTGCAAGCTGTTGGTGTCCGTGGCACACCGCATCGCGGAAGGTAAAAGGGTTTTGGCGAAAACTCACCGGCCTATTCGACTGTATTAGCACCGAGTCTGCCAACTCGCTGTGTGAGCAACGAAGGAAGCGTGTGAAATCGCGAATGGGGTTGAGAGAAAATTACCTAATTTAAAGACTGAGCTAAGATAACAGACCTCCGACGATTTCAGCATATTTACAGGTGTACCCTCCTTATTGCATTCGATCGCTAATCCACAAAACAGAACAGGCCTCACCGGAAAAATGATTGCATTTTTCTGACTTTTTATTTGACAATAGTGCGGGCATTGCTATGTTCAAACGAGGAATGGGTACATAAAACTTAATTGTAAAAAACCAGCAACTACAACAAGGAAAAACGTGGTAGTTAAGAACCAAGGTGACGCCCCAAGTAATCAAGAAAACCTTAAGAACGAGAAATGTCAGCGGGCCGTAAATTCCAATGTTGAACAGTTTTAGAAAAAATTCAGGGAACCTTGCCTAACGGGCAACACTTAAATGGCGAAGCTTTTGTAAGTGAGCATTGCCACACACATGTCTAAGTTTCAGTGGAATTGTTTATTTTTGTATGTGCAGCGGTAGTATTTATCGTGCTATGCATCGAAGAGGTAGTTGTTTTCTTCGCAGCGAGTGGTGGATGCAAAGCCATCTTTAGCATTGCAGACTTTACGAGCATTCGTCATCGACTCGAGGCAGCTGTGGAGGGATCTGAAAATTGTCTCGGGAAGGACTGGCGCACTCGTAGCCACGGCTCCCGTTATCCGTAATGTGTTCTAGAGAAAGTGGTGGTTCACCTTTAGCACTAGCGCTGGGGTTTTTAACATGCGCGGTAACGCTTGAGGAGAGCGCTGGAGTTTTTTTTTTGTTTTGCTAAAGCGAATGCGTGAGCCGTTGCCTCAGCGATCACCGCGAGGAACGCACTCAGGGGCGCTCGGGAGATTGTCGCTCCTTAGGGTTATTGCCAGTTCTTTTTAAAGACGATAGTCTTTCTTGGGTTACTTAAACACAGAAATTTTGGTCTGTCTGTATGTCTGTCTGTCTGTCTGTCTGTGACTCGATTCAGCCACCTGGCCAAAGCGAACCAATGCCTGCGTAATAGCCTTATATAGTCACAGCTAAATGTGAGCGTCTAAGCCCGGTTTATATCTTCATACTTCACCGTTTACCGGCAAGTTAGAAAATCCATAATGGGTGCAAGAGCCTGATCGGCAAAAAATTAAGGTGCCGACAGTTCTGCTGGTTTTCTATCCTTGCACTACAAGTGCAAGATGTGCGAGTTTTTGTACCGTCAGCTACACTGGCTGAGGTTGAGCAGATTTGCGCGGCTGCGTAAGAGCCGTGCAGCGCATGCGGGAGGAGCACTGAGGTCACACGACGCATGGAACGTTGATCGCTGCCCGGCGTCTGTCACACACCCTGCGCACCCCGCGGCCCACCACCGTTCCGCACGTAGCGGCCCTTTCCACTTGAGGAAAATGCGACGTGCGGCCGGGTGCGTAACCGACGGCTCGTGCGTCGCAGCAATACCGGCCTGCGCCTGTTGAACTAGCTTTTCTCTTAAGCTATTGGTAATGCTGAGCCGGAGCCGCTTGATAACTATACATTTGTGCCCTGACGCGCATACTGTGAGTGTGTCATTGAATCAGCAGTAAGCATGATGATCTAACTATCGTAGACGACCAGGAAAGCCAAGAATAACCAGCTGAATTTTAGCTCCGGCTAAGTTTACCGTGCCATACCCGAGCGAAGCCACTGCTAATTTTTAATTGCTGTAGCAAATATCCTGCCCCAAGGGGTTATCAATTACTAGAACGCTGTCTAGTACCAGCCGTGCAGAATATTTTGTCCCAATTATAACTAATGGTTCCTTTTTGCTTCACGTGGTTCACAAGAAAGAAGTACTGTACGAAATATATTGTTTCAGAACGTTTTGCCCAATAGACGGCTGGATTCAGGATTACTTTATTTTTGACAGGAACTTGGACACTTAGGTTGCCAAAAAAGACGACCCTGTAAAATAGAAACTAGTTAGAGCAAGATTCCTTGATCGCGTGTTGGGACGCTTACTCAAGTACAATGGAGTCAATATTACGTGTAATATTCCGCTTACCACACTTCCGTTTTAGAAATTTTGCTTTACACAGGCCTTTTTCTCGCTAAAATTTAGTCAGAAATTAGTGATTCAGCTGTGATCAGTTTTCTTTAGTTATGCATCTTTTCTTTAAAATTTAACAAAAATTGGATTTCTTTCTGAACATTTTTTATTTAGCAAATGCGTGATCTATACTCTCGCTCGTTTCATTATATAAACCAATTTAGAAACAAAAACTGGGATTTGGCTGTGAATGTGTAGCTGTATTTTCTGGGCCTATTTTCTTCACAGTATGGAGTTTCAAATAATGGAATCTAACAATATTTCCTTTCAATTACACATAAACTAGGCTCAGCTTTTTTCGACGTTAACAAATTCCGCCTATATATAATAGAGTACACAACAGCGATATTTTTTTCTGAAAACTATTACTGAAGCGTATTGTTTAGATGAACATGCATGGGCAAGTGATCACAAGATTTTCGCGGAAACCAACAAATGCTTCAGTTCTAAGTAAAGCCGCCAGAATGCTTTTATATATCGTAACTTTATTTCCTTTACAATAAGTTTATTCAATTTCGGTTTTGTTATTTTCCATTAAAAATGTGTTATTCCGGCAAAATACTCCAAAAAATTCTCAAGGAGTAGAACGTCTTGAAACGGCGCACAATTCGACGTCTCTTAACTGCAACGATGACGACTTCCTGGCTTTTTCTTTTTGTTCATTTGGCGGCCACAAACGTAAGATATCTTAAGTACTAATTATGATTATTTCAGACACATTTTTGAAGTATTACCTGCATGCTTCGTCGAAGGTGATATTGAATTCGCTTGGTACACTACAACAGGAAGAATTGGTGCGGACATACGTTAGTAATTACCGAGGGAACTTGATGTAAAATAACCTTGGTATAATTTAAGGTATGTGGTTGTGGTGAAGGGCCCCACCAGGACCTCGCGCTAGACCTCTCTACGGAAGGCAATCATTCGGTGCGGAAGCTCGTGTATATATATTCTGCTCAAGCAATAAACCGGGAACAGGAACAAACTGAACACCCGGGGTAGAAGGTGCACACGGGACGTTACGAACGTACGATGTCACGCGAGACTCTAATAGTGTTCGCCCATCTACGTATCAGTCAAAGCATGGATTGGCTTACCACGGCTGAGCCTTTCAGTCACACCATCCAGTTATGCCGGTGAAGAGAGCTGAATAGACTCACGGACAGCGCTTGTACTTGTGGCCCTCCGGGCCTACACCGCGAGAAGAGAGCGCCGACCCTTTGACGTCGCACTGGGTTCGCTCGAAGGTGTGGGATCCTCGTGCGCTGTCGTGTAGCACACGCCCCACTTAAGGCTTTGGGTGCTTGGCGCGGATCCATGGCTCCGCTCGGACCTACGCGGCGAACCACCTTGCGACCACACATGAGATGGCCAGGGCTTCCAGGAACACCCCGTAATACAGGTGACAAATGCAGGCCAATTCCTCTAAACTGGCTGTAGATTTCATACAAAATAACCATGAATAACGAAAAGAGAAATACGTGTTGCTTCTGAGGTCAAAGTAACGTTTTTAAATTACCAAACGGGCTGCAATACACTCAATGTTTTCTTTCAGTTTTTTTATTGCGCTTTGGGTAAGGGGAAATATTAGTGTGTGAGCGGCTTACGCATACAGAGCAAAGGTCAAAGATAATTACCACCACACGCCTGTCACAGTACCCTATAGAGGCGCCATAATTATGTGGTTGGTAAGCGAAATATTAGAATGTATGGACAAAACTAATGACTTAAATTTGTGGCTTTTCGAGTGCTTAATGTTGCCAAACGGGAGCAGATTATTTTCCTGTTGTAGTATTAGAAAATTGTACTATTTGATTTAAAGCCACTCTAACCGCTTCCTATTATGCAAATGGACAGAGAATATATCGTTAATATGGGTGCTACCTTTACACGATCAAACAATGCAAGAGGACACACTTTCAGGCTCTTCGTATTGAACTAAGCTCAGAGCCCAACCTTTGTCGCCATATTGCCTCAGCGCGCTTGAAGTATTGCTTTGCCACTAATAAACAAATTCCACAGTTGCTCACACCTCCACGCAGCCAACGTGTGACATTTAATCTCCATAGCCTTGTGGGCTGCACGTGCCAATAAATAACCTGTGCTAGAAACTTTAAGGCACATACCATTCCACAAAATGTAACCAGAAAAGAGCGCTTGTAACCTTGTAATTCATACAGGTAAAAATAACAGTATCATTACTAATATGATGATACGACAAGAAGAAATTTACGAAGGGTGACGACCATGTGCATTGTCAAGTCTAACCGTTACTAGTGTAACCGTTATTTGTTTATCCCGAACCCTTGCTTTTTAGTTAATTTAGAGTGGTATTATGTGCGCTAGCAAAGCTTACCCGTGATGGGTTTTCCTAATTAGTTTGATTGATTGACTGTAAGGGTTTAACGCGCCGACGCAATGCAGTTCGATAAGGCGCGTCGTGGTGGAGGGCTCGGGATTCATTTTGACCCCCTGGAGATCTTTAACGTGCGCCGAAATCTGGAACACACGGGCGTTTTTGCTTTTCGCCTCCATCAGAAAACCGGCCGCCGTGGCCGGGAATCGAACCTGCGACCTCGTGCTCAGCAGCACAACGCCTCATCCACTGAGCCACCACAGCGGGTCCCTGATTAGTTTCCGTTTTTTAAAACGGATACTAGAATTTTTTTCCCTCTCAGATATACTTTTAACTGAACTACGGGCTCATAGTTTAGTGATTTTTCACCCCCAAATCACAGTAGTGCACCGACGTCTAGTTAGGTCTGGGAGCATATATACATCGGAAAAACGGGACATGTTCCTCGCGTTCGTGCCAGGTGAAGCTTCAGGCTGTCATGATAATAAAATGAGGACACTGGCTGGCTGTATTACGAAACCTACAGGTGGGGAAATCCGTAAATGAGCGTCTCAGAAAACATTTCCTCTGTAAACCGAATTTTCATGATTTGTGAATATGTGCAGGAAGGTCGAAAATCGCAGTCTTGTTTGTATGACACCAAGAACAACTAAAGTATTTGCCTGCCTAAATGATTTTAAATACATACAGTTCCCGCCATCGATAAAATGGCGGCTGCTTTGGGCATTCATGCCAAACTTTGAATGACGTCGCCACCTGTCATTTTCACTCTTTCACTCGTTTTGACCATTTTCACTCTTCCATCAATATCCAGATAAAGGTATTTTGCACTGAGGGATGCTTAACTTTTAATCTCAGTATTTGCGTGCTAAAGCTCTGTTGACAGTAAACAGCTCAAAACGTAATAAAGGAATCTATTTATTGGCTTGCGCTGCTCACTTTAATTTCCTCAAATAGTGCATTATATTTCATGAAGCCACGGACGACCCAGTTTTCTTGAAGGAAAAACAAGTTTATTAAAGCAAACTTGACTCCCATAAAAAACTCACAGAGAACGGAAGCGGCGAAGCAGTAATCAACAAAGTTACGTGCGCAGGCGAGTGTCGGCTAATGTAATACCGTAGCGTATGCTGTGCGGGCATTTATCTCTCGGCGCGAGTGGTTCTCAAACCATCAAATTACATAAAGAACACTGTAGATGAAAGAAGTATATTCTAGGCTGGTGACGTTAGTTCGAAACACTCTCCCTATGGAAGTACATAACACGTGTGGCATAAAGAATTGAACACGCGCTTCACTTGGTGCACGGACAACACAGATGGAAGAGCCCGGCGCAGACGGTCGGAAAAAACAAAACATAAATAAACAAACAGAATGCACCGTTTGTGGAATCGTTCTTTGAGGGAATGAAGCGACTATTTCGCCGCGTGGATCCCTGAAATGACGGGACAAAAGAAACTCAGGTTTCTGATGCGAGAAGGAAAGCAATAACTCTTTGCTTGCCTTGTCCACAACACCCCTAAAATGGAGGCCGAATTCACGTCTGAGACTGCCCCACGGGAGAAGACGCTACAAATTCGAACAAGGCATTACGCCCGCCCCACCAATGCGCTTGTTTCGGAGACGATCTTTGACGGGGCTATTAGCTCCCATAAACTACGCGAGACAGTCCGCGCGGTCTTCAGGGAGGAGGAAATGTTTTTCAACGATGTCAGAATCTCAAGTCGCTTCCCTGAATGTGATCATCCTTGAAGAGGTTCAGCAGGCACTGGGGACTTCTACGCTATGCGAAGAACCGCTCGAGCCACAGTCTATGATCTACTCCGCAGCTGTTCGTCGACCCCGCCCTACTTGAACCCATCGTCAAGAGTCCGCGTCGTAAGCCCGTCACCTGTCGTCGTCCTGCCGACCCCCTCTTGCACAATATCTGACACCGAGAAAGACTGATATGTGGTGAGCTCCCGATTATCGCCCGCTTTGATGGCACTGTGGAGTGGCGGACCACATCTATTCTCGCTGCCCATAGAAAAAACTCGGACTCCGGGGTTTCTCCGTTGACGAACCTCGACCCCTCTCTGAGCAAGGACCAAGAGAGATCGACGAGTATCTATTCCAAACCAGCCGTGGCCCATCCCTTTTCAACCGTTCGCTTTCGCCCTACCCCTAACAGTCTCCGAACCGCCTTAGCAATCCTCACTTCGTACTTGGAAGTACCCCGACCCCACGCGGGGAAACTAAAATCAGCAACCTCTAGAAATAAAGTTTCAGAACAGCGGAAGAACAACAACCGTCCAACGACGCAAGGACGCACCGAACACCGTGCCCTATGCCCGACGACGACCCGATCTAACCGTGACGTAACTCCCGAACACGAGGAGAGCCCAACGATGCGACGCGTACCACACAAATGTCCTGGTCTGCTGGTGAGAAGACCACGAAAACGACGACGCATAGTTTCCGACGGGCGACACAGACAGGCCGAGATACGTCACCCCCTTGCACCCGGAGCTAGAGAAAGTCCGATTGTCCATCGACGGCTTTGATGTAGTCATCCTCATACGTACGGGAGCCGACTGCTGAATACTGAGCGGATCGTTTGCGTCTAAGTTAAGGAAAGTTGCGACCAGATGGGCCTCTCCGCGCATACGCACAGCAGGAGGACATCTCGTAATGCCAAGTTGAACGTTCACATCACGCGTCACCGTTGCCCTTTTCTGCCCAACAAACTGTTTTAAAAAATGCCCACGTGTAATTATTTTTTTGTATTTACCCCTTCCTAATGACGCTTCCAGAAGTGAAAATAGAGAGCTGAGACTATTTCACACAGAAAACAAACCCACACATGTGTGTGCACTGGGCGTCTGTTGGTATGATCTGCAAATACCTCTAAAACGGCATCAGGCATATAAGAACTGAATTTTCGCGTAGTATTTATACGCGTTATATTGTTTCCAGGAGTACTTAAATTAGTAAAAATATTGAGTGATTATAAAAATAATTATGGTCTACTTATTATAATGCTTAATTATAATTCTTATAATTATTATAAGTACTCGGGGGTATTTTTTAGCCAATCGTGTTTTTTTTAAGTCTTACCATTCCTGCTTTACGCCTGCAGTCAAGAAAGTACGAGATTAGCAAGACAAAAGATTAGTTTGCATCTTCAAGACGGATACAGTGATCGCGCTGGCTGTGGTGCCGTTTTTAATATGCGATTTCGCGCCCCCTGGTCGTGAAATGAATTAACTTCCGAAACCAAAAAGTCTCGGAAACATTCGCACCGAATACCTAGGGCTGTGAAACCGAAACAGAAACCGGTGATAACTCAGTAAACGAATTTGTTGACCGAAATTGCAAACTAATTTTTTGGTGGAATCACGTACCCAGCCGCATTCGTAATTTTGCCTAACTGCTCCCGCAACGTAATTCTTGGAATTGACTTTTCGAAGGACAACGGTCTATCTACAGACCAAGTCGGTAACTTCTTCCTCCGATCACAGCATGCCACCGGAACCGAATTCGGAACACCGTGCTGCTGTAAGGATCGCCGATGGTCATTTCACCCTGCTACCCCGCTCCAAACCACCCAACCACACGCAGTTTTCTTGAAGAAAATCAAGTTTATTGGGGCGAACGTGGGTGGCCTTAACAACTCAAAGAATACAGATGCGGTAAAGGAGCAGTAAAATAAGTGACGTGTTCAGGCGAATCACTGCGAGTCAAATACCTCTGCGTATGCTGTGCAGGCATTTCTCTCTGCGCGAGTGGTTCTCGCCCAATCGAATTGCATCCAGAACACTGTAGATAAAATATGATTATTCTAGGCAGGTCACGTTAGCTTGAACACTTTCCCTATCAAAGGAGATTAACACGTGCGGAATAATGAATGGAACCCGCTCCTCGCTTGCCCCCATATAACACAGATAACACGTCCCGGTGCAGCTGGTGGGCAAAAACAAAACGTGAATAACAGAATCCAATGCATCGTTCGCGGCAATATTTGAAATACAATCGTTGCAAAAAACTACCACCTGGTATCCACGACTGCGCAGATGGAATCTTCTTTTTGCATGAACAAGCAATTTTATACTTTACTTGAGGGCATGCTGCTTTATCGGATAATACATGGTCTAACCATCGCATCCTCTACAAATACAGTAGGCGATGCTCTAACACATGAGGCAAGCAGCGCCTCTGTTGGTGATTTGCTTCAATGTGCGAATTCTATTTCTCGAACAGGCTATTATGCTCTGCGCCCCCACAACCGCCCAACTGACGTGGTATCACAACACGTACACATGATCACTATACTTGTTTGAAAATATCTCGACATTACACAACACAATGTATGTAGATAGCACTGTGGAGAGGCGAACCACATCTATTCTCGCTGCCCATAGAAAGAACTCGGACTCCTGGGTTTCTCCGTTGACGAACCTCGGCCCCTCTCTGAGCAAGGACCAAGAGAGATCGATGAGTATCTATTCCAAACCAGTCGTGGCCCATCTCCTTTCAACCGTTCGCTGTCGCCCTACCTCTAACAGTCTCCTAACCGCCTTAGCAATCCTCACTTCGTACTTGGAAGTACCCCGACCCCACGCGGGGAAACTAAAATCAGCAACCTCTAGAAATAAAGTTTCAGAACAGCGGAAGAACAACAACCCTCCAACGACGCAAGGACGCACCGAACACCGTGCCCTAAGCCCGACGAGGACCCTATCTAACCGTGACGTGACTCCCGAACACGAGGAGAGCCGAACAATGCGACAAGTACCACACATGTCCTGGTCTGCTGGTGAGAAGACCACGAAAACGACGACGCATAGTTTCCGACGGGCAACACAGACAAGCCGAGATACGTCACCCCAATACACCCGGAGCTCGAGAAAGTCCGTTTGTCCATCGACGGCTTTGATGTAGTCATCCTCATACGCACGGGAGCCGACTGCTGAATACTGAGCGGATTGTTTGCGTCTAAGTTAAGGAAAGTTGCGACCAGATGGGCCGCTACGCGCATACGCACAGCAGGAGGACATCTCGTATTGCGAAGTTGAACGTGCACATCACGCGTCACCTTTGCCCTTTCCTGCCCAACATACTGTTTTAAAAAATGCCCACGTGTATTTATTTTTTTGTATTTACCCCTTCCTAATGACGCTTCCAGAAGTGAAAATGGAGAGCTAAAACTATTTCACACAGACAACAAACCCACACGTGTGTGCACTGGGCGTCTGTTGGTATGATCTGCAAATACCTCTAAAACGGCATCAGGCGCATAAGAACTCCATTTTCGCGTATTATTTATACGCGTTATATTGTTTCCAGTTCTTAAATTAGTAAAAATATTGTGTGATAATAAAAAATAATTATGGTGTACTTATTATTATGCTTAATTATAATTCTTAGAATTATTATAAGTAAACGGTGGTATTTTTCAGCCAATCGTGTTTTTTTAAGTCTTACCATTCCTGCTTTATGCCTGCCATCAAGAAAGTACGAGGTTAGTAAGACAAAACATTAGTTTGCATCTTCAAGACGGGTAGAGTGATCGCGCTGGCTCGCCCCCTGGTGGTGAAATGAGTTAACTTCCGAAACCAGAAAGTCTCGGAAACATTCGCACCGAATACCTAGGGCTGTGAAACCGACACAGAAACAGGTGATACTCAGTAAACGAATTTGTTGACCGAAATTGCAAACGAATTTTTAGGTGGAACCACGTACCCAGCCGCATTCGTCATTTTGCCTAACTGCTCCCGCGACGTGATTCTTGGAATTGACTTTTTCACGGACAACGGTCTATCTACAGACCATGTCGGTAACTTCTTCCTCCGATCATAGCATGCCACCGGAACCGAATTCGGAACACCGTGCTGCTGTAGCGATCGCCGATGATCATTTCACCCTGCTACCCCGCACCTAACCACCCAACCACATGCAGTTTTCTTGAAGAAAAACCAGTTTATTGGGGCAAACTTGGCGCCCTTAACAACTCAAAGAATACAGAGGCGGTAAAGGAGCAGTAAAAAAAGTGACGTTCTCAGGCGAATCTCTGCGAATCAAATACCTCTGCGTATTGTGTGCAGGCATTTATCTCTCGGCGGGAGTGGTTCTCCCCAATCGAAGTGCATCCAGAACACTGTTGATCAAATAAGATTATTCTAGGCAGGTCACGTTAGCTTGAACACTTTCCCTGTCAAAGGAGAATAACACGTGCGAAATAATGAATGGCACCCGCTCTTCGCTTGCCCCCATATAACACAGATAACACATCCCGGCGCAGCCGGTCGGCAAAAATAAAACGTGAATAACACAATTCAATGCATCGTTCGCGGCAATATTTGAAATACAATCGTTGCAAAAAAATACCACCCGGTATCCACGACTGCGCAGATTAAATCTTCTTTTTGCATGAACAAGCAATTTTAATCTTTACTTGAGGGCATGCTGCTTTATCGGATAATACATGCTCTAACCATCGCCTCCTCTAAAAATGCAGGAGACGATGCTCATGAGGCAAGCAGCGCCTCTGTTGGTGATTTGCTTCATTTTGCGAATTCTATTTTCTTGCACAGGCTATTATGCTCTGCGCCCACATAACCGCCCAACTTACGTGGTATGAGAACAAGTACACATGATCACTATAGTTGTTTGAAAATATCTCGACATTTACACAGCAAAATGTATGCAGATGGACGTCAGGATGGTGATTTTCTTGATCATGATCATTACGAAACTATGTTGTGATTCTAGGAGATGCACGCGCTCAGAATAGGTTGTTGTAAACTGCTTCAAACAACGTCAGATTTGCCCTTCCAAATTAATTTACCTTGCTGCTGAAGTAAAGCGAGCAGGGATGCGAGTGCGAACGTCCCGGTAAAACGAACTACAACGAAGCAAAACAGCGATTTGTTCGTGCGTATCATATCATAACTGCAACTTCTTGAGTATTGGCAATGTGTCTTCGGTTTACATTCTCTGAGCATGTAACCTCTCCACAACGTGAGGGCCGTCTTTTGTTTCTGTTCTTTTTTTTCTCTTGCATAGACATATTTATTAGCCCATTATCTCTCCTCTTTCACTCTGAACGTTGCACATTCATTGCCAACTTCTTTTTTCCAAAGGGAGCGTAACGAATTGGTTGGCCCTTCAGCCGTGTAAATTTCAAATGAAACACAGTCGTCTTTGTGAATCTCACAAGAGTTGAAGTTCAGCCGGGGGAACATAACCGTGAGGGTAGGGGCAGCGCAATAAACGACACGAAGTGCAGACGAGACAAGCACAAGCACTTTCTAACAAGAAAATGCATTATTGCATCGGGGACACAGCTTTGTGCATGCTTGTCCACCACGAAAACGACAAGAAAAAATGAAGGGGAGCTGGGGATGAAGGATCAAGCAAAACTTCATCAAATTAAAGTCTAAATACACTCAGCTTGGGTGACAGGGCACGCGTGTAAAGGTTACATATTTCGATTCTCTTTATGTGGGGCTGCTGAACAAAAGGTGGCGGGTTAGATTCCAGGCTGTGGCGGCCGCTTTTCTGATGGAGGCGAAAATATTTAGGCGCACGTTAGAGATCCCAGGTGGTCAAAATTAGTCCGGAGCCCTTTACTACGGCGCGCCTCATCGCCTGCTTGGCCTCGGCGCGTTAAGCCCTACAATGAATGTCTTCATCGATGATTTGGCCACTAGGTGCTGGAGAAGACAAAGTGCCTGAAAAAGCACGCGTGTCTTCTGATACAAATATCGAGGCAAGATGCTGTATTTTTTAAACAACGGCCTGGAGCCACAGCTTTTGGAATGCGCAGTAAGGGGAAAGCCAGCAGGATCATTCAGCGCATTGGCGTGTTCGTGCAAACGGTCGCTGATGCAACCGCCCGCCTGGCCTATGAAACATTGTGTTTTGCAATTCAGTCAGGTGCTGTTCACAACTTCAGATTTGTGCTCAAGAAAAGGCCGAGCATGCGTCTTTTTGCAGGTCGTGGCTGCAATGTGCTTAGAATTAACCTTTCTGCACAAACGTGAACGTTTGTTCGGCGCACTGAAGATGATGCGAACGCCAACTCTCCCACCTGCGTGTTAGAGCAAAGCTTTCAACCTCTACCAGGCAAGCATTTCTTCGTGGCAAGCGCGACAAAAAACTCGAACGCTGATGAGTAGCGGGAGGGCGCTTTTCACTCCCGGAGCACATTGTAGGCGGCGCGGCGATGGGGAGCTATTACCCAGCGTTCTCCGCGTGCAGCTGCCTGCTCGCACCGGCGAGCGCGTTGGAGGGACGGCTTTGTCGTCTGCAGTATTGACGGTGGTTTTCGGCCTGTTCTGGCGTGCTCGCGTCCATTCCGCGCTTCCTTCGCAAGGCTTGAGAAACTTGTTCGACAGCACCTACTGGGTAACCCGTACCCGATGGAATTAAGTAGTAGTACGGCAGAGATACCTTAAAGATTTTTTTCGCATGGCGGGAAAACAAAACGTAGAGACCATATGCAGACATCTTGCGGCTAGAGAAACGCTACGTCTTGCGCACTGCTTGTCACGAATGGGACTCCGTTTTCTGAGCTGGTGAATACTAATTCGGTTGTGTTTAAACATGTACAGTCGAATCTCGGTACAACGAACACCACATTAACAAAAGTTTCTTATTAACGAGCATTTAAGACATCCAACAACCATTGCTTAATTTAACGTAAAATTATTTCACTACTACGTACATCAGAATTGCGAACTTTTCAAAATAACGATCGTTTTATTTATTTCCGTGCCATGTTAACAACGCCGCAATACTACGAACTCATATTTTCAAGGCCGGCGATTATTAGATTTCCGTTAAACAATCGCGGAATCCGGATCCGTATGTTAGCCGACGACACGGCAAAGTGTAGCGCAGAAGAGGACGCCTTGCCACTTGCTCCGCAGAATGCGCGAGCCGATGCGAGAGAGAGAGTGAAAAGAAGGTGAGGAGAAGGGAAAAAAATTAAGCATGGGTGGCCTCCTCCGTTCAGATAGCAGCGGCAGTGGTATTCGCGCCACACCTCAAGTTTTTCTATGTTCCGTGGCTGCTCGGGTGGCTCTGGATCTTCATGAACATTAGCGGGACATTTTCCAGAGCGTAAACGTTCAGAATGAAGAAGGCAGCGAGGACGGCATGAACGACGATGCCTCTGAGGGTGTCGCGCCAGCATTCGAAGACTGTGACGAGCACATGAACACTGCGGAAGTGGTGGACAGCATATGAAAACTCCGCACATTTGCTGGAAAAACCGCACGACCACTGAGTCAGTCTACAGGAATGTTGAAGAGTTGGAGTTCTTCGTGCTAGTAAACTCGTGCTGCACGCACCAGAAAACGATTGCCAGCTACTTTAAATAAACGTGCATTCTTTCATGATCACTTGGGCATTCTTTGTGAAAAATGACTTCAAGGATGCACTGCTGTAGAGGTGGCTCGTTTTAGGCATTGAAATATGTTTTTCTTAAATATTGGGATTTTTGCTAAAATGACATTTCAGAATAACGAGCAATTTTCCGCGGTCCCCTGAAGGTCGTTATATCGATTTGTCACAGTACTACAAAAGGCGAAAGGAACAACTGTATCTGATAAATAGTGATTATAGAAGTTCCCTCCGCTTTCTCGCGTGTGTCACTCACTAAAGTAATCATTTTAAATCGGTATAAACGGCAATCGCCAAGCTCACCGGTCAAATGTTTTTGATGTGTGCGCTTGGGTCGCGCGGTAATATAGCCCCGAGCTACAACACAGGATGGCTAGGTTCCAATGTCTCACCCTTCCAAAGACTCTCCTCTCTGTTTTCTGCCGAAGAACGGCCGGGGTAGAGGACGGCATCTTCCCCCACTCTAGTCTGGCCGTGGCCGACGCTCCTGCAGTCGGGACACCACCCTCGCGAATTCTAGCTAACGGCTGGCAGAATATCTCGTTTCGCTCTTTGTAGAGCCACGTGCGTGAATTCAAGTTACGCCGCATGGGTAATTGTTGTGCCTGTTGTTTCAAACTTTGCTTTCCATCCACCTTCACAGCTTGGATCGGAGCGACTTTATTTACTGCGGTGCAGTATACCTTTACCAGGCAAAGGTTCTGTCGCGAGCGTCGGCATCAACAGGAAATAAAAGTAATTACTAGCACCGCAGTAATCAAACCTGTAAACGAATAGAGTAATGGAGCGACGGCCAGTCGTCTCACCGACTAAGCTACGCGCACTTCATTTTGTTACAAGAACAGGTTTAATAGCAAAATAAATATACAGTATACAGAGGAATAGAATATATAGACAGGCAAAAGACAAAGAAAACGCTACATAAGACATGTTGAGGTGAGGTAACAACATCGCACGCTTGTAAAAATTAGGCACTCAAAGAAACTAACTCATAGAGGGGATGTACTTGAGTGTCCATGGCTCTATACTGGACACTGCCCTCATAGAGGCCCAAGACGTTGTGTTTCTTTTCCCTTCAAGGCTGTCGTGGCCGGGCAGCAGCACGTGGGGGCCTGGCAGACGTCTGTTTCCGAGCCTGGTTCCTCGAACGCGCTCATTGTCCATTCTGTTTTCTGGACGAAATGTCGCCACGCTGGCTTTGGGGTAGTAGCAGAATCCACCGCGTCCGTTCGCAATCCCCATAGTGAGCGGACGCCTATTGTAAGCGCGCATTCGTAGAGTACCGGGTAACCAGTCGGGATGAATAGCTAGCGGAGACAACACCAGTCGATGTCCCGTAAACGGCCAGAAAACGCAGCACCTCGTCTCAGAAGCGAAGTACGGTGTAGCATTCCCAGAACATGTGCTCAGCTGTGGCCAGACTCTGACACAAGTTGCAGCATGCACCGCGTGGCGTGAAGAAGCCACATTCCCTCTGCCATAATCCCACTGCGTAAATGCTACTGTGGAACAGGAAGAAAAAGTTTTTGGAGCCAGTTGTATTCGGCAGGGACATGACCCTTTTGAGAACGCCGCTTCAGAACATGATCTTTATTAGAAGATAAGGGAGGAAGAGTTCTGCAACAAGGCCATGATATTGTCGACGAGACGTTACCGAAAGAAGGTAATCCTTCGAGAACTGCTGTTTTAGTAAGGCGATAGTGCCGGCGATCACCCTTTAAAATGGGCCTTCTCTGGAACCATGGGGCAATTGTACTGTCGTAACTAGCCACTTTTGTATGTGGACTGAGCCGATCAACTGCAGTTCTCCACCGAGGAAAGGGCAAGGTTGGTCTTGGAAGTATATGAACTGGGGCACACTGAGCTTAATCTCTACGTGTGTGAGGGCCAAGCCTCCGGCAACTAGGCTCCAAAAGAGGCTTGTTCTCATCGTCGGCGAGCTTTTCCTGCCTCATTTCTTTTTTTTTTAAAGAATTGCTAAGGTGGGGCCTAGGTTTTTTGACACGCTTTGCAGCATCCTGCGATAATACTGCCCCGGCCCGGCTACTTGTTCTACAGGAGTTTATTTTTTATTTTTTGATCCACATATCATGCAGTTATATGCGAGCTAATTTGGTCTTTTGTGTCTTCGGCTACCATGATTGTCGGGCGCTTCGACGCACTAACTGGCGTGGGCCCTGGGAAGAGCAGCGCGGAAATGGAAAGAACGTGTTGCCAGGCACCTTCAAACGCCGCGCATTCCGAGAAAGGCCGCGCGTGCTAGTAACGGATGTCCTAACGGCCACCACCTGTGGATGGAGCCCGACAAAGAGGACTTGCTTCTACCCTTCCCCTGCCCTCAGCGGTAAGACAGACGCGGTCCGGGCGTAGGAGGGCTCGGCCCGTCTTCTTCGGGCTAAACCGAGTACTGTTTCTTAGGCGCCCGCTGGGCTGTAAATAAATGTCAGTTTTTTTGCACCGGAAGCTGAGCTTGTCGATTGAAGATACCCGGGGTCAGATCCTCGGCGCTACTGCGGCTTAAATCTGACTGGCGCAGTCGGCGGGATAACTGGCGCAGTTGGCAGGATCTTCAGCAGCGACGACTCTGCTAGGCGGTGGGCGAGACGGGCCCCTCGACGGACGGAGCACGCGGAGAAATCGCGGTCTGCTGAACGAGATCGGCGGGAGCAGCGAGATCGCCAGCCAGGTGGAGAAGTGGCTCGACCAGTGCTTCACGGTCTTCTCAATGGAGAGCGGGCCAAGCTCTGCGGCCTACTGAGCGGCAGAAACACAGATTGACCAGTCATCAGTGGATACAGCAGTAGCCTGCTGAACGCGAACGGCTGCTGCAGGGAGCGAGCTGGCCACGCCAGAACGCGGGGACTTCTAGTGCCGCGTGCGGACACCTCGGAGAAGGACCGGCGGATTTATGGATACGTAATCTGCACCGGTGCGGCATCTCTACAGGCACAGGGCTATGCAGGGCAGTGCCTCGCTTGATCCTGTGTCTGCGGTTCACCATGACATCTAGCGGGTGTCTAGGTGTAGCCGCGAGATAATGATGAGGATTAGGAAGTGCTGAATATGAACGGTGCAGAGACAGCAAGCATTGCAATGTCGTTCGCTGAGCAGATGGTGCTATTGCAGACAAAATTGAGAATCGCTGAGGCAGACTTAGCAGCGAAACGTTCGAAGAGTGAACGTTCCAGGAGAGCTAACAATGTTCCTGTGTCACCGATTGCTCAAATAGTAATGTTCAGCACTGAGGGAGAGAGTGTACTGGGGTGCGCCGGTACGCCGAAAGATGTGCGGGGTGGAGACCATTCATTGGGCGTGCGTGAGCGTCCTGTTTTGCGGGATTCGGCACGATCAGAGTCTCGCAGGAAAGGGGAAGAGAAGATAGGGGCGTGCGTTCCTTCTTGGGCGTTCAGTTTTCCCACAACAGTGGAGCAAGATAGTGAAGCATCCGGCATAGAAAACGTTGCCGAAATGAAGATGGAGATGAA
Source organism: Haemaphysalis longicornis (assembly GCF_048455015.1). Lineage (NCBI taxonomy): Eukaryota > Metazoa > Arthropoda > Arachnida > Ixodida > Ixodidae > Haemaphysalis > Haemaphysalis longicornis. The sequence continues at coordinate 6,931,517 of NW_027526445.1, forward strand.
GGAAAGTGTTACGCGCGAGTCTGCGTTGGGAGATGACAAGCAGTTGAAGGTGAATGAGAGTGTGCGCATGTCTGTGAAAAAGCTGATAGCAAGAGAAAGAGCCTCAGCTGCGTCGCATGTTCGCGTTCAAGCGGCCGATGAGCCCCTCTCTACTCTTTGCGCCACACAACAGTGTGTTGTAGAGAACTGCGCTTCGAGCGCGCATGGTGGTTCCGAAGCGACCGAACATGAGGGTTCGCCCAGAAAAGATCGGAAGAAATATTCTGTTCTTAAATCAGCCGTTCTGAAGGGGCTGAGGCTGGCTTCAGATGAGCGGGATCCTCTTTTCGCAGCGTGTGGAGACAGACGACATTCCCGGAGCGTGGGCCAGCGGCCAGCTACTTTGCAGGATGCAGCAGGAGAAAATCGCCCAAGGAATCAGACGCAGTTGGTGTCACGCCAATTGCGTCTTGTGTTTCAGGAAATCCCCATATATTTTCCATGAAAATGTGATTGCCATGGAAAGCTCAAGCAAATTGAAAGAGGAAAGTGTAAATTAGGGTACAGCCGCTCATGTTATGCAGCCCCAAGCAGTTACAGGTAGAACTGCAGTGACTTACGAGATAGCCTCTCTGGCATTGCATGACAGCGTTATTGTACCCACGAAGCAGCCCTCTGATGTTTACGCTGACGCAAGGTTTGTCGTAGAGAAGACGCTTCCAGCGCGTACGGTGGGTCAGTAGCGGCCGAACCTGAGGGTTCGCCTAGAAAGGGGCGGAAGCGTCAGTCAGCTTCCCCTGAGTGCAGCTTCGCTGCAACGCATGCTGATGAGGCAGCAGAGGTCCCTTCTCGAGCGAGAAAGCGAGGAGGAGAGGGGTCCCTGATACTGTTGTGCAACGGGATTCGCCGCATGGCAAGGGTGTTTTCGGACGACGACGGCCGGTGCGTACCGCCATCTAAGACCGCTCGTTGTGAGTGAACAAGAGTGTTGTGGCTAGTTCTGTCATGGTGACCTCCAGCCAGGGTCATGAGGCACTGGCCATGCTGATTGTGGTCTCGCCAATTGAAGGAACGATAGAGCAAGCGCGAAAAGTGTGTGTGGTGTGTGTGTGTTGCTGTGTGAAACATTCCTGAAGTCATGTTCCGCAGTAGCCGTGGAAGTGTCGGGCGCTTCGACGCACTAACTGGCGCGGGCCTTGGGTAGAGCAGTGCAGAAATGGAAAGAACGTGTTGCCAGGCACTTTCAAACGCTGCGCATTTCGAGAAAGGCCGTGCCTGCTCGCACCCGATGTCCTAACGGCCACCACATTGGGATAGACCCCGACGAAGAGGACTTGCTTCTCCCCCTTCCCCTGCCCTCAGCGGAAAGATGAATGGAGGAGGAAGGCAGACAGACGCGCTCCGGGCGCCGGAGAGCTCGGCCCATCGTTTTCGGGCTCTCCCGAGTACTGTTTCTCAGGCGGCGGCTGGGCTGTAAATAAATGTACATTTTTTGCATCGGAAGCTGAGTTTGTCGGTTGAAGATACCCGGGGTCAGATCTTCTGCGCTTCTGCGGCTTGGAGGAGAAGCCCAGGGGAAAAGAACGTCTCAAAGATAACTATGAGGAAGCGAGAACATTGCAGGGCACGCTGTCTGGCGTCGGTCTAGATCGTAAAAGTTTTTTGTTGTAGTCACAAAAGTCCGTTAGCACTTGCTCCCGCCCTTGCGTGATGTCACTGCTGTGGCTGACATCGCTCATGCTTTTGCGTGTCACGCGTTCTTGCTCGAAGTGCCGGAAGAGCGTATACTTCTGTGCCTCATACTTGACTTTTTAGGTCATGGCTGCACACAGGGCGCCCCAGTAGCGCTGGTCAAGATTGCTCAGGATCACTTTTTCAGTTAGCTGGATGTCCCGGAACTCTCCCGCACAGTCCTCATCCGCGTCGATGAGCCCCCAAAGGGTCTCCATGAAGCGGTCCTCATTTGCTCATCGTTCGGCTGCCTCCCACCTGCCTAGGTCCATGGCCTCTTCCCTAACATTCGCTCTAAAGTTTTCTACACGGCCTCGTCGACAGTCTTGTCTTCCAGACTTTGCAACGTCTTCTTTACCCTTTGAGCGAATTCGGGGTTTTGAATGCAGTTGAAATTTATTATACAGCGGCAGCTGGCATTTGTTGCTGTACAGGCTGGGCCTGGTAATATTGAGCCGACCCCAGCCAGGGAGACGAAAAACTACAGGAGTAGCGTTGTAGCAAACGACCACCTGCAGATGCTCGCTGTTTACGTAGAACCGATCGAGACTTGCCTGGGACTCGCCGCGCCACTGTGTGTAGTGGGGCTTGGCCCAGTCACGGTCCGGTGTCACGTCTATTAGATCACCTTCGCGTAAGATGGACGTCAGGGTGCTTGTCGAGGCGTCGGCCTTTTTGCCCGCTTCCTGCCATGTCGCTGGTACTCTGTACGCGGTTGAAATATACCCCCACAAGTACATTTCGTGCAACTTTAAGAACAGATTACAGAGAAGCAAAAAAGCCCAGCCGAGCTTTGGCTTCCTTTTTGGCGAACACGCAAAAGAAACGGGTGAGCTACGACGGCTACAACGAGTGAGAAATGGCCCTCTCCCTTCAGTTCAAAATCGATAATGTTAACTAATTCTGTTATCATAATTAGAATGGTCGTCCCATCCGCACGGCTTGGAGTTCGTCTGTGGAAACGCCAGTAGTCCTGGTCAAAGCAGCGTACAAACTTTTGGGCGTCATCGGTAGTCGAAATTTTGGTTTCCTGGAGGAAGGCATCATCGATATTCTATTCAATAAATAAATAAATATCCAGCCCCTCGTGTGTGAATACAAAGCTGACTACACTTATGGAAGCTAACTTCCATATTTGATTTGAAACTGCCATTCCTCGCTGGGGGGAAGTGGGCACACCAGTTTCTTTTTACCTGCAGCCGCCGCCGCTATTTATGCTTGGGGTAGCGTTATCGTTTTGTTCTCTCTGCTTCCGAAGCGTGCGCCTACCTCGTTGTGATCCAGGGGTTTAGACATGGTTTCGTGCTGACCAGCGATGCATTCTCTTTCAGTCATTGGTTTCTTTTGTTGTTTGGTTGCTCGTTCGCTCCTCTGTGGTCTTGTTGGCCTCCTAGGGAATGGCCCCGTATTCATCTCCTCGCGCGGGCAGGGCAGGTTGTTCACGTCTCCCGCTGTCACTCTCCGTCAGCGCGTGCGCCTCCTCCGACGCTAGCTCCTGCGCCCCTCCATTACACAATGGTTGCAAAAAGGGTAAAGGTGCTTGGTGAGGGTGGCGTCTCCATGTTTTTCGCTGTAACATCGGCCACCCTGTTTGGGGGCAATTCAGTGGCAAGACTCATCTCGACTGGCGGAGGTGGTTGGGAGCTTGAAAGCGTTCCTTCGCGCTCAAGAAACACGAGGTGGCGTCTATTTGATAGACATTTACGTCCGCCATTTCTTTGGCGTCTATACACTCCTACAAAGACTGCGCTGACTTGTGTGGCTTCGCCCTGGCTGCATACGACTGCGTGCAATCTACCTATGAATGCTTAAAGGAAGAACAAGCGTGTCACCAGGGTGTGTGCATAAGCTTCCAACATGTCCCGTTTACGGCAGCCAGGAACATGGGTGGCTGGCGAGGCACGTCGATCATAGTTTGTCTCCCGTTAATCAGGGCTTGATGCGGAACAGCGTCAAGCGCGTTCGGCTCCATGGATATGCACTACCCTTGTGATGCTCGTCATGCGCCCTATGCTGGGGTGCGTCCGCCAATCTCGGACGGCACGAAGTATTTGGCCGTAGCGCGCGAACTGCCTCGTGAGAAGCTCGTCCGGGGCCTTGGGCGGCATCCAATGGGTCTTTATCGTCTATTGTTTTTGTAGGGGTACATTCTCAGGTACCAGCTACCCTGGCACTTTATCTCCACGCGGCATGGTAGTGGTTCCACATCTTTATCAGTCCTGAAAGTCGTGATCCAAACGTGGTTGAATTGTTTGAAGCACACGTTCAGAAATATTTTCAGGTTAGCCACGGGAGATATTGCGACGACGATGTCATCGATGCGGTACGGTCTGGTCGAGGGATCACCGTGAAGGAAAACAGCATTTTCGCCAATTTTCCCGGTCGGAAGCGTTGGCAACAAGGTCCGGTAGGCCGCCGTGGCAACCGGCGCGGGGGGAGATTCACCCGGAAAGTGGTCCGGGCTCCAACTTCTCCTTGCGCATGACTTTCCCCCAGAGGAGCTGAGGAGTCTATCTCAGCGTCTTCACATGTGGGTGTAGCTTGGGTCGCTCATTCTGCAAGCTCCGCCCACATGAGCAGACGGTGGGCGTAACTGATGCATAACAAAGCATAAGGAATGACAAATGACAAAAGCGTTCACGAGGTAGGAATTAGCAGCGAATGGAACAGCATCCGTGGATAGTGGAGGGCAGGGAGCTCGCTTCTTGACGGCGATGCTTTGAACAAGCTTGATGGGCAGGCAGGGACCGAGCCATGACCGCGCGTGCCGCCCTTCTCCTCACCCTTCTCTTTACGCTCCTCTCCGTATTCTTTTGCCATCGCTTCTGCGTTCGGTTGTCTCTGGTTCAACTCTTCGTAGAGCAACGTGTGTAATTCCAGTGAAGTCGCTTAAGTAATCGTAGTGGTTGTCGCTCACAGCTTTGCCGGACATGCAACTCCACAGCGTGGATTGGAGCCATTTTTTTAATATTCTGCGAAATCTTATGTACATACGTAATGCGATCCGTGATGTACTATTACGAGCAATATGAACGGGAACACAGGAACGCGCCGAAAACACCCTCAGACCCAGCTGTTAGTGATACGCAGCGGCCGCCGTCGGAAACAAAGTGGTAAGGGGGATGCTGTTCTAACAACTGTTCCCATTCCCACCGTTCGTCTTATCAGCTGTCGGACGATACCATATTATCGGCGAAATGACGTAAGCTGCTGCTTTGTAGGAATGCCAGCGTGGTGGGAGTGCCAACAGTTAGTGGAAGAGCGCCCTCCTTTCCCCTTTGGTTTTCACAGCGCCATCCGCGTATCGCTCCGAGTCTGTTTGGAGGCTGTTTGCCACGCGTTCCTGTGTTCCCTTTCATATTGCTCATAATAGTACCTGGCCACATAGAGGAGATCCCGACCAGCTTTCGCTAGTCGCACTCGACCGGTGCCGCCAGTCTGGAACGTATGGTTTACACCATAGTAAAAAGTATTTGGGAGAGCCTGCATTAGCCTGCAAAACTCTCTGCATGTATAATCCTTTCCAAAACACTTTCTTCTGTCAATAAAGAAACTTACACCTGTGACCAGGTTGGTGATTAGGTAACCATTGCAAATTTATTTACTTGTATTTAATTTGAGCTTCGCAGAAACTGCATCAAATTCTACAGTTTATTATCGTTTATTCGCTTAAACTTCTTTTTTGTTTGCTTTTATCGTTCAAAGATTTTCGCGCAGTCAGAAAAGACTCACTCATCTTTACCAGTTTTTAGAAGCCTAAGTGTGCTCCAAATAAACAAAACTGCCGAAATACCGCTTTTTTCAGTGGTTTTTTCACGCGACTTCTCCCGCTCTCATCTTCACAAAACTGTAAAAACTTTATTATCATTTTATGACGGAGGCCTGTTTTTGCTTGCCTGTAATGTATAGTTCCCTGATGAAACCACACGATGAATGCCACGTCAGCAAAAGTGCTAATATACTCAGCAGTACTCAGCGATTCGGGGTTATATAATTTTACGGCGCCGTTTAAAAGGTGGGCTTTTCTCAGCATTTTAATTTAAGGTACTCTTTTCTGAACGAATATTTAAAAAACAGGGCTTCGTAAATTGTATTTTCATTTATCAGGTTAACACGTTGCCAGGTCTCTAGAAATACCATCGAGGCGGCTGGTGCTAGGTTGAGGAATTTGTATAATAAAATTTTTATTAGAGTACTTCTCATTTATATTTTGATGTCCTGCATCCATTTTATCTCTTGCCAATTTATTTGGGCAAACCACGAGAAAAGTGGGCAAAATCTATTTTTGGTATCGATCTACAGCTTTGCGAATAGTAAAAACCTCTGCTGAAGTAAAAGTGCATATATTCAAACATCTACGATTTTTAAATTTACTATAGCACACACGCAAAGACACTTGAAACTTAGTGCCATTCAATGAACGCCCAGCTGACACAATGTTCTTTACACAGTCGCATTTTAGAATGTCCCGAGACCACGGGCCCCGTCAACGTTACTAAATATTTACGCATATATTGGCACAATGCCAATCGCATCAGCGCGTGCACTCCTAGCCAAGCAGTTGAATAGCGAGCCCTCTCAAGCGAAGAGAGTCGCGAGAGCAGCCACTGTGACGCCTGCAAGGGAAAAAAAAGAGGAGAAACACGGTGCCGGAGTATGGAGTGTTTCGCAACGTGAAGCCACGCTGGTTCCGTTTGTCTTGTTTTGGGCATACGTTCGACTGAAATAAACGTCGTTTGGTTAATTGTCATTGGTGTATCCGTGAAAAATGTGTTGGAGGTGCGGAGTAGACTACTATAAAGCCTCTGCTTGCACCGAGGCGACAGTCATATCCGAAGCAAGACTGCAGCCAACGAGCTGACGTCCGTCGATCAGGAGAGCCGTCGCCGGTTTCGAGGTGCCAAACCTGAGTTCTGGCTTCTACCCACCGCAACAAGTTGAGCGAGGGCCCATATGGTCAGCTCGGCTCTGATGACCCGCGGCAGCAGCGCGCAAGGCCATTTCTTTCTTCACCAGCTACTATCACCACCACCTTTCCACCGCGATCTCTTACAACACGCGGAGAACTGGTTGAGCTACGTCAAACACGTAGCAAGCTCCACCAGTGGGGCGACGCTAAGACGCTGATAAACGCGTATTTTACCCAGGAAAACTGTTCTCGATGTAGGCTAGACAACATGGAATATACGATCAGCACGTGGCACGATTTCTGCCATACGTTCCTGCGAGGGATGCCATCATGGGTCGCAGGGAAAGGGCCGAGAACGCTCTGCAATCCCGCGTGCAGCTACTGAACAAAATTGTCGTCAGCACGCATGTGGTGGGCGTGAGGCGCCACTTCAGGCGAGCGGACCCCAACAGGGCCGAGGAAAAAAAAAACGACACCTTCTGCGTGCCGTAAAAGAGCAGTTGTTTATCTGCGTCGTTCGAGACCCTTCCAACACCATCACCGAGCTCATTTTCGAGGCATCCGTCATGGAAAGCAACCTGCGACAGCGTTCCAACCTGTTCGAGCGTGACGTTTCACGCTGGAGTGCCAGTGGATAGTCTTAACGCTGCGTTTGGAGACTGGGTGGTCTTCGGTACCTGTTGCGCTCCGTGGTCCGCGAGGAGCTGCATAATATTCTTGTAACGGCACCAGAGGGAACGGCAAGGGCTCTCGCTTGAATGTTACGATTTTACGAAGGAGGTGCAGCAAGCCTTCAGTGCTTTGCCAGCCCATGTCGATGCGTCACCGGCACGTCAGAACCTGTGCAACTGACGTACGCTCAGATCGTAAGTCGTGTAAAAGCATGGTATTGACGTCGCATGCCGTCCGCATGCCGGATGCCATTCCACGAGCTACAGAGCTGGTTCGAGCGTCCCCCCAATTCCCTGAACGACGACGCAAAACGGACGTATGGTCTACTGCAGACCTACGTTCCTCATGTTACGAATGCAGTGAGGCCGCCCATATCTATCGTCCGTGCCCGTACAGACAGCTCGGTGTACCGGGTTTTGGGCGGCGAAAACCTAGTCCTGGCCAATGACCGCGAGATATCGAGGACTACCTGACACACCAGCCCGGTCAACTACAGTCGTCCAGCCGTGCTTCCCGAACTCCACATACACGTCGAAATGCAACGAACCACGCTATTACAAACACTGCGGGAACACCAAGTCCCGTTTGAAAAACTAGACGCGGCGGCCTTTGAAGGCGGTATAACGGACGGCTGAGACGATCAAGAGCTTCCTACGCTATCAGTGTCAACGCAGATTGAAAAGACGCCGACAGGTGCCGATGGGAAAAACACGTCCTTAGATATTTGTGTTTATATCGACGGTCTTGGTGTGAACGTGTAAGTACACACTGGCGCCGCATTATCCCGTCTAACACGTAAGTTGGCGACCATTTTGAGGAAGGTGAGGATACCATGGGCAGGTGCGCAAATTCGCATAGCGGGAGTGCGTATTGTTACACCCATCGGCATGTGCACTGGCCGAATTAACATTCATGAATTAAGTTCGTCGCACATTTTCTGGTTCTGCGCGAATGATCTGGAGTCCTCATGCTTGGTATGGACATTCTCCATGAATATGGTGCCGTCCCTGACTTCTGAAAGTGACTGGTCTCTTTCCCTACGGAACTAGCGACAGCGGAGAACGATAGTGAACCACCGGCTAGTCCTTCGCATAACGAACGACGTCTTTACCGTGCCCCCATGATCAAGTTTATTGGTCGATTTTTCAGGTGATGAAATTCCCTAAGGTGAGGACGTTGCTGAGGGCAATCGGTCACTTCTCTTCATGCAGGGAGTATGCATCCCAAGAGGCATCGTGCACGCGCAGGAAGGAAGAACGAGTGTGCGTGCGACAAATTTTAGGAAGGAGCACTCGCATCTTTTTTGATACACTCGGAGAGACAACATTGAGAAAATTACACAGGATGCCGACTGCTTCACGCTTGGAGAAATAACGACGGCGATCACCGGAGCAAACGAAGAAGCGAATTCAGCCGAAAATATCGGCATCAATTCTGGCCGTGGGGAAGACCAGAGGAAACTGCACCGAAAAATCTAACTGGAATTTTGAGACTGCTTTTATGTCTCCTAAAAAGTTCGCTGAACGAAAATGACGAAACACCGCATCATCATGCAAGAACATACGCAACCCATACGGCGGCAGGCGTATCGTGCATCGAGCAAAGCACGAGAAGGTATTCAGAAGAAAGCTGAAGATATTCTTGAGGACGACGTTATTTCGATATCAAAAAGCCCATCGTCATCCCCAGTTGTCCTGTTCAGAAAAAAAGACGGGACTGTATGCTTTTGCGTTGACTACAGCAAGCTGAACCGTGTGGACAAAAAGAAGTCTATCCCGTACCACGCATAGAAAGCTCTTTGCACATACTTCGGCGGGCCACGTTCTTTTCTTCAATCAATTTGGAAGTGGCTACTGGCAGGTCCAAGTAGATGAAAGGGACCGGGGAAAACCGCTTTCATTGCACCGGCTGGATTCAACGAGATTAAGGTGCTTGCTTTCTGCCTGTGATCTGCTTGAGCCACATTCCTTGGAATGAGAGACACTGAACTCACCGGTCTCAAATGGCTGACATGGCTGGTGTAATTAAACGGCATCGTTGCTTTTTCGACCACGTTGATGGACAACCTCTCCCGGCTGAGACAAGTGCTCGAGGCAATCTTCTCGGTCGGCCTTTCGCTGAAACCCTAATAATGTAACGTTGCCTTCACAGAGCTAAATTTCTTCCGCCATATCGTCAGCGATGAAGGGATACGACGAAACCCAGAAATAACAGCTGCCAGTACAAGGTTTACTGCACCTCGAGATAAAAAGGCCGTCCGGCGTTTTCGTGGCCTGTGCGCCTACTACGACCGGTTTACTGAGGGATTCTCCAAAATTCCTGAGCCAATTACCCGACTAACCAGAGGTGACATTCCATTTGGACAAGAGAGGATTTGCGACGTTCAAAGAAGACCTCAACGACTTGCGCCCACGCATGCCGTCATCTGCTGTGCTGGTGCGTTTTGACGAAGATGCAGAGACTGAGCTCCACACGGGTGCCAGCAACATCGGACTGAGTGCTGTGGTCGTGCAACGGCAAGAAATCTATAAAAGGGAAGTAGTCTACACCGACCGCACCCTTTCGCGTGCCGATTCACACTACTTAACAACTGAAACGCAGTGCCTCGCAGTCGTGTCCACCATTGCGAAATTTCTCCCCCTTCTTTACGGCAGGACATTTCAAGTGGTCATTGACCATTATTCCGTTGGCTACTTAACAAATCTCAGGCATCCATCAGGCACCTTGCCTGTCTGATTTTACCACTGCACAAGTTTGGTTTTACCGTCGCTTATTAAACTCGTCGCAAATACCAATAGGCTGACTGCATACGCCGGGCGCATCTCGAGCAAGCCGGTGAGGACGGTGATAAATACCCTGCTTTCGCTGGAGCCGTAATCTCCTCCGATGCGGCAGCAAGACAGCCAGCCGAAACAGAGCTTCGCGCCGTTATAGATCATTTTGAAATCGAACATGACACCTTACCGCAACACCTTGCGTGAACACTTTATTATGTTTACGCAACGGCTTTATTTACCCGAACATGGAAAACGGCTACATACCCCTCCCCCCTTGTCGTGCCAGAAGATTTGCGCAACGAGGTCCTGTTTGCCTGCCACGGTGAACCCACGTCGGGTCATCTGGGATTTACGATAACTCCTTCGACAGTCCGCTAGAAATATCATTGGCCAAAACTTGCGGCCAGCATGAAATGTTACTTGAAGGCATTACACCGATGCCAGCACCAGAAAACGCTGCCTCTAAAGTCCGCGGGTTTCTTGCCCCCCATTACACCACCTGCATCACCTTTCGATCACGTAGGCTTGGACCTACTAGTACCTTTCCCTCTTTTTAGCGAAAAAAATAGATTGTTGTGGCAACAGACACGTTACGCCGTCAGGAAAGCGCTACCAAAAGCTACTGCCAAAGAAGTAGCAATTTTGTTTCTGCATAAAGTTCTGCTACAACCCGGTGCCCGATGAAAGGTCATCACGGAAAGGGGAAGCAGCTTTCCAGGCCAAGTTTATGCAACATGACTTCCGATGACGTCACATGAACCACCGCAAAACGACAGCCTACCTACCACATGTAACCTGTTGATGGAAAGGATAAACAAGACTATTGCCGACGTGATTTCCATTTATGTCGACGTCAGGCATAAAAGAAGACAGGAAGTTTTACCCTACGGGACGTTCGCCTATATTACCTCAACGCAGGGAACCACACGCCTCACTCCCTTTCGGCTAGTTTATGGCCGTGCGCTCTAACGATGCTGAACACGACGCTATCATGCGACAGTGACGAGGAAACTGATAGGCAAGCTGAAATGTTCATCCAGCGTGCAGCAGTATCCCGCCAGCTGGCACTCCATCACATCCATCGCCTGCAAGCGACCGCTACGACGAGGTATAACTTGCATCGGGGGGTGGTAAACTTACAGCCCAGGTGATCACGTCTGGGTGTAGGCACCAAACCACCCAATAGGCCTTTCAGAAAAACTACTGCACGGCTATTTCAGTCCTTACGAGGTGCTGCGACGTCTCAGCGACGTAAATTATGAGGTTAGTCCAGAAGGGAACGGATACTGCGCGCCAACCACGAAGCGAAAAAGTTCATGTGGTGCGAATGAAACCGTACTTTTCACGCTAGCCTGCTCGCAACCGGTGATGTGTACTTTTCTACAGTGAATATTTTTCTGCTGAGCAAGTGAATGCCAGGCTTTTTTATCTGGCATAGTTCTGCCACTATTCTGTTGTGTATGATAAGGACTTCAAAGCGTTTTTTCTCAGCTTCTTTTATTGCGTCTGTGGCAGTTCCACTTTTAGGTCACGTTGTTCCAGCGCAGATGTTTGTAGGTGTTTCTCCTTTTCAGTATTTAGAGGCGTCAAGCCGATGCCTCTTTTTGGAGAGGGGATTATTCACACATCAGTCGCATCAGCGCGTACCCTCCCAGTCTCGAAGCGGGCTCGCGGGTGCTCTCAGGTGAAGGGGGTCGCGTGAGCACGCGCTGAGATGTCTCATGGCGAATTCCATTGGGCGAACATGAGCAAGTGGAGCGAGCAGCCAGAGCAGCACACGGGATTAACGGGGACGTGTGCTTTCGTTCCACGAATGAAACATTCGCGCTGCTCCGGGAGCAGTGAAAAGAGGTGGAGGGCGAGATGTCAAGAGTCATGTGACCAAACGTTTCCCGCGCTCGCTTGCCGGAGCATTTCGCGCCGTGATGCCCGCACGCAGTTATTCCTCGCCACTTTTGCCAGATGCGTGCCGGTGGTTTTGTGTCTGCCTTCCGCATGGCGACAAATGAAGAAGCCGAGCGGATGTTTATGTTCATGATAAAGGGGTCACCATCGTGTCTCCCAAAAGTTAGCTGCGAACGATAACAGCGTCCGCCGTCTTTTCCAGATGCGACTCTACCTTCGGTCGCTGCTCCGGCGGGGTGGACAGGTGCTCGAACATTAACTCATGCAATGTCAAATTCTCGTCATCGTCGCTGCTGCTGCTGTCCAATGATGAGCTTGCGCTTGAATCTGCGGTGCTTTCATCATCTAAAAGTAGCAGCAATTCCTTGACCAGACGACCGCGCTTAGCTGCTGCCGTACGCACTGAGCGACTACCGCGGCTGCTGGATTCCGCCATTTTTCCTCCGCCACCCGGGGATAAAACCAGAAGTGACGCAAAAGAGGTCATGTGACTTCCTCGGCGTTCCCTGTTACTCCGCCGCTGGTGACGGATCACCGAGAACTGCTCTCGGCTGGTCTCGGCGCCAAAAAAGTTCTCCTCATCGACCAATGAAACACAACGCCCCTGCTCCTGCCCGACCACTGGAAGACGTCAGAACTCGCGAGAGCACTTTGGGTGCAGTTAGAAGTGCTCCTGTTCGCCCAATGGAAAGCGCTATCAGAGAGGAAAAAAAGAGGAGGATGACGCGGGCGTAGTGGAGCAGTGCTTCGCAAAGTGGACACTGAGCTGGTTCCTTTCGCCCTGTTTTGGGCACGAGTTCACCCCTAATAAACGTACTTTGCTTAATTGTCATTCGTGTATCCGCGAGAATATTTGTAGTACTTCTTGCCATGAAGAATGAATGAGTGTAGCTGGTAGTGTTGTTTATTAAGTGTTATCTAAAATTATGGGTTCTTGTTCGCAAAATAATATGGCTTTTATGTTATCCCGGCCTCTGCTTACGTTATTATAATAATACGAGCAACGTGTTTTCCCAAGGACAACCTGAAGAACTGTAGTACAGAGATTTTTAAATTAGTTCTATCTTTCTTCTAAAATGGAGGTAATGTAGATACGGTTTCTTGTTTGAATGTTTTGTTGTAGAGTTACCACCAGAATATATCGTCTCGTGCAATTAACGCAGCTTCTATTTAAGAAAAAACACTCTTTCTACCTCCCTGTCCTCTTGTTATTCACATAAGTGTGTGCCACGGAGTTTACAGAAGGGAGCGTTAATCTATAAGCATACGTAGGGCCACACGAAATATAGGTTCTACAATCATTTACTTGTGCTCGGATAATATAATCCAGCTTTTTCAATCAGGCGACTGATAATTTATCCCTTCGATCGCTTACCAAATGACAGCCTACCGTTGAGGAATGGACAACATACGAATAATTCCACTGAAAATTACTCTCAATTGATTTACAGGTGTATGCTCGCTTCTCCCGTAATGACCACTACGACACGCCCGAACAATCACATCAAGAATCTGCGGGACAAAGCATCGAAGACCTTTCGTATGAGGAGGACGTAAGTTACCAGGAAAATTTTACAAAAATCCTAATATAATAAAGTGGTACGGGCGTAATTGTTTACTTTTATTTTGTACAGCCTTCATCCATCAATGTTCTTGGAATGAGTCACAATATTCTCTTAACAGCGACGTTCCGTAAACGATTTTACGACACCGTATTACTTTTTTTTGCATTCATACCAGTTAAAACTTTATAAGACATTCATGCTAGCATAAACGTCAACAATATCTATTGGGTACTTTACATGGCTGTCCAGGCATTTTGGAATCACTATTTACTCCCCAGTCAACCACAAGTACCCCTGTTTCAATAGTTGCCCTTTCCAACCATTTTCATGTCAAATTTTAAGCCCTTCAATAGAAAACCACATTACATATACGTATCCTAGTATATCAAGTAATTTCACGTCTACAATATTTCACTGGTGCGAAGAGGGGTAGTATTTTTGAGGTAGTGTCCTTTCAAGGGAGCCGAATTTGCCAATAATGATGACGTTATCACAAAGACGCTAGATTTGCGAAAGAGCACTTGAGAAATATTAGCGTGAATAATTTGTGCAAGTGATAAAAATTAAAAAAAGACATTTGGTATAATTATATGAGGCTGCCCTCCAGTAAAACTCAAAAATTGCCTTGATTCTATTCTGAAAAAAACGGTTCTTGATTCTGAATGAAAAAACGGCGCTTTCGGCGTTCCAGCAGAAACAAAAGTTTCTGCAAAAACTGCCAACTTGTTACGATTTTCAAGAATTCCTCAACAAATATTAGACCTCGCCAGCCGCGGTAAAGCAGAAATGAAAGTTAGTTGAAAAACTGGCAACTTGTTACCATTTTTAATAAGGCTGGAAACTTTTTACAACTGTTAGACCTCACAAGCGTTGGTAATGGCTCATGTACACTCTTAACTTCAGCCTATCGTTAACTTTTGTGAAAGACCTCTTCGCACGCATGCGCCCTATTACACATCATCTACTGACCGAGAAGCTTCCAATTTCCGAGGGTATTATTTTTTAAAACCCTTACATTGCAGCTCTCTCCCAGTCAGTGTGCAATGATAAACATCCAAGCTCACGCTAGAATGCAGCTCTGATCCAAGATGAGAGCAGTGTGTCAAATTGTCATGCCTTCTTTACGTGGAGGTAGATCCACGTAATGAAACCACTAGTTATCATATCGCTAGCTGGGAAGTAACATTTGCCATATCCAGTTCTCCCGTTAGCTGTTACGGCTTTTAATATGAACAATGATGTACATAGAGAACCAAATACAAAATATCGAGATGTGCTGCACGCACATAAAACGCGTGGAAGAGCGTCAGTTGTATTCACTCACGGTGTGTTTTTTCAGTACCTAAAGCACACACACAACCAAGCAAAACTTCGATGTTATAAAACGTTTTTTTTTGCGTTCAAAAAATTGTGTGGAAGTTGAAGATCGAGTTTATAAAATAAAATTACATATTCCTATAGATTACCCAATCGTGGAAACATTCAATGCCATTGATCGTTGAGCCTTTTGTTTGAAAATGCAAGAGCACTGAGAAAAAGCCGTGTAATAGGGGCCCTGTGAGCTGTCAATTACGTTTAAATTTTAGCGGGATGCATTTATATTTCGAAATGAGGCTGAACGTTCCTTGCATAAAATTTAAAGATCTTTTTGTGAGCTGCTCTCACATGGAAGGTGCAAGATCGTTGTCAACAATTCTCGTATAAAGCTATGATTTCTGCCTGAATAAACGTTTGAATGTACCGCCGGTATATTTTTCTTCCGTAAAAATCTATTTCAGGTACCAGCACAAAGCAGTCAAATACGCAGTCCAAAAAAAATTTTAAATAACATTCCCGCCGTCGCCGTGCGAAGTTATGCATGCCGATCCTATTGGTCGTCGCTGCAGGTAAAAGACCGAATTTAGGTGCTAAACATGATGAATCAACACGATAAGAACAGTCAAGTTTAAGTACAATAACGTACCTATACCTTAGACATGGCAAATTACGTTGCAAAGGCGCTGTATTGGAAACAAGTTACGGTCGTTACGAGATATTTCGGGGACAATTTTGAACTTGTTTCCGCTTAGGTAGGATTGCGAGTGTAACCCACCATTCGCAAGACAAAAATATCCGCATCGATCGATAAAGCAAACTCGATGGGTTTTAAATTTATATCTTTCGCCCATCGAGTAGAAATGAGGTATATACCACGAGACATGAAATTATGACACGCTAAAGAGATAAGGCATTAGAAAATTGAGAAATCAGTCAAGTTTTTGCTGATGAAAATTTGTGATTTCGCCAGGGACCATTCGGACAATATATGTTCTCAGAACCGAGCAAACGTCTACGCCCTCTTGATTTCCTCGCCACATAAAGACGGAAACACTAAATCTAAAATTTATTTCAATCCATGCAAAATCATAACCTTCACGTTCAAGGAGCTTCCAATCACGGCGGACGCGTTGCGCCGGAGCTTCGGGAATTCTCACATTTTCATCAAGGAATGTCATATATCTTATAAGCCATTGGCACTCCCATTTATAGAGTTTTATAGGGCGTTTGTACCAGTCTGTACCTCGTAGAACCAAACGTTTTCAGTTGTAAACGTTTTCTTTCTTCCGGCGTGGTTGCGACACCTCGCGCGCTTAGTCAGATGCAAGGAAAACAAACCTCGGTAAATTCCACGACGAGATGACGCTTTAGAGGCCGCACTCCCATGAACGCATGCTGTTGCGATAGTTTGACACGTTAAATAAGCTCGATAGATGTATTTTGGTATAGTTACAGCCACAAGTCGAAATTTAAACATAAGTACCGTACGAGTGAAAAGGTTCCATTTCTTGCGGACACGATTATACAGAGCTGCGCGATCTGATCTTCAAACTAGCGTGCTCAGAGTCATCTGAGAAGCTCAACTTCTCTTCGCCAGCTTCTCTTCGGCGAGTTGAGCTTTCAACTAGCCATTTTTTCATAGCTATACCTTTGAGCATGGCAGTGGCTTAAATTTCCAATGGCCCGACGTCAGTGAATCTGAACATCAAGACAGCGTGCTTCTTAATCCTTCAGAACCGCACGTAAACAAAGCATAACCGACAAACGTAAGACGTGGTCGGAAGTCAGGGATAGCCAAAGGCATTTCAGCAGTCTGAAATGCCTTTGGCTATCCCCGACTTCCGACCACGTCTTACGTGCGGCCGCACGGAAAAGACGTTCTACGTCTTCCCGCGGTGGTCGAGGGGCGGCGCTAGTTGACCGGGCTCTGAGCAGTCGTAAATACAAAACCCCGCGGTATAGTCGAGAGGGGAGTCGCCGCGGAACTAGCTCAATGGTAGAGCACCGCACGCGTTATGCGGGGTTGTGGGTTCGATTCCCGCTTCCGGAAAAAACGGCGCATTTTTTCTCGACCTGATTTTTCTATTATTTATTCCTGCATAAAAAAAGGCAATCATACCTCATTCGGCACTATAAAACACTGTTAAAACGCCAAACAGCACTGGCAATAAGGACTGCAACTTTGATATGT
Organism: Haemaphysalis longicornis; assembly: GCF_048455015.1. Taxonomy (NCBI): domain Eukaryota; kingdom Metazoa; phylum Arthropoda; class Arachnida; order Ixodida; family Ixodidae; genus Haemaphysalis; species Haemaphysalis longicornis. The sequence continues at coordinate 6,948,563 of NW_027526445.1, forward strand.
GTCCTTACGGAATCCGTCGTCCCGTACGTCTCTGTTCTACAATATATATATATATATATATATATATATATCAAGGTTGCAGTCGTCATTGCCAGTGCTATTCGGCTTTTTTTTTTTTCGAAATATATAATAGGGCCGAATGACGTGTGCTTGTCACGTTTCTTTGATTCATTGATAAATAAGCGAAAATACAAGTCGAGAAAAAATCCGCCGTTTTCCGGGAGCGGGACTCGAACCCACATCTCCGCATAACCGGTGCGGTGCGTTAACCAATTACGCTATCCCCACAGCGGCTTCTCTCTCGACTTTAAAGCGGGGGTTTATATTTACAAGAGCTCTGAGGCCGGTCAACTAGCGCCGCCCCTCGACTACCGCGGGAGACGTAGAACGTCTTCTTTCCCAGCGGCCGCCACGTAGAACGTGGTCGGAGGTCGGGGTTAGCAATTGGCATATCCGAAGTGCTGGAGCCAGTGCCTCGTAATGCATGTAGCAGAACAGAGAGATACGGGACGAGGGACTCGGTAAAGATACATATCAAGGTTGCAGTCGTCATTGCCAGTGCTATTCGGCTTTTTTTTTTTTCGAAATATATAATAGGGCCGAATGACGTGTGCTTGTCACGTTTCTTTGATTCATTGATAAATAAGCGAAAATACAAGTCGAGAAAAAATCCGCCGTTTTCCGGGAGCGGGACTCGAACCCACATCTCCGCATAACCGGTGCGGTGCGTTAACCAATTACGCTATCCCCACAGCGGCTTCTCTCTCGACTTTAAAGCGGGGGTTTATATTTACAAGAGCTCTGAGGCCGGTCAACTAGCGCCGCCCCTCGACTACCGCGGGAGACGTAGAACGTCTTCTTTCCCAGCGGCCGCCACGTAGAACGTGGTCGGAGGTCGGGGTTAGCAATTGGCATATCCGAACTGCTGGAGCCAGTGCCTCGTAATGCATGTAGCAGAACAGAGAGATACGGGACGAGGGACTCGGTAAAGATACATATCAAGGTTGCAGTCGTCATTGCCAGTGCTATTCGGCTTTTTTTTTTTTTTTTTCGAAATATATAATAGGGCCGAATGACGTGTGCTTGTCACGTTTCTTTGATTCATTGATAAATAAGCGAAAATACAAATCGAGAAAAAATCCGCCGTTTTCCGGGAGCGGGACTCGAACCCACATCTCCGCATAACCGGTGCGGTGCGTTAACCAATTACGCTATCCCCACAGCGGCTTCTCTCTCGACTTTAAAGCGGGGGTTTATATTTACAAGAGCTCTGAGGCCGGTCAACTAGCGCCGCCCCTCGACTACCGCGGGAGACGTAGAACGTCTTCTTTCCCAGCGGCCGCCACGTAGAACGTGGTCGGAGGTCGGGGTTAGCAATTGGCATATCCGAACTGCTGGAGCCAGTGCCTCGTAATGCATGTAGCAGAACAGAGAGATACGGGACGAGGGACTCGGTAAAGATACATATCAAGGTTGCAGTCGTCATTGCCAGTGCTATTCGGCTTTTTTTTTTTTTTTCGAAATATATAATAGGGCCGAATGACGTGTGCTTGTCACGTTTCTTTGATTCATTGATAAATAAGCGAAAATACAAGTCGAGAAAAAATCCGCCGTTTTCCGGGAGCGGGACTCGAACCCACATCTCCGCATAACGACTGCAACCTTGATATGTATCTTTACCGAGTCCCTCGTCCCGTATCTCTCTGTTCTGCTACATGCATTACGAGGCACTGGCTCCAGCAGTTCGGATATGCCAATTGCTAACCCCGACCTCCGACCACGTTCTACGTGGCGGCCGCTGGGAAAGAAGACGTTCTACGTCTCCCGCGGTAGTCGAGGGGCGGCGCTAGTTGACCGGCCTCAGAGCTCTTGTAAATATAAACCCCCGCTTTAAAGTCGAGAGAGAAGCCGCTGTGGGGATAGCGTAATTGGTTAACGCACCGCACCGGTTATGCGGAGATGTGGGTTCGAGTCCCGCTCCCGGAAAACGGCGGATTTTTTCTCGACTTGTATTTTCGCTTATTTATCAATGAATCAAAGAAACGTGACAAGCACACGTCATTCGGCCCTATTATATATTTCGAAAAAAAAAAAAGCCGAATAGCACTGGCAATGACGACTGCAACCTTGATATGTATCTTTACCGAGTCCCTCGTCCCGTATCTCTCTGTTCTGCTACATGCATTACGAGGCACTGGCTCCAGCAGTTCGGATATGCCAATTACTAACCCCGACCTCCGACCACGTTCTACGCGGCGGCCGCTGGGAAAGAAGACGTTCTACGTCTCCCGCGGTAGTCGAGGGGCGGCGCTAGTTGACCGGCCTCAGAGCTCTTGTAAATATAAACCCCCGCTTTAAAGTCGAGAGAGAAGCCGCTGTGGGGATAGCGTAATTGGTTAACGCACCGCACCGGTTATGCGGAGATGTGGGTTCGAGTCCCGCTCCCGGAAAACGGCGGATTTTTTCTCGACTTGTATTTTCGCTTATTTATCAATGAATCAAAGAAACGTGACAAGCACACGTCATTCGGCCCTATTATATATTTCGAAAAAAAAAAAGCCGAATAGCACTGGCAATGACGACTGCAACCATGATATGTATCTTTACCGAGTCCCTCGTCCCGTATCTCTCTGTTCTGCTACATGCATTACGAGGCACTGGCTCCAGCAGTTCGGATATGCCAATTGCTAACCCCGACCTCCGACCACGTTCTACGTGGCGGCCGCTGGGAAAGAAGACGTTCTACGTCTCCCGCGGTAGTCGAGGGGCGGCGCTAGTTGACCGGCCTCAGAGCTCTTGTAAATATAAACCCCCGCTTTAAAGTCGAGAGAGAAGCCGCTGTGGGGATAGCGTAATTGGTTAACGCACCGCACCGGTTATGCGGAGATGTGGGTTCGAGTCCCGCTCCAGGAAAACGGCGGATTTTTTCTCGACTTGTATGTTCGCTTATTTATCAATGAATCAAAGAAACGTGACAAGCACACGTCATTCGGCCCTATTATATATTTCGAAAAAAAAAAAAAAAAAAAAAGCCGAATAGCACTGGCAATGACGACTGCAACCTTGATATGTATCTTTACCGAGTCCCTCGTCCCGTATCTCTCTGTTCTGCTATATATATATATATATATATAACACAGAAATAAGGGTTGGCAGTCGAGGAAACCTCGGAAAGCAAAGGGGAGGATGTGGTAGATCATTGAAACAGATTAAGAATTTGGAAAGAAAGAAAGAAAGTGAAGAAAAAATGCCCGCCAGGTGGGATCCGAACCCACGACCTCCAGAATACCGGTCTGGTGCGATAACCACTACGCTACCGGCGGGGCGATTTTCCCATTCACTTTCTGGGGTATTTATGTTAGGTATGTTTGTTTCCTGTGCTTGGGGGTGGTAGCCAGCGCCATTCGGACTAATCGGGGTGAAGGGGACCTCCTTTTTAACCCCCGGGTCGTGACTCGAGTGTCTACGACATGTCCAGAGTGGTCGACCAGCTTTGAACCCTCTTAAGCTCCCTTTGGCAACAAGACTGCCAGAACAGAGGCCCTCGGTATGCATGTAGCGAATCAGAATAGGAAATGAGGGGCTCGTTTTGAAAATAACACAGAAATAAGGGTTGGCAGTCGAGGAAACCTCGGAAAGCAAAGGGGAGGATGTGGTAGATCATTGAAACAGATTAAGAATTTGGAAAGAAAGAAAGAAAGTGAAGAAAAAATGCCCGCCAGGTGGGATCCGAACCCACGACCTCCAGAATACCGGTCTGGTGCGATAACCACTACGCTACCGGCGGGGCGATTTTCCCATTCACTTTCTGGGGTATTTATGTTAGGTATGTTTGTTTCCTGTGCTTGGGGGTGGTAGCCAGCGCCATTCGGACTAATCGGGGTGAAGGGGACCTTCTTTTTAACCCCCGGGTCGTGACTCGAGTGTCTACGACATGTCCAGAGTGGTCGACCAGCTTTGAACCCTCTTAAGCTCCCTTTGGCAACAAGACTGCCAGAACAGAGGCCCTCGGTATGCATGTAGCGAATCAGAATAGGAAATGAGGGGCTCGTTTTGAAAATAACACAGAAATAAGGGTTGGCAGTCGAGGAAACCTCGGAAAGCAAAGGGGAGGATGTGGTAGATCATTGAAACAGATTAAGAATTTGGAAAGAAAGAAAGAAAGTGAAGAAAAAATGCCCGCCAGGTGGGATCCGAACCCACGACCTCCAGAATACCGGTCTGGTGCGATAACAACTACGCTACCGGCGGGGCGATTTTCCCATTCACTTTCTGGGGTATTTATGTTAGGTATGTTTGTTTCCTGTGCTTGGGGGTGGTAGCCAGCGCCATTCGGACTAATCGGGGTGAAGGGGACCTTCTTTTTAACCCCCGGGTCGTGACTCGAGTGTCTACGACATGTCCAGAGTGGTCGACCAGCTTTGAACCCTCTTAAGCTCCCTTTGGCAACAAGACTGCCAGAACAGAGGCCCTCGCTATGCATGTAGCGAATCAGAATAGGAAATGAGGGGCTCGTTTTGAAAATAACACAGAAATAAGGGTTGGCAGTCGAGGAAACCTCGGAAAGCAAAGGGGAGGATGTGGTAGATCATTGAAACAGATTAAGAATTTGGAAAGAAAGAAAGAAAGTGAAGAAAAAATGCCCGCCAGGTGGGATCCGAACCCACGACCTCCAGAATACCGGTCTGGTGCGATAACCACTACGCTACCGGCGGGGCGATTTTCCCATTCACTTTCTGGGGTATTTATGTTAGGTATGTTTGTTTCCTGTGCTTGGGGGTGGTAGCCAGCGCCATTCGGACTAATCGGGGTGAAGGGGACCTTCTTTTTAACCCCCGGGTCGTGACTCGAGTGTCTACGACATGTCCAGAGTGGTCGACCAGCTTTGAACCCTCTTAAGCTCCCTTTGGCAACAAGACTGCCAGAACAGAGGCCCTCGTTATGCATGTAGCGAATCAGAATAGGAAATGAGGGGCTCGTTTTGAAAATAACACAGAAATAAGGGTTGGCAGTCGAGGAAACCTCGGAAAGCAAAGGGGAGGATGTGGTAGATCATTGAAACAGATTAAGAGTTTGGAAAGAAAGAAAGAAAGTGAAGAAAAAATGCCCGCCAGGTGGGATCCGAACCCACGACCTCCAGAATACCGGTCTGGTGCGATAACCACTACGCTACCGGCGGGGCGATTTTCCCATTCACTTTCTGGGGTATTTATGTTAGGTATGTTTGTTTCCTGTGCTTGGGGGTGGTAGCCAGCGCCATTCGGACTAATCGGGGTGAAGGGGACCTTCTTTTTAACCCCCGGGTCGTGACTCGAGTGTCTACGACATGTCCAGAGTGGTCGACCAGCTTTGAACCCTCTTAAGCTCCCTTTGGCAACAAGACTGCCAGAACAGAGGCCCTCGCTATGCATGTAGCGAATCAGAATAGGAAATGAGGGGCTCGTTTTGAAAATAACACAGAAATAAGGGTTGGCAGTCGAGGAAACCTCGGAAAGCAAAGGGGAGGATGTGGTAGATCATTGAAACAGATTAAGAATTTGGAAAGAAAGAAAGAAAGTGAAGAAAAAATGCCCGCCAGGTGGGATCCGAACCCACGACCTCCAGAATACCGGTCTGGTGCGATAACCACTACGCTACCGGCGGGGCGATTTTCCCATTCACTTTCTGGGGTATTTATGTTAGGTATGTTTGTTTCCTGTGCTTGGGGGTGGTAGCCAGCGCCATTCGGACTAATCGGGGTGAAGGGGACCTTCTTTTTAACCCCCGGGTCGTGACTCGAGTGTCTACGACATGTCCAGAGTGGTCGACCAGCTTTGAACCCTCTTAAGCTCCCTTTGGCAACAAGACTGCCAGAACAGAGGCCCTCGCTATGCATGTAGCGAATCAGAATAGGAAATGAGGGGCTCGTTTTGAAAATAACACAGAAATAAGGGTTGGCAGTCGAGGAAACCTCGGAAAGCAAAGGGGAGGATGTGGTAGATCATTGAAACAGATTAAGAATTTGGAAAGAAAGAAAGAAAGTGAAGAAAAAATGCCCGCCAGGTGGGATCCGAACCCACGACCTCCAGAATACCGGTCTGGTGCGATAACCACTACGCTACCGGCGGGGCGATTTTCCCATTCACTTTCTGGGGTATTTATGTTAGGTATGTTTGTTTCCTGTGCTTGGGGGTGGTAGCCAGCGCCATTCGGACTAATCGGGGTGAAGGGGACCTTCTTTTTAACCCCCGGGTCGTGACTCGAGTGTCTACGACATGTCCAGAGTGGTCGACCAGCTTTGAACCCTCTTAAGCTCCCTTTGGCAACAAGACTGCCAGAACAGAGGCCCTCGCTATGCATGTAGCGAATCAGAATAGGAAATGAGGGGCTCGTTTTGAAAATAACACAGAAATAAGGGTTGGCAGTCGAGGAAACCTCGGAAAGCAAAGGGGAGGATGTGGTAGATCATTGAAACAGATTAAGAATTTGGAAAGAAAGAAAGAAAGTGAAGAAAAAATGCCCGCCAGGTGGGATCCGAACCCACGACCTCCAGAATACCGGTCTGGTGCGATAACCACTACGCTACCGGCGGGGCGATTTTCCCATTCACTTTCTGGGGTATTTATGTTAGGTATGTTTGTTTCCTGTGCTTGGGGGTGGTAGCCAGCGCCATTCGGACTAATCGGGGTGAAGGGGACCTTCTTTTTAACCCCCGGGTCGTGACTCGAGTGTCTACGACATGTCCAGAGTGGTCGACCAGCTTTGAACCCTCTTAAGCTCCCTTTGGCAACAAGACTGCCAGAACAGAGGCCCTCGCTATGCATGTAGCGAATCAGAATAGGAAATGAGGGGCTCGTTTTGAAAATAACACAGAAATAAGGGTTGGCAGTCGAGGAAACCTCGGAAAGCAAAGGGGAGGATGTGGTAGATCATTGAAACAGATTAAGAATTTGGAAAGAAAGAAAGAAAGTGAAGAAAAAATGCCCGCCAGGTGGGATCCGAACCCACGACCTCCAGAATACCGGTCTGGTGCGATAACCACTACGCTACCGGCGGGGCGATTTTCCCATTCACTTTCTGGGGTATTTATGTTAGGTATGTTTGTTTCCTGTGCTTGGGGGTGGTAGCCAGCGCCATTCGGACTAATCGGGGTGAAGGGGACCTTCTTTTTAACCCCCGGGTCGTGACTCGAGTGTCTACGACATGTCCAGAGTGGTCGACCAGCTTTGAACCCTCTTAAGCTCCCTTTGGCAACAAGACTGCCAGAACAGAGGCCCTCGTTATGCATGTAGCGAATCAGAATAGGAAATGAGGGGCTCGTTTTGAAAATAACACAGAAATAAGGGTTGGCAGTCGAGGAAACCTCGGAAAGCAAAGGGGAGGATGTGGTAGATCATTGAAACAGATTAAGAGTTTGGAAAGAAAGAAAGAAAGTGAAGAAAAAATGCCCGCCAGGTGGGATCCGAACCCACGACCTCCAGAATACCGGTCTGGTGCGATAACCACTACGCTACCGGCGGGGCGATTTTCCCATTCACTTTCTGGGGTATTTATGTTAGGTATGTTTGTTTCCTGTGCTTGGGGGTGGTAGCCAGCGCCATTCGGACTAATCGGGGTGAAGGGGACCTTCTTTTTAACCCCCGGGTCGTGACTCGAGTGTCTACGACATGTCCAGAGTGGTCGACCAGCTTTGAACCCTCTTAAGCTCCCTTTGGCAACAAGACTGCCAGAACAGAGGCCCTCGCTATGCATGTAGCGAATCAGAATAGGAAATGAGGGGCTCGTTTTGAAAATAACACAGAAATAAGGGTTGGCAGTCGAGGAAACCTCGGAAAGCAAAGGGGAGGATGTGGTAGATCATTGAAACAGATTAAGAATTTGGAAAGAAAGAAAGAAAGTGAAGAAAAAATGCCCGCCAGGTGGGATCCGAACCCACGACCTCCAGAATACCGGTCTGGTGCGATAACCACTACGCTACCGGCGGGGCGATTTTCCCATTCACTTTCTGGGGTATTTATGTTAGGTATGTTTGTTTCCTGTGCTTGGGGGTGGTAGCCAGCGCCATTCGGACTAATCGGGGTGAAGGGGACCTTCTTTTTAACCCCCGGGTCGTGACTCGAGTGTCTACGACATGTCCAGAGTGGTCGACCAGCTTTGAACCCTCTTAAGCTCCCTTTGGCAACAAGACTGCCAGAACAGAGGCCCTCGCTATGCATGTAGCGAATCAGAATAGGAAATGAGGGGCTCGTTTTGAAAATAACACAGAAATAAGGGTTGGCAGTCGAGGAAACCTCGGAAAGCAAAGGGGAGGATGTGGTAGATCATTGAAACAGATTAAGAATTTGGAAAGAAAGAAAGAAAGTGAAGAAAAAATGCCCGCCAGGTGGGATCCGAACCCACGACCTCCAGAATACCGGTCTGGTGCGATAACCACTACGCTACCGGCGGGGCGATTTTCCCATTCACTTTCTGGGGTATTTATGTTAGGTATGTTTGTTTCCTGTGCTTGGGGGTGGTAGCCAGCGCCATTCGGACTAATCGGGGTGAAGGGGACCTTCTTTTTAACCCCCGGGTCGTGACTCGAGTGTCTACGACATGTCCAGAGTGGTCGACCAGCTTTGAACCCTCTTAAGCTCCCTTTGGCAACAAGACTGCCAGAACAGAGGCCCTCGGTATGCATGTAGCGAATCAGAATAGGAAATGAGGGGCTCGTTTTGAAAATAACACAGAAATAAGGGTTGGCAATCGAGGAAACCTCGGAAAGCAAAGGGGAGGATGTGGTAGATCATTGAAACAGATTAAGAATTTGGAAAGAAAGAAAGAAAGTGAAGAAAAAATGCCCGCCAGGTGGGATCCGAACCCACGACCTCCAGAATACCGGTCTGGTGCGATAACCACTACGCTACCGGCGGGGCGATTTTCCCATTCACTTTCTGGGGTATTAATGTTAGGTATGTTTGTTTCCTGTGCTTGGGGGTGGTAGCCAGCGCCATTCGGACTAATCGGGGTGAAGGGGACCTTCTTTTTAACCCCCGGGTCGTGACTCGAGTGTCTACGACATGTCCAGAGTGGTCGACCAGCTTTGAACCCTCTTAAGCTCCCTTTGGCAACAAGACTGCCAGAACAGAGGCCCTCGCTATGCATGTAGCGAATCAGAATAGGAAATGAGGGGCTCGTTTTGAAAATAACACAGAAATAAGGGTTGGCAGTCGAGGAAACCTCGGAAAGCAAAGGGGAGGATGTGGTAGATCATTGAAACAGATTAAGAATTTGGAAAGAAAGAAAGAAAGTGAAGAAAAAATGCCCGCCAGGTGGGATCCGAACCCACGACCTCCAGAATACCGGTCTGGTGCGATAACCACTACGCTACCGGCGGGGCGATTTTCCCATTCACTTTCTGGGGTATTTATGTTAGGTATGTTTGTTTCCTGTGCTTGGGGGTGGTAGCCAGCGCCATTCGGACTAATCGGGGTGAAGGGGACCTTCTTTTTAACCCCCGGGTCGTGACTCGAGTGTCTACGACATGTCCAGAGTGGTCGACCAGCTTTGAACCCTCTTAAGCTCCCTTTGGCAACAAGACTGCCAGAACAGAGGCCCTCGCTATGCATGTAGCGAATCAGAATAGGAAATGAGGGGCTCGTTTTGAAAATAACACAGAAATAAGGGTTGGCAGTCGAGGAAACCTCGGAAAGCAAAGGGGAGGATGTGGTAGATCATTGAAACAGATTAAGAATTTGGAAAGAAAGAAAGAAAGTGAAGAAAAAATGCCCGCCAGGTGGGATCCGAACCCACGACCTCCAGAATACCGGTCTGGTGCGATAACCACTACGCTACCGGCGGGGCGATTTTCCCATTCACTTTCTGGGGTATTTATGTTAGGTATGTTTGTTTCCTGTGCTTGGGGGTGGTAGCCAGCGCCATTCGGACTAATCGGGGTGAAGGGGACCTTCTTTTTAACCCCCGGGTCGTGACTCGAGTGTCTACGACATGTCCAGAGTGGTCGACCAGCTTTGAACCCTCTTAAGCTCCCTTTGGCAACAAGACTGCCAGAACAGAGGCCCTCGCTATGCATGTAGCGAATCAGAATAGGAAATGAGGGGCTCGTTTTGAAAATAACACAGAAATAAGGGTTGGCAGTCGAGGAAACCTCGGAAAGCAAAGGGGAGGATGTGGTAGATCATTGAAACAGATTAAGAATTTGGAAAGAAAGAAAGAAAGTGAAGAAAAAATGCCCGCCAGGTGGGATCCGAACCCACGACCTCCAGAATACCGGTCTGGTGCGATAACCACTACGCTACCGGCGGGGCGATTTTCCCATTCACTTTCTGGGGTATTTATGTTAGGTATGTTTGTTTCCTGTGCTTGGGGGTGGTAGCCAGCGCCATTCGGACTAATCGGGGTGAAGGGGACCTTCTTTTTAACCCCCGGGTCGTGACTCGAGTGTCTACGACATGTCCAGAGTGGTCGACCAGCTTTGAACCCTCTTAAGCTCCCTTTGGCAACAAGACTGCCAGAACAGAGGCCCTCGCTATGCATGTAGCGAATCAGAATAGGAAATGAGGGGCTCGTTTTGAAAATAACACAGAAATAAGGGTTGGCAGTCGAGGAAACCTCGGAAAGCAAAGGGGAGGATGTGGTAGATCATTAAAACAGATTAAGAATTTGGAAAGAAAGAAAGAAAGTGAAGACAAAATGCCCGCCAGGTGGGATCCGAACCCACGACCTCCAGAATACCGGTCTGGTGCGATAACCACTACGCTACCGGCGGGGCGATTTTCCCATTCACTTTCTGGGGTATTTATGTTAGGTATGTTTGTTTCCTGTGCTTGGGGGTGGTAGCCAGCGCCATTCGGACTAATCGGGGTGAAGGGGACCTTCTTTTTAACCCCCGGGTCGTGACTCGAGTGTCTACGACATGTCCAGAGTGGTCGACCAGCTTTGAACCCTCTTAAGCTCCCTTTGGCAACAAGACTGCCAGAACAGAGGCCCTCGCTATGCATGTAGCGAATCAGAATAGGAAATGAGGGGCTCGTTTTGAAAATAACACAGAAATAAGGGTTGGCAGTCGAGGAAACCTCGGAAAGCAAAGGGGAGGATGTGGTAGATCATTGAAACAGATATAAGAATTTGGAAAGAAAGAAAGAAAGTGAAGAAAAAATGCCCGCCAGGTGGGATCCGAACCCACGACCTCCAGAATACCGGTCTGGTGCGATAACCACTACGCTACCGGCGGGGCGATTTTCCCATTCACTTTCTGGGGTATTTATGTTAGGTATGTTTGTTTCCTGTGCTTGGGGGTGGTAGCCAGCGCCATTCGGACTAATCGGGGTGAAGGGGACCTTCTTTTTAACCCCCGGGTCGTGACTCGAGTGTCTACGACATGTCCAGAGTGGTCGACCAGCTTTGAACCCTCTTAAGCTCCCTTTGGCAACAAGACTGCCAGAACAGAGGCCCTCGCTATGCATGTAGCGAATCAGAATAGGAAATGAGGGGCTCGTTTTGAAAATAACACAGAAATAAGGGTTGGCAGTCGAGGAAACCTCGGAAAGCAAAGGGGAGGATGTGGTAGATCATTGAAACAGATTAAGAATTTGGAAAGAAAGAAAGAAAGTGAAGAAAAAATGCCCGCCAGGTGGGATCCGAACCCACGACCTCCAGAATACCGGTCTGGTGCGATAACCACTACGCTACCGGCGGGGCGATTTTCCCATTCACTTTCTGGGATATTTATGTTAGGTATGTTTGTTTCCTGTGCTTGGGGGTGGTAGCCAGCGCCATTCGGACTAATCGGGGTGAAGGGGACCTTCTTTTTAACCCCCGGGTCGTGACTCGAGTGTCTACGACATGTCCAGAGTGGTCGACCAGCTTTGAACCCTCTTAAGCTCCCTTTGGCAACAAGACTGCCAGAACAGAGGCCCTCGCTATGCATGTAGCGAATCAGAATAGGAAATGAGGGGCTCGTTTTGAAAATAACACAGAAATAAGGGTTGGCAGTCGAGGAAACCTCAGAAAGCAAAGGGGAGGATGTGGTAGATCATTGAAACAGATTAAGAATTTGGAAAGAAAGAAAGAAAGTGAAGAAAAAATGCCCGCCAGGTGGGATCCGAACCCACGACCTCCAGAATACCGGTCTGGTGCGATAACCACTACGCTACCGGCGGGGCGATTTTCCCATTCACTTTCTGGGGTATTTATGTTAGGATTGTTTGTTTCCTGTGCTTGGGGGTGGTAGCCAGCGCCATTCGGACTAATCGGGGTGAAGGGGACCTTCTTTTTAACCCCCGGGTCGTGACTCGAGTGTCTACGACATGTCCAGAGTGGTCGACCAGCTTTGAACCCTCTTAAGCTCCCTTTGGCAACAAGACTGCCAGAACAGAGGCCCTCGCTATGCATGTAGCGAATCAGAATAGGAAATGAGGGGCTCGTTTTGAAAATAACACAGAAATAAGGGTTGGCAGTCGAGGAAACCTCGGAAAGCAAAGGGGAGGATGTGGTAGATCATTGAAACAGATTAAGAATTTGGAAAGAAAGAAAGAAAGTGAAGAAAAAATGCCCGCCAGGTGGGATCCGAACCCACGACCTCCAGAATACCGGTCTGGTGCGATAACCACTACGCTACCGGCGGGGCGATTTTCCCATTCACTTTCTGGGGTATTTATGTTAGGTATGTTTGTTTCCTGTGCTTGGGGGTGGTAGCCAGCGCCATTCGGACTAATCGGGGTGAAGTGGACCTTCTTTTTAACCCCCGGGTCGTGACTCGAGTGTCTACGACATGTCCAGAGTGGTCGACCAGCTTTGAACCCTCTTAAGCTCCCTTTGGCAACAAGACTGCCAGAACAGAGGCCCTCGCTATGCATGTAGCGAATCAGAATAGGAAATGAGGGGCTCGTTTTGAAAATAACACAGAAATAAGGGTTGGCAGTCGAGGAAACCTCGGAAAGCAAAGGGGAGGATGTGGTAGATCATTAAAACAGATTAAGAATTTGGAAAGAAAGAAAGAAAGTGAAGAAAAAATGCCCGCCAGGTGGGATCCGAACCCACGACCTCCAGAATACCGGTCTGGTGCGATAACCACTACGCTACCGGCGGGGCGATTTTCCCATTCACTTTCTGGGGTATTTATGTTAGGTATGTTTGTTTCCTGTGCTTGGGGGTGGTAGCCAGCGCCATTCGGACTGTATATATATATTCTGTATATATATATATATATATATATATATATATATATATTCTGTATATATATATATATATATATATATATATTCTGTATATATATATATATACAGAAAGATAGGCCAGCAGTCTACAACGCCAAAGGAGGCATAGGGGTGTGGTTAGGCTCTTTTTTTTCTTTTTTACCACGGTTAATGAAGTAAACATTTTTTTAAATGTTTGTTTAAATGTTTAAAATGTTCTGTATGTTTAAAAAAATGTTTACTTCATTAACCGTAGTAAAAAAGAAAAAAAAGAGCCTAACCACACCCCTATGCCTCCTTTGGCGTTGTAGACTGCTGGCCTATCTTTCTGTATTTCCTCAACGAGCCCCTCATTTACTTACTATATTATTCTGCGAAAGCCTAGCGAGGGTCTCGGTTCTGGCAGCCTTGATGCCTAGGTAGCATAAGAGGGCTTCCCGCCAGTTACCCGCTCATGACAGGCTGTAGACGTTGGAGTCACGCCCCGGGGGTTGAAAAGAAGGTCCCCTTCTCCCCGTGTAGTCAGAGTGGCGCTGGCTACCACCCTCAAGTGTCAGATACACTTCTAGTAAATATAAATAGCCCAGAAAGTGAAGGAGAACACAGTCGCCCAGATAGCCGAATTGGTAAGGCATTCGACATGTAATCGAAAGGCGTGGGTTCGGTCCCCACTCTGGGCGCATGTTTTTCTTTCTTTCTTCTGTATGTTTAAAAAAATGTTTACTTCATTAACCGTAGTAAAAAAGAAAAAAAAGAGCCTAACCACACCCCTATGCCTCCTTTGGCGTTGTAGACTGCTGGCCTATCTTTCTGTATTTCCTCAACGAGCCCCTCATTTGCTTACTATATTTATATATATATATATATATATATATATATATATATATATATATATATATATATATATTGTCGCGTACTATAAACACGCAGACGGATGAGCCGTGGTACTTGAAGGAGACGACCGGGTAAGTACAAGCAGCCGGAGCCTTTTAGTGGGATAGCTCGAGCACAGGGCTCCAAGCGCGAGCGCCAGAGCTCTCAATGCAATGATGAGAGAGCACGCGCACTCAACCACTTCTTCGTCCTCACAGTCGTCTCTTGGCGCCGATGAAACACGTGACATTTAACACGTGACAATATATATAGATGTTATACATCACAAGATGATGCAATGTGCCCGGTGAAAATACCGTAGAGCGAATAGACGAACGGATAACAAACAAATTTATGGTCGTTTTGGCTTGGGACAAGCTTTCGTCAGAATAAAACGCAAGCGCACGAGCATGAGATTATAAGGCGTCAAGGGCCTATCACAGCAAAGAGGGTTACACGTGCTGCATGGTACGTCTGAACAGCTGATAAATCTTTAAGACTGATGTGCGATGCAATATCAACAGATAACTGGTTTTCACCGTGACATTTTATTCATGGCTGTAGCGAACAAAACAAAAACAGAAACAGAAAAGCACAAGGCACAAGGAACAGAGAAAGCACAAGGAAAGATGCAAACACAATAACCCCAAAAAAAACATTTCGAAGAATTTAGTGAATCGTACGTCTTTAGTAGCTGACACGAAATTTATCAGTTTAGCCAGGAAAGTACATGTTTGTTCCAGGGTGCCGCACATACTATACGTATCGCTAGTTGGGTTTATTGCGTTCTACGATGAAAAGGCTTCAAAAAACAGTGTGAACCTTAACACCAGGCAGATGACAATCCGGATGTTACCGTCAAACTTATAGGTATATGGTGAATTGTTCTTATTTATGCGAAGGGAAACGGGTATGGTGATTTCAGAGAATAGTGCCCAACCATACCTACACAAAACCCGGCAGGTTAATATTGGACTTGTATTTGAATTGAGAACGAACAAACAACGTATGCAAACGAAATACTAGGCAAACGGCTTTGCAATGAGATGAAGAGGCACACATGTAGAAAACAGCAGTTAGCTTCAAGTGCACTAAGCAAAACTTGCGTACCAGGGGATCAATTAGGCAAATAGACATACAAACACCTCACATTAGACACACAAACACCTCAAGAGCCATGGGGCTATTTTCTATTTTCAGCCAGATGACGTAAGTAAACGAAATAACTGTTCATTAAAAATCAAACGGTACACGAAATATGGTTTTAAAACAAGAAATAATCTCCGACTAGGCACTAATACTCAGTTTTCTTCGTAAGTTATTGTCAAGGGGTTGGTACAAACTTCTAGCAGCGACACTGATATGCACTACCATAGATCACCAACCGAATCCGATAAACAAAATAAGCAAGTAATAACTATACGGTACTCTTGAAGCAAGAAAAATGAATGATATAGCGGTAACTAGAATGTTTCTAAGTAACGATTGTATTAGGCAGATCACCTCGGTTGTCGTAAAAGAGCTTCTACGCGGCCAGAGTTCCCTTTACAGCACGTTACTTGGTGCACTGCGAGCTGTTAGATGGTACGCGGCGTTTTCTGCACTATGGGCCCTTTCGTCGCAAACGAAGTTGTGGATGGTAGGTACAGAGTCTCTTGTGTCGATATGCATTTTTCAACAGTTCCTAGAAGGAATGGGGAGGCGGTAATATGGAGCACTGTATCAAACGTGTTCTTTAAAACCTGCCTTATAAGCCGAATTACCAGCCACATAAATATATTCTCGAACCCGGAATCAGCGAAGCAAGAGATATCAAGGAAATGAAGAATGACTGTGTCAGCAAAGCATTGAGGACTCACCGACAAGAAGTTACTTTCTCCACGATCCATTCTAACAAATCCTTGTGATAAGGGGTTCTATAGAAACAAATTATGTGTGGGAATAAAAACAACTTGGTAGCGTCAGCGCTTATTCTTGTCATCGTTTCGCCCAAAATTTTCTATTTTTTTAGGCTGGACTGTAAAATGTCAGTATGTGACGTTCTCCTTAAGATTCTTAAAAATATCTCGTATCCTTGAAAGGTATGTATTTTGCGAGCATCAACTCATTCAACACAACATTTTCTCTTGGTATGTACAACCAGTGCTGAATAAAACTAATAAAAATTCCGCCGAAACACAACGGGCAATTACAATGAAGCTGCCTGTTCAGAAGCGTGGTAAATGTATACAAACTTAGGCCAAGCAAAATTGCGGTGTTCTTAAGGGCGCCACTCTCTTTATGTGCACAGTTCAAGGAAAGTTTTTACCTATCATATTTCTCTTTAGTTTACCTCATGAACCAGAAACAAGTGTGCAACACAATTATCTCATCAACAATCTTCCATAACTAAAAACTACTTTATAATTTAGTGTCCCGTATTTAGATCATTTCCCATACGTTTGTAACAACTTTATGTTGCGCCTGGGCAGCTGAATTACTTTTTAGTGACCTCACCTGTACTCCGCGTCTCCTTTCTCACACGCATCGAGTACTGGAAAAGAGAAAATCAAAATAGCGCTCATGACATGAAAACGCAAACTTGAGTTACAGATTTTACAGGGACAAATTACGGCCGAATAACACAAAGAAATGTTGCAAACGTTACTCAGAGGAACACGCACCTAGGTTAGTTCCTGAACGTCCACATCTTCCATACGGCATTTTTCTTCCTGAAGGTAACAGTCTCGACGTAGAGGGACTAGACCTGCTTGAAACGAATACAAATTGAGAAAAATGTTTTGGAGAATGGCCTAAAAATAGACAGAATATCCACTTTGGAATCACCAGGATTCTTTTTGGCATGGACGGAAAGTTTTGGTTTTGCTGTGCAATATTTACGTTAGGTGCAAACATTCCTCTCTCTGTGCCGTACTTTGTAAGGATGATCATAAAACCGTGGAAATCAAGAAGACACTGATGTGTACCGCAGCGTGTCCCTCCCCTACATTTTTGTTACCGACTAAACTACAGCCTTTGACGTCCCCTCATTGAAGCAGCTTCAACACTCAAGGGTTTACTAAAAGTTTGCAATGGCCCACACGGTTCTTCTCTGAGTGTCTGGCTAATCCCCTTTTTTTAATTTTGAGTGAAATTATAACGCAGTTGCATTATCGTTTCTGCTACCTCATAATATTTCAGAAAATAGTTAACCCCCAACCTATCAAAAGCTCAAGCATACTAACTGTACTGCCTTTGTGGTATAGTTTACTTTAAGATATACTTTACCACATACTTCAAACGCGACTCATAGAGTTGTAAATGAAGCCCAACCCATCGACTGGTGCCCGTAGCGTGTGTCCTACAATGACCATGGGATCGTCCTGCACGTTATTGGCAAGCCAGGGGCTGACTCCACTGTTGGGAATTTCACCGCTGACTCCACTGTTGCGAACCATGGTAGCGTGGTCGATGTGGGCCGAGGTGGGTGAAGTGCCGGGGCAGTCATGATGGGCAAGTTGACGAAGAAGAAAACTTTATATACAAGTATTTACATCTTGGTATGAGAGCGGGCAGTGCGCTCCTGCGCGCGCGAGATTAAATAGGCACGTTGGGTCCCTTCCCCTTCACCCTTTTTCTCCGGCTGACGTCAGGAGGCACCAATCACGGAACATGCGCACACGAGCGAGAGACCCCTCCTCTCATGGGCAGGTGAGCGCCAGGTTGCTTCCGCCGTGGCAATCCGCCGTGGGTAAGAGCCCCCTTTGTCCTGGCGATGTTGCTCTACCACGAAGACACCTTGCATCCCTCGGTGGTAATATTCTTCGAGTGGCCTATTGAATACAACACGCCACAAAAGGCCAAGACAATGAGGCGCGGGCACGCCGCCGAGGCTTGTTGTGAAGGGCGCCCAGCATTGCTTTTGTTAGCACCCCCGCTGGGCGGTTGGCGCTTTGAGAAGCCACGAGGCCGTTGAAAGGCGCATAGTTCAAGTAGGCGCAAAGTTCGCCACTGTGAATACGCCGGTTCGTGGCAAGTCGATGACGGAGGGTCAACGGCAGGTTTTCGGGGAATCAGCGTCGCAACAGCACCCCCGCTGCCAGACAATGCATCAGGATGACGAGCGGCTGATCGCGGCTCGGCTGGAATGATGCGGTTGGTCAGCAGGTCCATCCCGGGCTTGAGGCTCAGTTCTCCGAAATTCTGCTTTCTTCTGGTCTCCTCCGTGAACCCACAGAAGGCACGAACTCAAGGCTCCTGCAGAAATGACTAACTCGGCAGGACAACCATTGTCGAACCACACTCGATGCGGAAAGCGCCCTCTGAACACCACTCGAAATGCCAGACCATGATAACAAAACAAAACCAACCTGACAGCTAAAACATTACACCCCTTGAAACGATTCGAAGTGCTCATCTCGTGGCACAAGTTCAGAATCAGACCTCAATTTTGGGTGTTGTTAAAACAACAACTACAACAGTACCAAAGAATCATGAATGGGCTATAGGAACTCTACGAGGCAGATGACGCAAACGAGCGAAGAAGCCAACAGGAGCTCTAAAGGCATTCCCCTTTTTGCCCATGACCATTTGTCAAAACTACTCAGCTGCAACTACCGTACTTCGAGGCAACCGAGGCAACGCATGCCTTTCGCCACAGTCTACAGCACAAAAGTCAAAACTACGAGACCGATACGACGGTACAGCAAAACAAAGTATGACTTTACACGACTCTTTGAAAAACATAACATTTCGCACATACATTTACGAAAATGAAACCTGTGATAACATGAAAATCCACAGATATACGAACACTTATCTGAAAGATAACCTACAGATAGCTAGCTCAGAGAGCTCGGCTACGTCAATCAACAATAATCTGTAGCTTCCTTCGTTATACTGAACCATAAAATTGCGTTGGGCTCACCATTACGCAAGAGAACCAAACTGGCACATACAAATGCCTCAATATTCAAAACTGACCATAAACTCGTAGTACTAAACGCAACTACTTCCGGTGTTTATATACAACAATTTCGTACACTCCATCAGGGTGAGACGAAATGAACACTGACACGAAGATTCCGCCTACCATACGTGGCGTTAAATCGAAAACACTAACCCCTTCTCCAAGGATCGACACAAAACTTACGCTTACCTCACGCTGTGTTCGACCTCGAACAATAACTACTTTTCCAAAACCGAGCAAAAGTTCTAACTACGTGGTGTTAGATCACGCACATGAACCACTTCTTCAATTGAAAAACACAAAAGTTACGCTTACCTCACGCCGTGTTCGATGGCGAACAATAACTTCTCCTCTAACGTCTAACAAAAAGTCTAACTACGCGGTGTTAGATCACGCACATGAACCACTTCTCGAACAAAACACAAAAGTCACGCTTACTTCTCGTGAGTTCGATCACGAACAATAACAACTTCTACAACGCCAAGCAAAATTCTAACTACACGGCTTTAAAGCACGACGATTGACACACTGCCAACCAAAAAAACAGACGCTTAACTTCCTCTGTCTTACGAAAACTCAATAAACACTTGACTGGCAATACAGAATCAGTAAAGTACGCAGTTTATGCACGCTCACGCGGATTCGTCTGAATCCTTGAAAACATCCTAGGCCCTCGTCAAAACAAACATTTCCGGGTGTGGCCTGCCGAAACGGTGCTGCCACTTAGGCCGACCGCCTGTGCTCATCTCTTGCAAAGTACACCGCACAGTGTACGGGGGAGGTCTTTGACACTGAGGGGGAAAATAGGCGCAACGCGTGCGGAGAGTACGGAAGTGAAGGGAACCCAGAGAAGAATGGGACGCCCGACCATGACGAACGCGTGGGCGGGGAACGCACTCTCCCCGAAACGTCCTCCCCCCAGCTCTTCGAGAATTCCCGCGGAACCCAGTCACCCCCTTCTGCCCTTTCTGGCATAGTGCCCCTCGGCCTTTGTCACGGCTAGGGAGCGGCCTCTTTGTTTCCCTCGGACGTCTGAGTTTCCGCTTAGCTCGGCTGCTTCTGGCCATCATAGCCTTGAACGCTGCAAAGTGAAAAGGCTCGCCTACTTTCTTTGCCTTTTTACGCTGACTGTTTTTCGGCCGCCTCCTTTTTCTTCTTTTGGGTATCGCGGCACATTCGAGCGGCAGTGCCCCGATCCCAGGCGACTTGCAGTCAAACGTGTGTGGCATGTTCTGGCTGCCCGGGCCCACCTGCGCGGCTACTGGTTCGGCTCGCTCTCGGCGATCCGCCGACGCAGTGGACTCGTTACTTCTCTGCGCGCCTACGGACTTAGGTCGCGCTTCGCGATCTGCCGACGCGGCCGACTCGCTACTTTCTGGCGCGGCTACGCAGTTAGCGCGCGCTTCGCGATCTGTCGACGCGGCCGACTCGCTACTTCTCTGCGCGCCTACGGACTTAGGTCGCGCTTCGCGATCTGCCGACGCGGCCGACTCGCTACTTTCTGGCGCGGCTACGCAGTTAGCGCGCGCTTCGCGGTCTGTCGACGCGGCCGACTCGCTTCTAGTCTGAGCGATTACGGGCTCAACCCGCTCTTCGCGATCTCCCAACGCGATCAGACCGCTTCTATCTCGAGCGACATCGCATACAGCTGGGGCATCGCGATCTGCCGAACCAATCGGCTCGCTACTAGTCTGAGGAACCACGGGCTCAAGCAGCTCTTCACGATCTTCCAACGCGATCAGACCGCTTCTGTCTCGAGCGGCATCGCATACAGCTGGGGCATCGCGATCTGCCGAACCAATCGGCTCGCTACTAGTCTGAGGAACCGCGGGCTCAAGTCGCTCTTCACGATCTCCCAACGCGATCAGACCACTTCTATCTCGAGCGGCATCGCATACAGCTGGGGCATCGCGATCTGCCGAGACGGTCGGCTCACCACTCTCCTGAGCGGCTACGGGTTCAGTTACTCCGCCTACTGCCTGTTGCATGGGCAGCTCTTCGAGTAGCGCAAACTCCGTAAACTCGGAGAGTAACCACGCCTTAGAGCTCATCAAGGGGCTGCAAACGGATTCGCTAGAACACGGCTGGCTGCCTTCTTCAACTAGTTCAGCGGGTCTGTCTGGAAGTGGAACGAAAACTGCATACCGCACGCTTTCATGCGAAGGTTCCGTCACCAAACTCGCACTGTCCTTGTCAAAGACCCCGTCACCGGATCTAGCAAGCACTGCCTTCCTGTTGATCGTGTCTGTCAGCTGCTCTATTTCTGCATTAAGAACTGCCAATTTGCGTTCACACTGAATAGGCTGTTTTCGTTCAGTAGCTGCTCCGCGCCACACGCAAAGACTCTCCATCCTCAGGTAGTGCTCGTGCTTACTTTGCTTGCGCTCTAGCTCCCTTAGCTTTTCGGCTAATACCCGTTCTATTCTCTCTAGTATATCCTCATGAGCCTCGTCGGCCTCTTCGACGCTCACTTCCTCTGCCTCCAGTAGCTTGAGGATCTGTTGTTTTCGTCTTTTTCGCTTCGTGGGGCCAACAGAAATACCCAACTCCTCGCAAATTTCGAGGAGGTCCCGCACTCTGAACTTGTCCATCGTGATACTGCACCCCGAATAGTTTAACCTCGCCTACTCGCTACAACGAAGTAGAAAGCAAAGTCAAAACCTAGAACGCACGACGCTGCGCTAGCAAGGTCTGGCAAAACGAGAGGTAAAACTTCAGGCACTTACCCCACCAAGGTGCTGACGCTGGCCGATCCCACCGCTGCCACCACTATTGGGAAGCCAGAGGCTGACTCCACTGTTGGGAATCCCACCGCTGCCACCACTGTTGGGAAGCCAGGGGCTGACTCCACTGTTGGGAATTTCACCGCTGACTCCACTGTTGCGAACCATGGTAGCGTGGTCGATGTGGGCCGAGGTGGGTGAAGTGCCGGGGCAGTCATGATGGGCAAGTTGACGAAGAAGAAAACTTTATATACAAGTATTTACATCTTGGTATGAGAGCGGGCAGTGCGCTCCTGCGCGCGCGAGATTAAATAGGCACGTTGGGTCCCTTCCCCTTCACCCTTTTTCTCCGGCTGACGTCAGGAGGCACCAATCACGGAACATGCGCACACGAGCGAGAGACCCCTCCTCTCCTGGCAGGTGAGCGCCAGGTTGCTTCCGCCGTGGCAATCCGCCGTGGGTCAGAGCCCCCTTTGTCCTGGCGATGTTGCACTACCACGAAGACACCTTGCATCCCTCGGTGGTAATATTCTTCGAGTGGCCTATTGAATACAACACGCCACAAAAGGTCAAGACAATGAGGCGCGCGCACGCCGCCGAGGCTTGTTGTGAAGGGCGCCCAGCATTGCTTTTGTTAGCACCCCCGCTGGGCGGTTGGCGCTTTGAGAAGCCACGAGGTCGTTGAAAGGCGCATAGTTCAAGTAGGCGCAAAGTTCGCCACTGTGAATACGCCGGTTCGTGGCAAGTCGATGACGGAGGGTCAACGGCAGGTTTTCGGGGAATCAGCGTCGCAACAACGTTTAGACAACGCTTGAGAAGAACGATAATCACCATAAAACGCAACGCATCGTCTGGTGCCCGTAGCGTGTGTCCTACAGTGAACGTGGGATCGTCCTGCACGTTTGAGAAAACGCTAGACAAGAACCATAATCACCCTGCGTGTCATCTCTGCGCTCCACCTGTCGTTCGGGTATAAAAATAAAGATGCCACGGGGTGCTTCCGTGCATACTACTGCCAGTGAACAGCGCAACCAAAGACGACAGTCACTCTCCTTTCTGTTTCCCTGATTTACACAACTCCGTGTACTTGAAGCCTATTGACCTTCACTCATGCTATCGCAGATTTATTTCGACAACTAGATTGAGAAAAGTGTGCCTTTGTCACCCGAGCCAAGTCATAGTATTTTAAACTTAGGTTATTCTGTCTGCGCTATTCAAAAACTACATTCGAATGCGATTTGGGTCCTGTCATAAGGATTCGAATGACTAACTTACATGAATATGTCATTAACTTTTCTCACTTGTTCGAGATTTCTCCACATAAGCTGTCCAAATCCTTTGATATTTTTGGTCTGGGGAACTATCAAATCAGTTGCACAAAGTTTTTAATTCCCCAGGGTCCTGTGGCAACACGAGAAAATAAAAACGCCGACCCACAAAACACATATAATAGGAACAGGTCAGCAGCTCATGGGCCAGCGGCAGCTATTCCTAGCCGAATGCTCAGAGTTCCCGGGAGCACTGACTGCTCGCGCCACGAGGCTCGCGCAGTGAGTCCCAGAGTGGTGCATCCTCGTCTTCGCTGCGTTGATGCTGCTACAGTCCAAATACCCTCCCTGGGACACATCGTCAACTCCACGGATCGCATCTTGACCTGGATTAGAGCAAATCGTTTAATAATTTTGCGGCAACCCACTCACAAGAGACGTTAAATGTTTTTGGGCCTCTGTTAATATTGCAGCGACGCTATATATCTCCAGCCCAGAGTTATCATTCTGGGGAAGCTCCTTTACGGACCCGCAACTCCGCTCCTCGCCACTGCCGATATCCCATTATAAGGTTTGTAGGCACCCGATGAGCTGGTGAGGCCGAGACCACCTTTATTCACAGTTGTGTGGGGACGACAACATGGGACCGAGAATCGGAGGGCGGCCGTGGAGTGCTGCCAAGCAGCGCTGATGCTATTATGTTCTGTCTGCGTAATCATCTGCATTACGGATGATGATGGGGTGCGGGCGCTGACGATGATGATGCCGCTACAGGGATCCCCCTAGTGCGCAATGCGGGAGGAAAATAACGGGTTCTTTGAAAGAACGCGATAAAAATGGATGAAATAGCGGCAGAAGGAGCTATGTAAACGCCAACTGGCAAAATGAAGTATGAAGCACAGAGGCAGATGCGGTGTAGCACTGTCTACAAATGTGTGCGCATGGTCACGAAAAGTTTGGTGAGCAGTCCAAGTTCACACTGTAGTGATCGAAAGAGGGGCAGTCCAGGTCGGCGTCGAGGGAGTGTCTGGGGCAGCTTGTAGCTTCGCGTGACTCGCATTGGTTGTTCCTTTGTGGTCGCTGGTGGAAACAACTTGACAGACGTGCAGGAGCAATTACACATGTTATCAAGCGAGGTACAGCACTTGCGAAGCACGGCAGGCGCATTGTGCGCGTATCTTCTCTATGTGGGTGGGGTGCGTCCGGTCCACAGACCGTAATGGCAAAGCTAGTGGGGCATTTGAAGCCCGGCATACCCCAGCCTGTGACCGACGCCGCCAGAGGGGTTGTTGGTTGGTGCTGTCGACGCTCCAGGAGCTTTTCTTGGGCGGGCATTCTTTGCATGTGGTGCAGCGCGAAACACCCGCGGATGCGCTCGGAATTTAAAGTTGGCGTGTGCCGTTTGCCGTCTGATTGGGCGAGCTGTGATCAGCCATCGCCGAGCACGCGCCAGCTCATTAGCTGCGGCGGTTCGCTAATAATGGTGAGCACAGGTCAGCCGAACGCATGGCGCTTGTTTCCCAGACCGAACGGTTATCTGCGCTACCGCAGGATGGGGACTGTCGGGTGCCATGATGAGCGTCTCACCTGCGGCCATTGCAATCGCTGTGGTGCAGTGCACTTGGCCCCTAACTGAGGGGTAGTGACAGGAGACGAAGGTTTATCGCGTGACGACGTGAATGAAGTGGTCGCTGCCGCTACCTCACTGCGGGTGTAAATGCGTGGGACAACAGTGTCTTTCACAGGCACCTCAAGACGTGGGTCCGAACATGGTGCGCTGGGTGCCAAGGTCTCGCCCATGTCCCCGGGAGACGTTTGCCTAAAAGGTGGTGTAGTAACACAGGCGCGCGCAGCGCAGCAGCATGAGTGATGGTCGGGCAGTCAATGATGGCGTTTATTGAGAGAAGCGTAATTATGTGCGTTGGCATCAAGAGGTAGTAAAGGCAGGGGGGAGAGAGGGAGAATGAATGCGCACAGCGCCAAAAAAAGGTGCGCCTGCAGCTGGTTTTGCTGGCGGGTACAAAACGAACGAATACAACATTTCTTTCCTCTTAAAAGTAGAACCGTTGTACCCTAGGTCCTAGCTCTGGTCGATCGCCACAGCGTGGGCTCATGTGGGACCTCCTCAGGAGGGCGTTCGGCCGTGACGACTGGAGGTTCTGTAGCAGCTGGTGTGGAAACCCACTCCGACCATACGCTGCCGGTAGCTGTGGGGTTCGCTCTTGCTCCTTCCGCCTGGGCGTGCGTTGCAACGCAGGAGATGAAGGGACAGGAGTATTCACGCTGTCAGGTTCACCTTCAGCCTCCGCGCCTTCAATCGCTTTTGCAGATGCAGACTCCGGCGTCGATTCGCGACGGCGGCGGGCTTGGTCCATTTGACGCTGCACTACCCCCGTTGGCGTGTCCACTGCTATCATTCTCGCTCTCTAAGCTGATTTTACACGTCTAGAAGTCCACCTTTTGCCGACACCGTAGTTCCGCACGTACACGCTGCTGCCTGGTGAGATGGTCCAGTCGTCAGCGCCCAGCGACAAATTCTCATCCTTGGGTGGCAGGCATGTGTCAAGACGGGAACGGAGCTGGTAGCCGAGAAGCATTTCCGATGGTGACTTTCTTTCCTTTTGCGGGGTCCTCCTGTAATGAAATAACAGGCGCTTGAGGTTATCTTCCAGTGGGCCATCTTACATTTTCCGCAAGCCGTCTTTAATGGTTCGCACTGCTCTTTCCGCTGATCCGTTTGACTGAAGATGGAAAGGCGCTGTACGCAGGTGCACAGTATTTGTTTGTTGCTAAAAACGTTACGAACTCCTGAATCGGGAATTGTGTGCCTCCAACGGACACGATTGTGCGTGGCACACTCCTTAAGGAGCGAATGGTACCCGCTGTGTTCGCATGCCTCATGGGTGCTGCACCAATCCACTTCGTGTGAGCATCTACCAACACAAGTATCATCTTGCCGGCTAACGGGCCCGCAAAATCGATGTCAATCCGCGACCACCTCTCGGCCATTTTCGGCCAACTTCCCTGTGGTGCTGCCGCAGGCATGGGCAGATTTTCTACACAGCTTACACACTGCGCCGACAATGCCTGAATGTCCCTGTCCATCCCTAGCCGCCAAAACAGAGACCGGGCCAGCGATTTCATTGACGAGGAGCCCTGGTGTGTTTCGTGTAGAAGCTGCAACATCTTCTCCCGTACCTTCCATGGTATAACGACTATGTTGCCCCGATAGATCAGCCGGTGAGCTCCATTCTGCGATCAAAAAACGGCAACAAGTCGGGCGCCATTCCACTTGGGGTTCGAGGCCAGCCATGCAAGATGTATCCCGCGACACAAGCTAACAACGTGTCCTTGGCACTGCGCTCCTGCAACTCGTGCGTCGTCACTATACCTTCTTCAAGGGCTTCCAACGACAGTACGTACTCGGTAGGGTCCCGTTTTAAGCTAACGGTTCCGCTGCCGTCGGGGCTGGTAGTCTGCTGAGGGCATCTGCTGTCAGTAGTTGGTTCCCCGTAACGTACTGTAGCTTGTGCTGGTAGCCTCCCAGGAACAGTGCACATCGCTGAATGCGCGCGGTGGCATCGGCGGCGTTGGGCGGTCAGGCTTGAGCAGTCCCAGCAGAAGCTAATGGTCGGTTACAAGGGTGAATTGCCGACCTACCAGGTAGTCACGAAAACGAGAAACCCCAAATATCAGTGCCAATGCTTCTCACTCCAGCTGAGAGTAGTTTTGCTCCGCTTTTGTTAACGTCATGGAACGAAACCCAACTCGTCTGTGCTCATTTCCCTCGGAGTAAAACAGAACAGCACCCACGCCATATGGGGAAGCCTCACATTCTAGCTTCAGTTCTTTGTTGGGATCGAAATGAGCGAGAAGTTGCGCATTCTTCAAAATTTCTTTCGCTTTCTTGAACGCTGACTGCTGCGGTTCCTGCCATTCCCAACGGGATCGTTTTTCCATGAGCTGATAAAATGGGCTGAGCACAGTCGACATATTGGGCAGAAAACGAGCGTAGAACGTGAGCATGCCAAGGAACGAGCGCAATTCGCTAATGTTACGTTGGCGCATGGCTTGCATTACGGCGTCTACGTTATTTTCAATGGGGTGGAGGCGTTGCTGATGTATACGATGGCCAAGGTAAGAGACGGAAGGCTGCCGAAACTAGCGTTTGTCAATCCTAAGTTAACGCCGTGCACCCGGAACCTCTCCAACACTCTCTTAGCTGCTCTCCATTATCACACTTGCTTTCTGACACTAGCATGTCGTCAAGGTAGGCTTGGACACCCGGCAGCCCGCCGAGTACTGCATCAATCTTTCTTGGAAAAATAGCCAGTGCGGAAGCTATTCCAAACGGAAGTCTATTATACCGGAAAAGCTGGCGGTGTGTGTTAATGACACACAGCCCGCTGTACGCTTCGTCAAGGGGCACCTGATTGTATGCATCTTTTAAATCCAAGATGCCGAAATATTGGCATCCGTTTAAGCTTGTGAACATGTCCTCTACCACCGGAAGAGGGTAATGCTCGACCTCACATGCTGGGTTGGGGGTGACCCCAAAGTCACCGCATATCCTCACACTTCCGTCTTTTTTCAAAACGACCAAGATAGGCGTAGCCCATTCTGCATGTTGCACAGGCGATAGAACACCAAGTGGCACAAGCCGATCAATTTCACGGGAGACCTTATCGCGGAGGGCGCAATGAAGATATCTGGGCTTACAGAATTCTGGTGTCGCCATCTCCTTGAGTTTCAGGCTGGCTGGTGGACCTTTGATTAGTCCAAGGTCTGTTGAGAAAACATCCTCGAACTCGCCGAGCAGTCGGTTAAGCATATGGTCGCTTGGCTCGGCACTTGTTGTAGGGTCCGCGGCAGTCAGGTCTCCAATCGGAACGCCCGTCTTGTCAAGCAAAGCAATGAGGTCGCGGCCACATAGGCTGGGTCCTGCACAGTCAAGCACAATCAGCGGACAAGGCACAGATACATTTTTATACCTCATTGGAAGTTCTAGTTCACCGAACACCGGAAGCTGTCCCACGTAACACGACAGCTTGATTCGTGGTGTTTGTAAGCGCGGCCACTGTGCGTGGTGTCGATCGTACACTTGGCGCGATACGACGCGCACCGGGGAATCCGTATCCACTTCCATGGTGAGTTCTACGTCACCCCATCGAAACGTGCGGCATATGGGTGGTTCCAAACCAATTTTCCTTCCCGAAATTAACGTCCCACGTGGGAGCTATCCATGTCGTCGTTGCTAGACGCGCGTTACACTGTCAGTGCCTTTACACTCGCTGCCCGCTTTCCAACCTTTGCATGAGTTGAAGCACTGCAGCATTTCTTTGGAAATGACCGCGTCGCCCACAGCGATAGCAGCGTGCGTTAGCCCA
This sequence comes from Haemaphysalis longicornis, assembly GCF_048455015.1. Taxonomy (NCBI): domain Eukaryota; kingdom Metazoa; phylum Arthropoda; class Arachnida; order Ixodida; family Ixodidae; genus Haemaphysalis; species Haemaphysalis longicornis. Next base: position 6,976,937 of record NW_027526445.1, read on the forward strand.
GCGGCAGGCGTTATCGTCGTGCTTCGTGCTTCAACATTGGCCGTAGTCATGCGACACGCCTCGTGTACCGTTACCTCGAGAGGGTGAGCGATGATGGGCTTGCATTTTTAGCACAGTCGGTGGTTCTGCACTCATATCTTTCGCATTGCTGTCAGTTGCCTCGGCTGCAATGGCCATTGTTTCAGCCTCCTCTGGGGTAAATCTGTCTTTGCCAGTAACTGCTTCCGCAAGGTAGCTAAGCGTACGCCGAAAACAATCCGGTCCTTCAACATTCGGTCTAGCGCACTTCCACAGTGGCAATTGTCTGCTATGCGCCATATTTTGACTAGGAATGTGTGCACCGACTGTCCTTCGTGTTGGCACCCGGTGAAAAATTTGTGGCTTTCTGCTATCTCGTGACGCTTGGCATCGTAGTAGTCATTTAGGGCTGTGACCGCTTCGGCGTAAGTAAATGAATTCGGCGTTCGAGGTGCAATTAGCCCCGCTAAAACTTGCACAGTCTGTGTGTTGGGTGCTGACACAGAAGTGCTCTGTGCCGTTTGGAGTCAGTAATAGCATTTGCTTCAAAATGCGCTTGAGCCCGAATATGGTACGCTTTCCACTTATCTCTTGTGTCGTCGAAGATCGTGAGCTGGAGGCTGGTCATGGTCGCCTGTAATTGTTGCGGCAGGACGTTGGCTTCAACTTTCAGGGTAGCAGGGGCGGTTTCCGGGCTCGTCGCCAATGTAGTAACAGAGGCGCGCGCAGCGCAGCAGCATGGACAATGGTCGGGCAGCCAACGACGGCGCTTATTGTCAGAAGCGTGATTATATGCGTTGGCATCAAGAGAGAGTAAAGGGAGGGGGAGATGGTTTTCTGCCCGGTAGAAAACGAACGAATACAACAGGTGGCAAAGGCGGTTGCCTCAAACGCCACCCTGCTGTTTGAGTAGAACGCGGAGACAGCGCAGCTGCGGTGGTGGACAGAATGCTGCAGGGGTGGGGGGTACAGTCTCCTCTACATGTTACCGCATCGCTGTGGTCCGTGAGGCATAATGGGGCCATCGTTGTCGTTGCATCATTGCAGCACGGCAACGCGGTCGCTGCAAGAGGGCTGGTGCGAGGCAGCAGGGCCGTGACGTCCATGGAGCAAGGCTCAGTGGCTTGCGCGTATGGCTTCGGCAAACGGCCAGACTGCGCCGGTAGAAAGGCCCTAAGCTCGTCATCAGTGCGGGCTCCAGGTTCCGGCAAGATGGAGGCCAGGCTAGAGGGTAACAGCTCGTGGATCTGAAAGTAACGGTCCTGCTGCGTCGTGACACCGTAGAGGTCAAAAACGCACTCCATCTGGCAAAGACACACCCTGGGGTTTTCAGGGTAAAACGGGGGGCAAGATGGCAAGGCCGCAGTACTGAGCGATAGTGTCAACGTGCCGGGAGTCGGGTCGTTGGTCGCAGAGAGCGTGGAAGGAGTCGAGCTTGAGGTCGAATGTTCAGCGAAGCCGGGTGTTGATGTTACGTAACACCGGGCTCAGGCCACAGGCTTGTTACAAGGACACCGATGACACTGCAAGCCGTTGGATGCATATCCCGTTCAAACGCTTGGCGTGTCGTGCGAGGAGGCAACGACGTGAAGCGATGCCGAGTCATTTGGGCAAGCAGGGCTCGTGCTGACGAGTGCCATCACAGGGACCTTGAGATCGTCGTATGGTTGCTCACTGTATTCTATGTTGTGAATGCGCAGGTAGTTTGGAAGGAAGGCTAGGGCAATCTGCTACCCTTGAGCCTGTGAGTCGATGCGCCATAGCTGGACGCGCGCCGCCATTTCACGGAACCAGGTTCCAGGATGGTGGTGCTCGAAGTCCGGGTAGGGGGGCAGATTGAATATGAAGCGGGGCTCCATGCTGTCGACGTCCGGGTCACCAATTAGGTATGCCGCCGATGAGGTTGTCCACATTTATTGTGCTCCACATGAGGTGGTCCACATTTATTCAGAGTGGCGTGGGGACGGCAACATGGGCCCGAGAATCGCCGAGCGCCCGTGGAGTGCAGCCAAGCAGTGCGGAAGACATGATGTTCTGTCTGCGTCATCATCTGCAATACTGATGATGACGGGGCCCGGACGCTGACGATGATGATGCCGCTACAGGTTTATACATTTCGTCATTACAGATGTCTTATACAGACATTTCGCAATAGACTTACATCTGTACTGGTGTTGTTATCACCAGGCTCACTATTAAATGGCTATCAGACGGACATGTGTCGGTAGCTCTGGTTTCGAATAGGGATAATTGAAGGCCGCCAGCATGGCAAACAACCACCCCTGTGCGCCAAAACAAAGGAAATCATTTGCGGTATCCAGTTCCTCCTAGCACACTTCCTGTGAATCTTTCCGTTGGAACAGCAACTTTCGTGGGTATTGCACCGCCGTAAGCCAATATTGCTTGTTCTGCTTAAAGCACTTCGAGATTTAAATTTCCCCAAAAGCTTTTACGTATAAGCATTGGGAAATCACCAGTTCTAGCTTCCGCTGTAGGGGGTCTGGGCTGGCGTATTTGGGATGCATGCTCAGGTGTTTCGCACCCTCACCCATTACAAGGCTGTTACGCTGGTGTCAGAAGTAATAGGCTCATGTCGCCCAACCTCTTTAGTGGGGAAAAGAACAAGAAACAGAGTACCGTGGGTAAGCATGAAGCAATAATTTACGCATACACACAAAGTTGCTCTTGCAGAATGGGCAGCCATCGACGTCTTCAAATATCCGGCAATCCTCCTGGATGAAGAGAAGCTGGCTGGTTTGGAACGCTGAAGGCATCAAATATCTCATTTTACCTGGAACGCCTTTTCAAGGGACATTTTCACTGGTTTCTCACATCTAATCATGAGCACAAATGTGTGTTGCGTTACTAAAATAAAAAAAACTGGGAAATGTCCCAGCATGTTGATCTAGGGCACCTTCTGCCCTGATGAAAGTTTACGCAACCTCTTACGGTACAATGCATTCGCATTTTATTCTTCAGTTTTTTTTTTCCTTTTTGCCCTCTAGCGCGAATTTCTCGAGATTTGCTCTTTTTATACATCGTGATGGCGGAGGGTTTTTCGCTTTAATGATAACTACGAATGTAATTGAAGTTAAGAGGCACACGGATAACTAGAACAAAGAGCGGCAACCACGACGTTACTCAATTAGAATAGTGTATCGTATACAAAAGCTTTCAGTAAAAAACAAAAGTGAAATATAAAAAGCAATAAATATGACTGGTCTAAGGGGCCAGTTTGGCGAGAGGCATGAAAAGTAACGGGGCGTAAACATAATATTGCTAAGAAACTCTAAAGTGGGCTTATGATCGTCATCTAGAATGAATGAGGAGTTTAGTGGAATTTGTTATCTGTATACGTAGGGGAAGTGTTTATGTGTTGTTATGTCAATTGTATTACAATAAGTGAGGACGTGATTAACGGTTAGGTTTTCTCCTCACCTGCTGGCCAGAGGTCGTAAACAACCATTTAGCATTTGGGTGTGTTACACGTGTGTGGCCTATCGCTAACTTGGCTAATGCAAATTGTGTGTATCGCTTGAGTGTGCGAGGTGTTTATAGTCCCAAGATTGGTTTTATTAAGTGTATTCTTCTTCTTGTTCAGATCTTTGCATTGGTGCACAAATTACTTAACAAGCGGACTGGCGCAGCTAACGGCCTCTGTGATATGTCGTTTTGACGCGGCTGTTTCTCGCTAACTCTATTCACGTGCTATAACGTTACTGCGTCATAGGGCAGGAGCTGAACTACCAGTTGTAACCTCCCAATTCCGAGCTTTTTTACCATGGCAGAGTGAGTCAGTTAGCACCATGAAGGTACTGATATTAGGCCTATATCAAAAGTAGGTATCAGTTCAAGAGGAAGGAATAAATGCAATGACCTCTTTTTCATATTGTTAGCGGCATGCTACGAGAGCACGGTAAGTAGAGCATCTTACTGCTTTGTCAGCACCCGTTTTTTTATCGCATCTTACCAAAAACGATTTCGTTTTGTACGCTTCTGCGGCGGGGACCATTTTCTTGACCGCTAACGGAGGTGTTTTTTCAATAAACGAGCCATAAAATTGTTCGCCCTAAAACTAGATTGATGCGCACAAATAGAAGTTTAATATTTTCTGGAGCGGTTCCAGCCTTGAATATTACCTATTCTCAAACTATATATCGAGTATGCACCAGAATACCCTGAAAAAAAAAAGCTTCCAGGGTAAATCAATGCTTATTTGACGGGTATATTCGGTTAGCAAAACACCCAGCATGCTGGAAGAGAACAGTCTCAAACTTCACGTTCAAGTAACTTTCCAGCATAACTTCCGCTCAGGAAAGTTGTCACGCGCTAGCACAAAATCACAGAACGGTAGTTCCAGTGAGCTACGTTTGGAAAGAAAATACCGGCTCCTCGAAATGGCATGTTTAAATAATATTTTAACATCGGCGTACTACTTTACGAGGAACCAAAAACATTTTTGAAATTAAGGCTTGCTCCTTTGCGATTTGCGCACCCTTACTGTACCCATAGTGTGTACAATAAAAATAAAATACGAATCACGTACGTGGAAATCAAAATGCAAAATGAGATACAATGACACAACCTGAAAAAATTTGGCCCTTTATTGGTTTAGAACGTATGCTGTTTGCTTTATATTCAAATTACTTTATTTCATTTCGAAGCAAACTGAATTGCAAATTCTACTTCATTTCGGTATATATATTATACGCATTAATTATACGGGGCCCATCAAATACACCCTTGAAGAAACATCAACTGCAGCGTACTTACCGAGAAAACAACACGATAAACAAAAGAAGGGCCGTCGCGAGAGCAGTGAAATGTGATAATCGATGTATGTCCATTAAAACAAACTGCTGTAGATTGTCTTAGTGGGGCAAGGCGGCAGAAAAAGGAGCGTTGGCGGCCACTGGGCCTTTTTAGATGCGAAGGCATCTCGTTCACCCGCCTTTTCCCTGCATCCGGCGTCGGCGGCGTCGATGTTGTCGGCATCCACCCCTCCTCCATTATCCTCGTCGCGCCAGCTTCGCTCTCGGGCGCTCACCCCCTCTGCTCTCCGATAGCGAACACTCTCTCGCGAGGGGCATTGGATTGAATTCGATTGGATTGGATTGGCTTGGCTTGGATTGGATTGGATAGGATTGGATTTGGATTGGATTGGATTAAAGTGGATTGTGTTAGATTGTGTTGCGTCATAGCCACGGCAGGCGCACTGGCGTCGGCGCGTCCCCTCACCGTTATGCGCGCAAAAAAACGCGGTGCCTGCGCCGCGTTCCTCCGCCGTTCCTCCGCTGTCCTACGCTGCCTTCAACGGAAACGTGCCGTTGACCCCCTATGCGTCGCATCTACACAGGGGTTCCCGCGAGGGGAGGTGGTAATCTTAAAAAACACGACGGTTGCATCTAACGTAAATTTTCGGTCTTAGTGCTAAACCCTCTCCATTAAGGCAAGCACGGGTGGTTTTGTCTCCAGCGTTTTACATCTCTGACAAAGTGTCCCGCTGAAGAACACTAGATCGAGTGTGTAACGCTTTCGCAAACTCATGTTGTCTAGTGGGAGCAGTTCTGTGCTTCACACTTCAAGCGCAAAGTTACGTGAACTGAAAGTAGGACATGCCAGAGATACCGCCACAATTTCTGGGCTGAGTGTTCTCCAAGGTGGAGCGATTCCATTACAGGCGATGACGTCTTAGGTAGGCAAGGCGTGGCTCTGCCTACTGGGTTCGCCAAAGTTCTTGCCCCTTTCGAAGCAACCAAAATACACACCCTATCTCATTTCCTTCAATTTGGTGCGGTGAAACACGGCATAAAATTAAAACAATCCAAATGATGCTTAACGGACACTACGTATTATGTTGGAATTTGTAAGACTTCTACACCCATATTCTTCTTGCGAGGAACGTGCTTGTCGCCGAAGGAGCAGAAAATTTTCCCATTATCATGGTTCATTTAATTGGGAACTTCCACTTAGGTCAGGAAAAGAACAATTTCAAGGTGACAGCGTGAGCGAGTGCAGTAGAAATAATTGAAACTGTAACAGGACAATGTGTAGAAGGCCGGAGAAAGGACTTCGAAAGCGGTGCCTACGCGTAGGTTTGTTCTCATGAAGCTTCCTCTATGACATTTGAAGAAGTTACACCTGAAAATTGCGAAAAATTATCACGACGAAGGAAAGATAACTAGTTAGAGCTTAAATATTTGCAGCGTATATTGCAGCCGAACAATTCATGCATTTTGGGTTGAAACCCTCCGAACTGGCGTTACACGGACCTTGCAGATAATTGTGTTCCCTTTTGTTTAAACGCGCCTTTACCAAGCAGGTACTTAACCTACGTATGCTTAAACGAAGCTCGCAATGACATAAATGGCTGCACTTCCTTAAAGGGGCACTGACACAAAAATTTTGCATCTTGTTTTTTTTGTTGCGATAAGTAGCTAGTGACCTATTTATAACCTGTATAAACCTCTTTTGCTTCAGCGTGTGACGGTTGTTTAATTAGAGGCATTTTCAATGCGGCCAGTCGCAGTTTCGGTTTCAGCGAGTGCCGCGAAATGATGGATTTTGTGTGAACAAAGCTGACCACGTGACCGTCGGAGGGATATCACAGAGCAGAGCCGCAGTAGCACTGTCGAATCCGCATCGACGGCAGTTTCTGCGAATGCCCCCCCGTACTTATCTCGTGAGGCGCTTAATTAAAAAGTGACCGTGGATGTGACGCAGGCGCTGCGAGTGCAAATGCTACCGCGGCTAAAGAACGACGCGCGACGCTCGAGACGGTGGGTGGCAAGACGCGCGCTGGGAGCAGCCGGCCGGTTTGCCTACAGGTCCGCCTACAGATGTTTTCGGCTTAGCACTGCGGCAGATATTCGAGTGCCGCTCTCGTAAGCAGTGCAGATGACAATTTTTAATGCAACCCGCCATCGCATCATTAACTCCTTTCTCATGTAAGCCGCCATGGTCGGAGCGGTAACAAGCTATCACTCGAGCTACCTGCGCCGGCCTGGGCCACTTCGCGGCCGTGGCCGCCGCCTGCACAGCGACCGTGCGGCTAGCTCAGTGGGCTTTTCGTGGCTCCGGCGCGTTTTCGCATCCAATGGTAATAAACAGTAATAGAAACAGAGTGCCTGGAATCGCTGTAGGGCTTTGGTCGCGGCCAGCTGCCCGATTATCTGACGAAATCACGGCGCCTCCGCCGCCAACGATCGGGTCGGGTCGTTCGTTCTCGAGAGCAGAAGCTCCGCCCTCCGGCCCTCCGATTGGAGCGGCGAGCCGGGCAAGCCTACGAAAAACGCCGGCAGTGCGGAAGCGGCAAACACAAACTCGTGACGTGTTCGATGTTGTTTATTTACACAATAACCTCGGGATGTCGATTGCGCGTGGTGCTCTGCTTGCTGCTCGGTTGCGTTTCGCACACTTTAAAATTAATTTTAAATATGTTCTAGGCTGTATTCGCCGCTGATATTTTGCAGATGATGTATATGTGTTCCTACCAATCTATCTCCGAAGTTATCTCGCCTTCAAAATTTTGTGTCAGTGCCCCTTTAACTTCAGTTGATAAAACATTTTCACTAAATAAAATATTACCCACGTTGTGAAACAGATGTACTGCCGATGTTCAAATAACCTTGCTGCATAGCCTGCCTATGTTACTTTGAAGGATACAGATATAAGTACACGGCATATACAAATATTGGAGTTGAACGAGTGGAATGAAGTCAGAATACTCGGATGCGTGTATAATTTGCCCGATATGCATAAAACGTTTTAATCCAACGCATGGAAAATCTTCGGCAGCCCTTTGCTGGTCATTTCCGGTATGCCGATATTCTCAATATTTACGAACGACAGAGAAAAGTTTACAGGGATATTTATGTTTCTCTCTAACAATGAAATGACAGGACAGAGTCATGTCCTCGTAGTGAGAGCATTGTAATCTCGATATTGTGGCTCTCAAATACCTCACCGCCAGGTCAGAGAACAAACTAACCGTGACCGCGTACCCAGACCACGAAAAGTAGCGAAATATAGGCGAGAAATGTAACGGTCTCGGGAGTAGGTGAATTGTCTCTAGAAGGAGACATTGTTCTAGTTTTAATATTTTTATTCTATCTTTTGGCTGCGCCGTGGCACAGATCGTGTGTCTAACAAAACCCAAAGTAGTGCCCTGACACGGGAGATTTGAAATGCACCCTGCACATTTGTGCACCTAGATTCCTATTGTTCTTTTAGATGCGGAGCATCTCATGCTCGGGGCGGTGTCCCTCCCTCCCTTGTCCGCTGTTAGCACTCTACTGCGAATGCTCGGCTCGTCTCGCGCCGGCCCAGGAAGACACCGGCAGCACTGTCGCTCTAGGAGCCCTGTGCGCGCTCCACTCCGCATGCTCGGATCGTCTCATGCCGACCCAGGAAGACACCCGCAAGACTGTCGCTCCAGGAACCCTTCAATGGTAAGCGTGCTCGTCTCGTGCCGGCCAAGGAAGACACCGGCAACACTGTCGCTCCAGGAGCCATCTCATGGTCCGGGCTATGCCCCGTGCCTTGTTTTTGCGCCGTCCACACCCCCACTGCGCATGCGCGTGTCTCCTCTATTCTCCTCTCCTCCAGCTGTATAAAAGCATAAGTGCGCGCTGCGTGGCGTTCAGTCTGCTCCGGTGTGGAACCTACACGGAAACCCCATGATGCTTCGCATCGTGCTCATGATTCCCCACGGGAAGATGGGGTATTTTTTTCCTTTTATTGACAAACGTCTTATGGTGAAAAAATGTTTGTCTTACGATGTGTTTTAAAACGGTAGCCTATGCATACATGTTAGTTAGGGGACAAAATTGAAACTCAGATTAAAATTTTATTGGAATATACGCTGCGTTTTAATGAGGGCAGTAGCTGGCGTGACTACTGATACGGTGGACAGAGCACCTTGCAAAAATCGAATTGAGGTGTTCGGGAAGAAAACTAAGTTCCCAGTGCAGTCTCAGCGGTTTCCTACATCGTGCCTTCTGCTCTTGCATCTGCGATAGTATCGCTGTTTCATTCTCCACACTTCAGTTGCTGCTGTCAGTTATGGTTTTCAGGTTGTATGCGCGTTCTGTTATAGATGGAAAAAATGTATATATTGGTTTCGGGCATTGAGCACTTTCGGTGAACGTTTGAGGAATAAATCTTATGTAGAACCACTAGTTCAAAACAAAATTTACTCAGTGATCTCCATAATGCGGTAGCATTTTTTCTCGCCGTGTAAACAGATCGTTTTTGCTGTTAGAATAGTCATGGCGCTAACAGCTACAAAGACGTGCAATCACGAACAGATCGAGGAGCTGGTTCCTAAGATTAAGCTGGAAAATTTAAGTTTGAGCAGCTTCGAAGGTTACCGTGTATTTTTAACTTACCAGCCCGGAACAGCGGATAGTGTAACTGTCAAACTTCATTAAGCCCTCTTTTTAAACGAACTATGTTATTGCAGCTTATTCTTGAAAATATTCATTTGAAAAATGCCGCTTTAAGCATATGCTACAAGGTAAATATAAATGGTAGCGAAGGTTCGGGCAAAAAGCGGTTCAGAACCTATTGCCAGCGACATCAGCATGGGGGCTTATGGGAGTGGCGATTGAAGCGCGACTAGGTGAGGAGGGAACAAACACTAGTAACAAAAAACCAAGTTTTGTTCAACAATAAAACAACATTTATGTTTTACGAACGATATTTTTTTTCTGAATCACATTTATTTAGGCACACGTGTAAATAACTTATGAAAACGCTGTTCATTCTTAAGAACCTTTTTTGTAGCGCCCTCTGAAGAATGGCACATGTCATTGCTCTCTGATGCAGTCCTTGTAGTGTTCGGAAAGGCGCTCCTAAAGTTCGTCTGCTAGGAAACGCCACTCGCGTGTTTTGGTGGTGCGCATTATCATTCGTTTTTCCTTGTTAATTTGGTGTGCACTTAATTTTTGCTGTGCGTGTTGTTGCGAGCTGCGTTGTATCGTCGGTGAACACGTTTAGTACCGTACCCGGTGGGCACGGTGAACGACGGAACGATGCTTCCAATGGTTGGAGCGGAGCGCTTTCCTCGGTACCTACGGATACGATGTGCTGTACAAGGTTTCAACAGCAACTTCCGTACGCCTGGCGTTTTACTGCACCATTTTCCTCTCATTTGCACAGGTAACGCGAAACTATAGTACTGTTAGTACGTGCACGGGGGTTGTGTAAGGGGACGTGGTGCTGCTTCGAAAAAAAAAATGGGTCTAAAGCTTTGTTATGTCAATGTTATCTCTTGATTTCACCTCAGCCTGGCTCGGAGCAAGTGGTGTCAATTACTCTAGGACTTCCCAGCGTAGCACCACTCCAATTTAAACGATTAACTTTAATTGTTTATCTCAGTGTCTTCTATATCGCATTGCAACGCTTGTAGTGCTCGTTGCTTCCCGCACTTGTATGCGCAAACATTATTTCCATAGCAGTACTGTGTTGTGGTGCTCCGTGCTGCGCTGCTGCCAGATCTTTCCTGCTATGTGCTTTTACATACTGCCGTCGCTTTCTTTTGCATTGATTCATTTTTCCTCTTTTTACTTATCTGTTGCGACACTTGCTTAAACAATGCAACCAGGAAATCGCAGGCGTGAATGCTTAGTGAAGTTCAGTAGAAACCCATGTCTACTTGATAAGACGCCGGGACAGCTACGGTGTGCTCGCTGCACTTTCGTGAATCGGCATTCCTGCGGCCCGGTTTTCTGCGTCAAGATGCAGTGCCAAGTTGTTTTCTCTTGTTTCGAAGTAGTTCTAATGTTGACGCTTACATTGCTCATAATGCCATGTGTTACGGGTAAAGTCAATTTTTCGGCGCGTAAGGAAAATAATAATTCATGTAGTGCCCACGAACATTTTGTACTTATTGTATGCGTGCTGATTTTGTGCATTGTGGTAAATTTGTTTTATGTTTATCCTGGAATAAAATTCAAATGTCTTGATTATAGCGTGACTATGAGTTATTTCTCACAAGTACACCAACTGAGCAAGCATTATATAACCTTGATCAACACTTAAGGCACGCACGCAACCTGCGTATGTGCGACGCAATTCAACCCAGCAGTGGCGTTGGTAGAAATTGGTATCGGGGTAAGGAGTAGGCAAGTTTTTTATATGAAAGGGGGGCCGGGGAGAGTGGTCAAGTGTCATTTTGTGCTCTGTATCCCAAGGCAGAAAAAAAATCCGGTTAAGGGGGGTAAGGGAGGGGTATGTTTGCCACCCACTGCAATCAAAATAAACAACTGATTGCTTTTATACAGCAGTGGGAGGCATAAATACAGAATAAAGGTTGAGAGAAGATGGAAGATGTTTTTATAACCACTGAGGCGAATCATACGACCGTATGCTAAAGTACGTTTCTCTAGTCACGAGTATAAGCTGGCGTTGACTTAAAGCACAGACGCAAAGGGTTCGCCAACTTGCGTCAGATGGCGATGACATTAGTCCTCAGCGATCAGAGGCCTGCTAAGGCTATTTTGAAGAAAAATTTTCCCGCTAATGCCACCAAAATGACGTCACTTTCTGACCGGATCTTGCGCCACATCCTGTTTATTTTTTATTTCGTGGGAAGTGTTCCCTCCTCACACAGACGGCGCTAAGCCCAATGAACAGCTTAAGAGCCGCCATTTTCTGAACGTATGGGCTTCTATGGAAGCTTCGCTACCAGTTACCTATATTTACCTTGTAGGCTACACGAAAATATTATTTGGGTTACCGCATTGATCATACGCGACTCTTAATTATACCCGTGAAGAAATATCAATTGGAGCGTGCATACCGAACGAACAACAATATCATTCAGAAAAGCAGGGTATTTGCGAAAGCCGTGAAATGTGATGATCGATGTATTTTTATTTTGAATACCGTAGCATGCACAAGTTGTGCAAAGATAGAGAAAAGGCAGAGTTGGAACACGGCGGTTGCACCTCACATAGGTTTTCGATTTTACGACAAAACGCCAACCATTACGGCAAGCGCGGGTGGTTTCGTTTGCAACCCTTTACATCTCTACCAATGAGTACAGCGAAAGAACCCTCCAGATCCAGCGGGTACCGGCTTCGCGAACTCGCGGTGCCTAGTGCGAGCAGTTCTGAGCTGCACACTTCAAGCGCAAAGGCGCGTGAGGTGGGAGGAGAACGACATACCAGAGATTCCGCCACGATTTTTGGCCCGAGTGTTCTCAAAGGTGGATTGTTAGCGGTACAGGCGATGACGTCATAGCTAGGCGAGTCTTGGCTCTCGAATAAACTAAATGTCTCATGTACATTGCAAAATTCTAGGCACCGCTTACTACAGGGATACAGCGCCGAGGTTTTAAAACTAGATAGTTGCTGAATAAAGCTCCAGTGGGATAAACAGGTATATAAAAAACAACCACATTACATTCAAGGTATTTACACATGCGACGTGCTGATGTGTAAAATTCATACTATTTTCTCACAATAAATTTTTACAATAGACATGCGATTCCTCATTGAAATGCACCCAACTGGCGTAACTGAACGAAATAGTTATTACCTGATTATAGTTTACGAGGGTAAAAGAAGGGTATTGCAATAAAATTTTGTGAACTACACCTGCCCTTTTCACCTACCACGGCATCGTGAATTTTCCGGCAACCTGCGGAAAAGCATTTGTAGAAGCACCGCTGCCCATTTGCGCATTATGATGAAACGCCGTTGAGGATAACAAGCGAAAATTTACTAAAATACCGTGCTTTCTACTGAAACCACCATCAAGCAGGTTTGGGTTTCGGGAAGGAAAATAGAGAGAATGCTCCAGGTGTTCGTTCAGAAAGTTTGCGTCACAATAACTTCACGGGACACTTTTCGCGTATTGTTTAAAAAACAGGCGTGGAGAATGCGCACTTCATATATTTAAAATGTTATTCGGTGCACAAATGTATAAAAATACCCCGGATTACATAAAACGTACTGTATCGTACGGAAAGCTTCCGATAGGCAAATCAGTGCTGGCCGCTCCTTACATTACTGTAGTGATCCAATTAAAACAAGTAAGTAAAGTTGTGCCAGTCGCTCTGTGCGACGTAACTACCAAGGGTCGTTGGATCATTGACTAAAATGTTTTTTTTTTCGTTTGTTACTGCGCACAGGAGCAGCTTTTATTAGGAAAGGGCACGCAAGAAAGTAATCCTACCAAATTCTATATTCATTTTCAGCAGAGCAAGATTGCAGGGCGTCACCACGAACGTTCTTGTGTTCTAAACACGCCGCGCAAATTTACGGACAAGCATTCCTCACAGGTAGCATTCGAAATTCAGTAGTCTAGTACTCTTTAAAAAATTATATTGCAGTAACCCCCACATAGTTGCAATTTCGGAAGTAAGGTATCCATATTGATATGACGTGTGATACATATGTTGTCACTCTGCAGCAGGGAACAAATGGGCGTAATAGGGTCTTGCCGAAATATGAACCCATTATAGCAAAGCAGGTGATGCCCCGCTATCAACGCAGGAAATAATAGTGTGGAACACGACCAGTTGGTGTTGACCTTAACTTCAGTGAATACAAACGGGTATGCCTGAAACCAGCCACACGTTTTTGATGAAGACAGCTGTGCCACCCCCTTTTGCAATATGGGGCGAAAGTGAATAAACTCGATAATAGGAAAGTGTGCGATTCAAAGGGCGTATCAGAATATTTTATCTCCATTAACACAAAACACTATAACAAGGCCTATACGTCAATGTAGAGCCAAGGTATGCAGTTGCAAAGGCTCTCGGTGGCATTCAGCTGTGGTAGCCTTTGACTGCAACCATCTAATGTAAAGGAGATGTCTGCCATATTGGCACTCGTGGTAGTAACAACTGTATCATCCCTTGTGGATTGATCATCCATCGATTCTTGTGTTTCGTACATTGGTTTCTTGTTTGACGACAAACATTCCAGTTTTGTTGCCATTCGTGTAAAGTTGACACCAGGCTAGGGAGTCTCTGTTTTACTGTCGACAACTGCTGCGAAAAAGAGCTGTTAACGGGAAAGATGTCTCATTCCGCATTAGCCCCGAAATTCCACCTACATGAATGGCAGCGCAACGTTTTCTGTTTAACAGTATTCAAGTTGGGTAACTACGAATCAGAAACAGATATGCAAGCTTTGCATGCCGAAAGCTTTCGTCGCATTTACTCACTGTGAAATATTTTTCATTAGCGGGGTAGGGATTTCCTGCATATTACACACGACACAATACTGCAGACAGCGGCAAGCATACAAGAAGTGAAAACAACCTTGTGGCGTAAACATCCCACCTGCCAACAGTAAAACCAATGATCAGCATCGAACACGTCCTTGCCGCGGACTGCATCGGCGCATGGTGGCTGCTTTATTCTAGTAGACGAAGCCAACCGCCAGGTGACTTTGTAGAAGGCTCCGGGAACAAAGGCCATTTTGTGATAACCAACTTGTTCCACGAAGGCCAACTGGCGCTGTAGTGGATAGATTGTCCTCATAAGGGTAAAATGTGCACTTCCAAGAGAAACCGATGTGGGTACAAGGAGTCTTTTAAACTTGACAGCTTTGGCGCATGGCCGCCGCAGGTGCATCCTGCCAACAGCAAAATGAATGATCAAAACTGAACCCTGGATGGCCGCTGACTTCACTTTTATTATGTTCTAGCGATATTCCGGACGACAACAATAAACTAGATTTACGGTGGCGGGAGAAGCTGGTAGGATTCCTCAAATGATCCGCATGTCTTTGGATACCTATTCGGCGATTACCGGGACAAATGCTAGGCTGCTTTCAGCAAAAAGTACTTCCGGCATAAAAACGTGGCTCAAAAATTCGCCCAATTTATTAGGCTACATTGTTCGCTTCGTCTACGCGGAAGGTGTTATAGTGAGAACTAATATCAAAAGTAAAGTATCAAGAAAAAGCATTCGGGCCGAAATGGGAATAATTTTTGTGTAAATAGCTTAATGCTCAAGACCTTTTTCATAAACTTGTGAAACATGCTTTGGCAGGGTGCCACATAACAATTTTGCCTCAAACTCTTGATTGCTATTGCCCTGTCGTTTACCCTATACAAATGATACGGACATAACATAGATATTGCGTAACAATTATCGAGAGACAAAAAGAACATTAGGTATGAGATTCCAATTACTTCTGCCATATTTTTTACGCTCGAAACGATGCTTTGTGTGTTATGCCCACTAGGCAACCAGATGTTTCCTTGACATCAGAAAATTATGGGCTCACCCTAATTACTAGCGGCATAGCGGCATACATCGCAGAGGTATCAAAATATTACTTTACGGAATGAAGTTTGCATTGTCCATAACAGGTGTAATATGAACCAGATTACATTAAGTGTGCTCACACCGTGTGAAGCCTCAACCATGATTATTGCTACTGCGCTACTTTTGTGTCAGCAACGCTTCTGCAGACACGCGATTCTTGGTTCATTTGCAGGAGTCAACCGTAAGTATAGGAAATATTTCTGTTAATATTAGAATTACGAATAAGAAATCAACTGTAGTTCAATAAAAGGTAGTGAATAAGTCGTGTTTTTTACTGTGCAGGGTATCTTACGTTTTGTGGCTAGCTTCGAAAACACACTTTTGTTTGGCAACACCTCTGCCCAGTTGGGCAATTTGAGTCGTTGTCATTCTCACATAATAGATTATAAATAATGATGAAAAGACAATTTCGAGCGTGTTGCATGGCAACGGTGGTTGCATGGCAACTCCTGAAGTTGCAACTCGCACTCCAAAAACTGACCTTCCCTTTTCTTCAATTTTGCACCACCAATGTACCTCCAGGTGCACAGGTTAGATGTCCCTTCATCTGCCGGTAGTACAGCATTACTTGCGGCACTGTTGGCTGCTTCTCTTATTTGAGCTTGTCACTGTTCCCCTGAAGAGCTCCAAGAAATTTAATTCCTTCAGGGTAGCACTGCCAACGCCCTTCATTACTGTATGGTCCCTGGTTTCAAGAAGCGATTCAATCTCCTCGTACTGCGCTACTAAGGACCGCACTAAAAGCCGTGAATTCCATCTCGTGTTTACGTGTTGGCGCATGCCTTGTCGTAGTGTGTTGCAGAGCCCACTGTACTTTAAGAAGTTTACAATCTTTTTGCCGTCTTAAGAGGCTCGGATAACTGCGGATGGTAGTGAATGAGGTACACGTATTTAAAAACTTACCCGCGGAAGGTGTTCAGTATGAGGGCAGTGCGCTTCGTACTGGAGAAAGTACGCAATGCACTAATATTATTCGCAACTCGGCCAGTTACGAACACTACCTTTTCCTCCATGGCCTCCTCGCATCCTAGCTTTGTACCCCTGCTGACGATCTTTCTGGTATTTCCTCCTCTTTTATTCTCGGGGGGAAAGTCAGACGAAAAGAACAAGGCTGATCAGGTCCTAATTCTTGTTAATATAGTAAGAAGTGACGCTTTTCTACGCCAACTTCTTATATTATCGCCAGTCCGCATCTCCATCGCGCAATCAAAACACCTTTCTTTCATTGCCTGCTCTATATCTGGCTTCAACTATTCCCTGAGCGCACCACCCACTTCAGTCAACTTGCCAGATATTGTTGAACGGTTTTGGAAGGGCATCTTTCGTGGTACAGTCGCATGCCCTGCAACAACCACAATCAGCTCTTCGGATGTGCTCCCGAACCGTGTGTTGCAGACAGCGCCGAAACGCCTCGCACATAGATGTAACGCCGCGTGGAAGTACTACGGGATGCTGGGATTATGGCTTAGGACGAGCAATCCTGTGGAAGCGGCCGTACGGGCGCCGGCGGCCTTGCTACATAGGCCTAGGGCGCTTGACTCGCTTCAACCGAATATCGCGTTCACCAGTTCTGACCACAAAATTGCATCCAAACGAACAACCATATAACCTCGAGTTTTTTTGTCAGGCCAACTTATTTTCATCCTAGGAAGGAACGCGCAGAGTACTTTTTGCTGCGGTATCCCCGCGGACTCCTCGAGACGGCCAGCCGCGTCCACTCGCACGGGCACGGGACTCGTCTAAGCGCGCCATTATGGGCGGATATCTGAGATCACGGAGAGTCTATCTATTTTGCTTTAAACCAAGCTACGCTTATACTCGCGTACGCCGGAAGTAACAGCTCCATGTGGTTCTCGATGACTTAGCTCATTTTTACTGAGAGCAATACAATTTTCCAGAGTTTTCCGCGAGCTCTTTGCTAGACTAATGAATATCCCTTACATTTTCCGCTTTTACCGTTTAGTATAGACTCTCTGGCAGCGGCATTACCTTCGCAGTTCTTCTAAGCCTATTAGGTGTAGGCATGGCGCACAATGGAGGGTCCACACCAGAGTTGGAGGTTGGACGCGGTGGCTGGATGAATGGTTACTGGACATGTGCGCTCGAGTTTTGCAATGGGGGTGGCAGTGTCTACGCTTGGCTCGTTGATGTTCTTGAAGAACAGGTGTCAAACGCGAACTACGCGTTAGTGCTGGCGGCTCGTTCCTCGGAAGCCGCCACGTACAAAAAACGAAAATAAAGCAACGCCTCCCGTGGTTGGGGATCTTGGCCATCCTGATCGGTAGATTGGAAGAGTGGAAAATTTACATGCGTCACCGTGCACGCCTGGTGGTGTCGCGATCCTGCGCTGCGAAGCGGTGAAGTCGAAGCAAGCCATGAACTGTCGTGAGCGGAGCGCATGGGCGGAGTAAATTGAAAAAGAACGCTTCTCCTGTTCCCATGGTACAGCGTAATGCGGTGCTGCTAGACTGGCGTTTGAGAAAATGAGCCATTCAGTGCCATTATTCAGCTGCGTGACGAATTATCTGATCCTGCCAGTCATAATTTTACCGTTTCGCCTTTGAAAAATCAGCAAATCGTGAATCCAATTACACAGCACTGAAAGCATTAATACATTGATTAAGGTAAGGAATATCATGGTATCCTTAGGTTTGAGGCGACTGCGGACTTCGCTATATATTACTTTCTGTTCGAACAACGCAAAATACGACGGAAGAAGAAAAAAGACGTTCACAGGAGTAGCACTGCTAGCTCCCAGCAGCACAGACGCATCATGTTTTGCGGAGTTGAGACGTGCGACGGCAACTATCTGCACGTTGCACGCACACCACCAGAAAGTTCCAGCCTGACCCGTGATCACGTCCAAGAACTCTACCCCGGCACTGGCCCGGATCAAAAGCACATGCCGTGCCTGACCCCGTGAAAAAACTGCCCTACGCGGCATGGCCCGGACACCAGGCCGGTTCGGGATAGGGTTTTTGGTTAAGGCCGAGCACATGTATTGCTCGGACTTACCTGAGCACTACACGTACACGTGCACGGGTACACCTACATTTTTATGCCTAAATTACGACTCATTTATTTGTGACGCATTTTAGTTATGCATTTTATGTCTGTAACCCGCCTTCCCTTATATATTGGCTGGACACGGAAGTGTGCGGTACCACGGTACTGGCGTCCACCTGCGCTTCCGAATAACGGCACCAAAGACTCGGAAAGCAGGTTTTCATGAGAGCTGCGTATTACATCTAACTTGCTACGCGCACTTCCGTACTGGCTGAGGCGCTCGCTGGCATCCATAATATGCTATCGCTTGTCCCGCTCGCACCATCCGTTCCTCCGCTAAACAGTGTGTGTACAAAGCCATCACATAGGAATAACCAGACTTTTGGTTGTACGGATTCCACAATGCATTGAATAAACCACGTCCATTCAGCAAGAAACACAAGTCTTGCAGTGCTTTGTTGCCCTTGCTGGCTTTCTTTCGGATTCCTGGATTTGGTCAAGGGCAAATGTTCATAAGCTCATTGAGTGCAGAAACTGAACATGTACTTCACTACGCTTTCCAATCTTCAAGTTGTTTATTAGGCCATAAATGTAAACGCCACAGCTATTTGTTTCTGTCCCTCACACGTGTTCAAATATTTGTTACTTAAACTTTGTCGTTTTATGTCTTAGGGAAAGACTGTTTCTGCTGCATGCACTTGCGTTGTGGCCGGCAAGGGCGTGTGAGGTGTCTCCGAAAATGGCAACCAAGGCGCGATTCAACTCGTTCAGACGTGTCACATCGTACTGCTATCTGCAAATGCGTTCGCATGCTTTTGAATACATGGCCCGCAATGGAACTTGAATTCCTAGGTGAAGGGCCATGAACAGGCAACGGACCCTCGCGTCACATATTCTGTAATAATACCTCAGCTGGGGTTGGTATCATCTTGTTTATGTTTTATATTTTGTAGAGATTATTGGTGTGCAGGTTTCTGTCTTCACTAGTTCTTGTAGATAACGTGGGTATTAAAATCATGTGTGAAACAACCACGTCTCAGTTGGGAGCCCGTGCCATGCTTGTGGCCCTCTACCCTTCTGTTTTAGACTTTTGGCCGTCTTTTTCAGATTCAAGTAATCTTGGTATTTTAGTCGTTCTTTTTTGGCAGTTACGCCAGGTCTTTATGTATAGAGCTGTATTTGGTTTCTGTAAACAGCCGAGTGGTCTTCGGGACAGTACCCCTTGTCTTGAAAAATATGTTAAATTACTATAGGGAACACTGTAAACTAAATTATAACACAGAGTAACCAGCAGGTGGTGCTTATGAAAGAACGACAAACAAGGTATCCCAGAGGGGCAAATTTCAAATTAGCCACATGTTAGCCAAATACGTTAGTTTAAAACAAAAATGGAATCGTAGGTCTGTTGCAGACGCGTCATTGGGCAGGGCAAACGAATATTTGGGGAGAATGATTAAAACATCCGAGGATTTCTCAGATGGGACTCCAAATTGTGACGACGTCAAAAGTTCATCACAGTCAATATTGCCCCGCGGATCTTTTGTGGAAAGTTCATATCTCTCACTTGACTCCTATCTTCCAAAAACAGGAGACGTAGGTCAGCTGATATTTTGCGGAATCTTTGAAAACGGCGCCGACCAATGTACAGATCAAATACAATACGAATGAAACTGCGCTAATTATTTTCGAATGCGTCACTAGAATAAAGAGGCTAATTGTGCCATATGACAGCGACAAACTCAAGACGGCGTTTATTTGTTGCAAAATAAAGAGTGCGAAGACATTGTGTGTTACTACATTTTTGTGTCAGATGTTAAGCCATACAAAAAAATTGAAGCGCATGATTCACAGCGTAAGACGCAAGTGATCGAAAGTCCAGTTTTGAGTCGCGTATAGGCGTTTCCTAGTCAGCACAGCCAAGCGACGCATGGCACCATCAAGGGGCATGTATTAACCTATGTCTACGTGCATGTGGTCCTCAATTTAGTCGCTCAGAGCCGCCTGGTCTCGTAGTGTAGTAGTTCCGCTCCTGCGAAGCAAACATAATACCCCGGGTTCAAATACATTTACTGCTGTTATTGTTCAAGGGTTTGTTATGTTTGCATATTAGCATTTGTTATCACACATGTAATCTATTTATGACATCTTTATGCATTGTAAAAGGGAATTCGGGCATTTTCGTTGCGTTTTGGCCAGTTCCAGCTGCTACTTCTTGTACATTCTTGCGGGTGTCCTCTTTTTACGTCCGTTTCGGCTCTTTCTGCTTAATATTTTTCTACACCGTGGTTTCCAACCAATGCAGCTCCGTTTTGGCTGTTATTTATTTCAGTTAGGGTGGTTTTGTATGCTCTAGCTATGTTCATGCTGTGATGTAACCCCCATAAGTAAGCTCAGGTTACGGCTGGTTGTATTGACTAAGAAACATATGCACATTTTGATTCCACTTGCACACCAAGGCCTCGTATATGGCACTCCAGCTGTAATTGTTCGATTGCGGGGTTTTAATTAAACTCAATGCTATCGCGTTCTATGCCGACCGACATAACGGTATTCTTTAATATCAATTGCAGTCGACTTTCAGTAGACCAGTGTTTGATACAATCGGTGTCACTTTGAACCAATACACTATCCCGGACACTTTCCATCTTATCGAAGAGTTTTAGGTCATCCGCAAACAACCATCCCCAAATGGCAGGCACACACCGGCAGATCATTTACGAACACTGGAAACAACCACGGCCCTATGTTAAAGGCATCAGGAACGCCAGATAGAGGCAAGTATGGCTTAGCCAAACAATGTAAGTGTTTCACCTGCTTACGGCCATTTCCCAAAATAGCTGGCAATGCAGGATCGTTATTATAAACATAACCCAATTTGTTTGAGTTTCAACCAAGGCTATTTATTTGAAACCTTATCAAGGGCTTTTATTATATCAAAATAAATTGTGTCGACTTGGTCTTTGTTAATCAGAATGGGAGTTGAGTTACGAGGAAAGCATGCAATTTTGTTTTGATTGACCTGCCATATACACAGCCTTGTTGCAAGGGTGAGTATTTTTATTTCAGATAAAACGAAGGCCTGTTTAAACAACCATCTTGAAGACTTTATAGAAGTAACATAACAGGAACACCAGCCTAAAATTGCTTAGATTAAATTCGCACCCATATTAAAGGATAGAGACAGCCAGTCATTTCTTCTAGTGAGAAGTATATAACTGTCTGGAAAGACGAATGGAATATATGATTTAACGCGGGGAACAAAGTATCTGCGGAACTTTTAAAATAAAATGAAGACTATCATTACAACCAGTTGTGTTTTTAGTTTCAGTTTCCGCAGCGGATCGGCTACCTCCTCTTCCGTTACACGTTTCCAAGCAAAGCAATCATACCTACCTTCAAAATCGACGCGTGTGCCTGTGTCATGGGATTGCGAAAAAGTGGACGTGAAATGCTGCCCAAAGGCTTCGTATATTTTGTCAAGAGATCATCAGATGTTACTATCTTTTTTGGCACAGTAGAGCTGATGTTATATCTGGTTTGACCGCGTAAATAGCGGCAAAAATGACCTTGCTCCCTTTGGAGTCTTATTCAAGGCACTCGTGATAAAGCCTTTCTTCGTGTGCAAGAGGCTTTTTGACGATTGTTATTTAAGTAGCAGTACTTGAAACTTCTTATATATGAGTACTTGAAGTACGGTTTCTGTTTAAATTTATGGAAGCGCCTTTTTCTTCTTATGTAGTTCTTCAAGTCAGCCGAGAACCAATGAGCGAATCTCGATTTTGTAGGAATATTATCAGTTATAAATTTTTTCAGAGCGTCTTGAAGAAGTGATGTCAACACGGAAGCAGATCTGTCGACGTCTTCAATGCGAAAAATATGTAGGCCAATCATGTGCACGCAGACGGTTGTCCAATCCTGCGCAATCACCGTCACCATACCTAAACATTAAGGTCGGTCATACGTGTTGCAGACTCAAGGAACGATAATTATCTCCATGAAACGGAGGATGAAAATATATCAACTGGCACAAGTGTGTCGATTGCCAGGTTAAGATTGAAATTGGGGAGATTTACTATTATTTGATAAAAAACATTACCAGCAACATTTTCATTCTTATTAAGGTTAACAAATTCATTAAAATTATCCAATCAAACAGTCATTCTGCCTTCGTACGTATAGAGGTGAAATCACTTTGAGTTTAATTTAAACCAAGCGCCCAATTTCACTTCTGGATATTTAAATCGCCATATATGTGCCCATTGAATCTCTAAAAACGAACCTTAGTTTCGAGATCAGCGAAATGGTTCGAAATTCACTGGTGTCATTGTTCGGAGGTAAGCAGTAACCACCAATGAGGCAATTTAAGACATATAGTGCTGCTAGCTCAATCCATATACTTTCCGGGTTACTCGCAATGTGCTTTTTACAGAATGTTTGAAAAATAGACTATCAAGCTTTCAGAAGACCGCATCCATTTTTACTCTTTTATGTCTAACTGTTGTCCGCACTAAGACGGAATATTCGCTTGAGAATTTGGACTGCGCCATATTGGAATTACAAAGCCGAGTTTTCGTCAAACATATGTGGTCGTATTTAGAGTCGTAGTTATTGCTAATGAACTGATCTCTTTTTGTTCTAAGTCCTGTAATATTGTGTGAACTCACACTAACTTTCCTTGATCCCTTCTTCGGATTTAGGCTATACGACCCTGTTTGAAATGACGCGATGGTGGCAAACGTCCGTAAAAGGGGCGAAATACGCAGCTAATTGGCCACACGTGAGACCTGTTGACGACCACAACAGGGCAGTCCAGGGCAGCATGCAAAGGGCTGTACATGTCATATTTGGTTTTTAGCCTAGTGCAGGTTAGTGGCTTGTAACCAATGAACCCCGTCAGACGTTTTCCCAAGCTGGACGCACTTGTATTAGGAGCTAGGCGAGAAAAGAGGCCTGTTGCGGCGGTTCTTTAGGAGGGACCTTGATTTGGCAATTCTTCGCCGTAGCATTTGTAGCCGGTGGTCTTAGGGGCTGGCTCACTGGATTAGTGGCGGGTCGCAGCGTTCTCCATGGTGGTTCATTGTGGGCACTGACAGACGGAAGGCTTGAGCCTGTAGCGAGTGCGTCAGCAAAGTTCTGTATTGGTGCATGGTCGGCAAGGCTCAAAGAAGAAAAGTCCGTCAAGCTACGTTTTTTCTACATAAGAACGCAAATATTTTAAATATTTTTAAATATTCGTATACAGTGACGTTAGTGACATGACCGGGAGGGACGATAGATTGGACCGAAAAACATACTTTTTAGTGCATCAACTTCATAGACACTTTTAGGTGATCAGCCCGACCGCACTCACCTAGACATGTTAGCGCAGGAGTGACCCAGGGCCTGGCCGGGGTAACGGTAACCCTGCGGTAACATGACCAGGTGAGTTTGTAAACACACGTCTTTGAAAACCTTTGGAAACATTCGATCTAGAAATGTCATTTTCACAACCTTGAAAGCCCTTGAATTTTTTGGCTGTCCTTGAAAGCAAGTGCCACCATAGGGATAATCAGCAACTTTGTCTCCTTAGAAGGATTGATGGTGTTTTGCCTCAAATGTTTCGCTAATATGAGATAGATTGCAACAATCAAGTTTTAGTGCATTCCGAAAACTAAAACAAATTTAGTGCGTTTTCTTATGTACGAAGCAACATTGGGAGGGGGAAGTCTTCAGTTTATTTCATGTAATGATACCATCCAATGAAATCCGCCTCTGTTTGCCCTCTGGCATTTGGCTTCCATCAAAGCTCACCCGTTGCCTGTTTGCTGCGCCACATTAGCTCTTTTTGTGTTTTCTCTAACCCTGAAAATGATGGAGGGGGATAAAGTTAAGAGTCGTCATGTTTGGGAAGTTCAAGTTTAAGCAGCCGTGGCTTCGCATGTCGGGGTACAAAGACAGGATTTCGCCACATAGAATAAGCCCTTATAGAGCACACTGAAAACCATGCTGAATCATGACATTTCTTCTACAGGAGAGTCGGAGAGAAAATGTCGTTGCAACATCAAGACAGCAGGCGGTGCGTTCATGACTTCCCCACCCTTACATGGAATTCCAGCGCAGTCATAATGACCAAGGTACAATATTTGCTGACAGATGCGGTGATTTTGTGGACGTTCCAGTTGGTAACATCTCGCTCCTTCCACAATTTTTTTTTGCACAATAATTATATTTTAATAAATTGTACAGAGATAACAGAGTTTTTAATGCCTTAAGTTGTAAAACAAAATAGTGCACTAACGTGTCATGCCATGGTGTCATTCCATTTTCCGTTAACATTTTTCATCCGTTCTGATGAAGAAAGGAAAATGTGGCTGTTATGTGTTCCGGATTCTTCCACTTGCTACAGCTACTTTACTTGAAACGAATGGCTGTTCTAAAATCTCAAATCGAAGGAACAGCGGAGCTTGGAGGAGCGGAGGCTCATGTTCACGAAACAGATGGAAAACATGTTCACGGAGCAGATGGAAAACATAAAGAATAAAAGGCCAATCTTGCAGAACAGTTCCTGATTTATTATCTTCAGCTGACACCTTTATTGACAAAGCGGGAGATGCAGTCCCCATTACCCCTGTTTTTAAATCAAGCAGCTTTAGAAAAATAACAAGACGAAGAAAAGAATACACTTGGTAACCAATAATAATAAACGATAAAGCTGAGGTAGCTGTTGTGAACTCGTAGCACCTATTTTTGCATTGTAGTGCATTTAGAATTTTTGACAAGGTATAGTGCAAAAGGGAGCTGTTGGGTCCTGTTGAAAAGGTTAATAATAATCCCAGAAAAAGAAGTGTTTTCTACCACCCTGCCTGAAGGTTATTTCTAGAAAGTACATTTTCTAGTCTTTAAAAGTGCTTGTCCACCAGATAATTTTCGCCTTTTAAGCTTGTACGTGCCCTCTCGGAACTTTGGCCGAAGTAAACGCGAAGAAAACACCCATAAAGTTCGCAATTGGCCGCGTGTACCCACCCATCACTTCAAACTCCGTATGATGTTTACTTAGGGGTCCCCAACCGATGGGCTTTAAACCATCTTGGTCAGAGTACAGGCTCAGCAAAATTTTTGACCGGGGACCGAAATGTTGGTGTGCACAATTCCAGCCCTATTCGCCCCGCCTTCATCCGGCATTGTTTAGGTTATTCGGAGCAAAAGAGAATATTTAGAACCACAATTACAGTAACTGGCATTTGACACAAAACGAGAAACACAGTGTTACCTAATACATTACCAGAGCCATTCTTTGGGCCTAATTTCAGGCACATACGCAATGCTGCCGCGTCGCCGCCATTTTCAGCCTAGAACTTCCCCATCGACTAATGAAATCATCTCCAACAGCCTACTCAGGCTCACTGCCAGGCTTAGTCCTCTCCCAGTGACTTCCCATCACTGTTGCTGAGTCCTTCTCGAGGCTACTCTTTGTCACGAATTCACGTATTTTATTCCGCCTTTGTTTTCCTGGCTTTGCCGTTCTAGTTTCATCGTTCTCTGTCCACTGTGTCATGGTAATTCTTCACCGGTTAGCGGTTTGTTTCTCTACCTGGTTAGCATAAATACATTTCTTTTTTTTTCACTTTAGGATTGTTATCTCTCTACTCAAATTTGTTCCCTCAGGACTGTTTCACTAAAAATCAAG
The DNA here is from genome assembly GCF_048455015.1 of Haemaphysalis longicornis. Classification (NCBI taxonomy): domain Eukaryota; kingdom Metazoa; phylum Arthropoda; class Arachnida; order Ixodida; family Ixodidae; genus Haemaphysalis; species Haemaphysalis longicornis. The sequence goes on from NW_027526445.1 coordinate 7,002,916, forward strand.
AAGGTGGCTTTCACAAAACCAAATGAATATATACAGTGAGCACATCGATGAAATATTACGTCCATTTTCTGTACTATTATCCTAAGATATTGCTGACAACTCAATCAATACACAATTAACACATTCCTCGAGACGAGGCCAAATAAAAGGAAAGATACAGACTGAATGACAAAAACAGCTTTTCGCATAAGTCAGGCAATTTACGCCGAGAAACATTAATGAAGCATGCTTTTATTTCAGCCAGGCGTCTAGCAAATTCTTTCTTACAGAGGCCACACATATGCTTGGTTATGCAGCATCTGTTTGAATCCGCCCTCTTATAGAAAAGCGTCGGAAGACAATAGGAACATACAAACTGGGCAAAAGATGATTCCAGCGGCACGGCTGAAGATATAGTTCTTGGTTAATTGGTTCTTTATCATATCGAGCAAAATGTGTAGATTGTTTTCGTAGAACGGATAGCCAGCGCAGAACGACGAAAAGCGCATCTGCCTCGTCGTTCTTCGTTTTTTTCTGTCCTCGTTTGTAGTGTTCGATTTTCCTTAAGCAATGAACCAAATACCCCAACAGCATATTCTACTGAACAGAGGCCCAACCGACCTCGCCGAACTGGCAACGTATTATGTTCCTCCTATTATAATCGACGCCAATAAAGAAAGCATGCCAGCAAAACTGTAGGCAAACGGCATTTTCAAGCAGATTAAAAGCTAGACATGTAGATTCCTTAGGAGGTGTGAAGAATGTTATAAAGAATAAACAATGCATGTTATAAAGAATGCAAAAATGTTAGGAAGAATGCAAAACACCCAGAATTGTGTGTGTAACAGTGTCACCATTATAGCTACACGAACTTCCCAAGCAGCTTTGCTTGTTTTGCGTCTTTTCAGGTAGTTGATGTAAGTATACGATATAATTAAAAATTAAACATCTTTGGAAAGACAAGTAAATTTTCAATGAAGCAGGGAATTGTTATGAAACAATTGTTTATTTGAAGAAATAAATAGTACCCAGTGCTGTTCATTGTTTCACCTCAAGAGAGCCGAAAAAATCAAAATGGTGACATCAGAGGACAGTAGCATACACTTCTTTGCACAAGTCAATAGAAGAAAGGAGAACGCACGGGTACACGGTAATTTCCAAGCAAAACTGAATGTTACAGGCGTAAGCACGATGCTTCTAAGTGCGGAGTGTCATTGCGGACCTTATACCGGTAACCTGTAAGACTTCCCACGGGAGAAACGGTACGTTTACTGGTTTTTTGTTTATCGTGGGAACTGTTATAAGGTAGGCAGCGTTCAATGCATGGTAGCCCAACGCATCACAAATAATATACTGGATGCTGTGTCCAGCGAATGTTTTGTCGATATTAATTTTTAACATTTCGAACGCACTTTGGGAAACAGTAATATCGATCCCTCCACCGCAGGGATCGAAAATCCACCGCAGGGTGTACAGCCCAAACGCAATGGCTGGTGAGGCGAATTAGCCCTCACAAAATAAATTTATTCTCGAACACAGGGAACACCACCAGGGGGCCACGCCGAACACGCGCACCTTGCATGGGCTCCGGCTTCTTCGACCGTTCTTGGCTTTCCAAGGGCACGTCAAACGCTTAAATAGTTATCAGCGGCTTCCCACCAGCACGCCGGTCACGTTGATACCACCCACGTCGACCTCGGTCCACATATTCGGCCAAAATCACCAGCGGAAGAACTGACCCCGCCGGCGGCCACCGCTAGGCCTACTGCCGAGCTGGCTGCCGCCGCCGCCGCGCCGGTTCTACCGGCGCAGAACCAACACCCAGCTGCCACCATGCATCCGGCGCAGATCAACACCGTCTCCTCCGCCGCCCCGCCTGTTCTCCCGGCGCAAAATCAACACCCAACTGCCACCATTCACCCGGCGCAGATCAACACCGCCACAGCCGCCGCAGCGCCGGTTCTCCGGGTGCAGAACCACCACCCAGCTGCCACCATGCATCCGGCGCAGATCAACACCACACCTGCCGCCACGCACACTGCTACGGAAACCGCGATGGAGTTCGACACTCTCAGCGGACGCACAATCCCGCCACCAGGCCCCTGGAAGCAGATTCTACGAGAGCGCCGAAACCTCAAACAACAAGCAGCGCCGCTCACATCCCCGTTTCCTGTGCCATGCACCCAACAAACCACTCCAAGAAGCACACCGACGCCACGACTACCTGATAAAGACTATAAAGTGATCTACCGACCACGCACAGGACTTCGTGTAGCTGCCTATAATGGCCGACAAATGACCCAAAGCATACAACAGGCAAGTAAAATCCCGGAGCACGTGTTCAACGCTTATGTAACGATACAACCGCAAGCGTTGCAAAATCTAATTGTCGCGAGCACGCCCGACGAAAACTGCGCCATGGCACTTTCTGAAGTTAGTATACTACAGCTTGGTGCAGCAGCCTACGAAGTGCTACCCTACCTAAAGCCACCTCCAGGTACGGTTCGTGGAGTGATTCATGGATTGGACCAGGGCACCACGACGGAACAGTTACCCTACATTCTCGCATCCAATGGACCCCGTATACTGCATGCACGAATGTTGGGCACCTCCACCTCTGCCGTCGTAACTTTTGAAAGACCACATGTACCTTTCTACATCAAGGCCTACGGTCTCTTCACGCGATGCCGCCCGTATCGACAAACTGTGCAGTGCTGTTCTCTGTGTGGTGAACTTGGACACAGGACATTTGTCCTAACCCTGATGCGCCTGTATGCGCCCAGTGCCACGCCAGAAACCCCACACCTGGTCATGAGTGTACACCTACTTGCCAACTCTGCGGCCTAGATCACCCCACGGCCAGCAAGGACTGCCGCAGAAAACTCCGCCCTCCGCCTCCACCTGTCCGGGTCCGGGAACGAGCATCCGCCAAGCAGCAGACCTTCCATAAACCGCCGGATCGTCAAACCCAGTCGATGCCTCAACCACAGAACGTTCATCGCCCAGCACAAACCCAGGTGAGCTGGTCAGCTGTTGTCACCTCACAGCCCACTGCTCTTGACCAATTCCCCTACCTGCCCACACACCCCAACCAACCCCCTACCTCCGTTACCGACACCCGCATCCACACCCTCGAAGAAGAAAACGCGCGCCTACGCCAACAACTGGAAGCTACGGAAAAGCGCACTGCCACCTTAGAACAGCGCATTCACGAGCTGCTAACTAAAATAGAACTCTTGACTTTACCAGGTCAAGAAGTCACAGCAGCACCCTCTGCACCGCAAGTACCCATACCCACAATCGCTGCCAACATGCAAGGCCCCTCCCTTCCCTCTTCGGATGTTGGACGCATAGAAACACTTATACGTGAAATGGGCAACCAGTTCAACAGCCGTTTTGCTGCCCTAGAAGAACGCCTAGTCGCCATCGAAGAAACGGAACGCCAAGCCCATAAAAAGCCCAAACAACACACCGCTCCCCAAGACCCCAACAACGCAACCCCTACCTTCCCATCCGACGATGACACCTTCTAATCCACCTATGCACGACTCAACGCCTCCGTCCTCGCTACTTGTATGGCAATGGAACTGTCGATCGTACCGAAGCAAGCAAGCCTCACTCCTTCCACTTACACAGCAAAATTCACCTGACATCATTGCCCTACAAGAAACTGACACCGACCACATTGCATTACGAGGATACACAGCATACACCACAGACCCCAAATCCAGAACGGCCATCCTAGTCCAAGCTTCCCAAAAGGCACAGGCACATACCCTTCCCACCACAATAGACTACACATTCATCGAACTGCTGCCCCGCCGGAAGTCCCATACCAGCCTTTACATTCTAAATATATACAGCTCACCCACCTCATCCCTCTCTGGAATTGACCGACTACTAAAACACGTACGCCAACGCACCAAAGGACATAAACTCGTTGTCCTCGGAGACTTCAATGCTCCGCACACAGCTTGGGGTTATCTGAGAAATAACCGGAAAGGAACTCGGCTTCAAGAAGCCGCTCAACAAAATAATCTCTGCCTCTGCAATACCTACGGCACCCCCACCCGCATCGGCAACAGTGTTTCAAGAGACACCTCCCCTGACCTCACGTTCACCTATAACATCAACGACGCCATGTGGTCCTGTCTGGAAGAAACCTTAGGCAGCGATCACTACATCATCCAACTTCAAATCCCACACCGCAAAAACAATCAGCAGCGAATCGGCACGGCCAAACTGACAGATTGGAAAAAATTTCGTGAAAACTCCCCCACCGATCCCATCGACGATATAGAAGAATGGACCGCACAGCTCCTCACAGAAGCCTCGAAACATACCAAAGAGTTAGCGCTAACTGAAGATAACCCAGCCATTGATGCCCACCTGTTACACCTCTGGGAAGCCCGAAACGGACTCCTTAAACGATGGAGAAAACGCAAGACAAACCGTAAGCTCCGGATTCGCATCGCCAAACTCACGGTCGAAGCAGAAACTTACGCTCGTAATTTAAGTCAACAAAACTGGTCGGAGTTTTGCAATAAACTTCAAGGAACCCTGGGAACCCGTCGCACCTGGCATCTTCTCCGCTCCCTCATGGGAACAAAAGAATCCAAATCGACGACGGCGCATCAACTACGTAGACTGATACACAACCATCCGGGCACTGAGCAAGACCTCATACAAGAACTAGAGAAACCCCTCAAAGCAACATCGGCAAACCAAACGCAAATTATCCCACCATACACCGGTACCCCCAATCTAGAGTTAGATGAACCTTTTTCAATAGCCGAAATGGAAGCCGCAGTGCGTAACCTCACAAGAAACACCACCCCAGGAAAAGACAAAATTCCGAACAAACTACTTCGCAACCTCGACCCAATAGCCCTCGAAAGCCTACTACAGTACATAAACAATCAATGGACATCTGGCTCCCTACCACCACAATGGAAACACGCAGAAATAACCCTCATACCTAAGCCGGGAAAACCTCTGAATACAAAAAATTTACGACCCATCTCATTAACCTCATGTGTTGGAAAACTCCTAGAACACATGGTCCACAACCGACTTTCACCCCACATAGAGGACAACGGTTACTTCCCGAATACGATGTATGGATTCCGCTCACATCTGTCACCCCAAGATGTTCTACTTCAACTGAAAGAAGATATCATTGACAAACTTACCAGTCACCACAAATTCTCGATCCTGGCTCTAGACATCAAAGGAGCATTTGACAACATCATTCATCAAGCAATCCTACAAGGTCTCGCCTCTACTAACTGCGGCCAACGTCTCTACGACTACGTTGCCTCATTCTTAACCAATCGCACTGCAACAGTGGGAATCGGGCACCTCCGTTCCGACATTTTCCAAACTATGGCTAAGGGAACCCCCCAAGGCTCAGTGATATCTCCATTACTGTTCAACATCGGCATGAAAGATCTACCTCCTCTGTTGACAACTATCCCCAACCTGCGACACGCCCTATACGCCGACGATCTGACACTCTGGACTCCTACGGGCTCCATAGGTGACCAACAAGACGCCCTCCAAAGTGCCATCCAAGTAGTACAACAATACCTGCAAGCCCGGTGGTTGGAATGTGCCCCCGAAAAATCCGCCTTACTTACACTGTGTAAACGAACACCTAAACAGCGCGCCAACTCTATACCGGATCCTGAACTCAGCATCAATAATCAACCTGTTCTTAACGTCCCCCACCTCCGAATTCTGGGACTCACTATTCCTAAAGACGGGTCGGGTGCCCAAACAATTTTGCCACTCCAACGTACTCTCTCACAATTAATGCATCTTATCCATCGAGTTTCTCACCGAAGATTTCGCCTCCAAGAATCAGATACTCGGCGCATAATCCAAGCCATCCTTATCAGCCGGATTGCATACAGTGCTCCTTACCTAGCCCTGAAACCCTCCGAACAAAACAAACTGAACACCGCGATACGGCAAGCCTACAAAACCGCACTAGGATTGCCCCCTAAAACGGCAACAAGCAAGTTACTACAACTGGGCGTCCACAATACGTGGGAAGAAATCCAAGAAGCGCACCGAATTTCTCAATTCACACGCCTCCAACTCACCACCACGGGAAGAGCGACCCTCCGCCGGCTAGGGTATTCGACCCCACAACAACAAGACGAGAAAACACGCATCCCCGGACCAATTCGACAACACATCAGAGTGGCTCCAATCCCACGTAACATGCATCCGACCTATAACAAGGCACGACGAGCAGCAAGAGCACGAGCAATCCATGTGCAGTATGACCACCTCCCCTTCAGTCGCTATGCAGACGCCTCTCCATACCCCCACAAATCTGCGCACGCTGCCAGTGTGACCGACGCCAACGGAAAAGAGTTAACCGCAGTCACGACCACTACAAAATCTATAGAAACAGCCGAAGAAGTTGCTATCGCCCTAGCTGCCACCACTTGCGAAAACTACACAGTAATACTGACAGACTCCCAAGCTGCATGCCGCAATTTCTTGATCGGACGAATATCCCTACCAGCATTGGCTATACTAAAACAAATTAAGCGACTCCCTGAACTACAGATTGTCTGGTCACCTGGCCACGAAACCCTCAAAGGAAATGAGTCGGCACACGCCGCCGCCCGCGCTCATACACACCGGGCCGTTTCCCGAGAGGGTGACAAACTTCAAGATGGCGACATCCTCAAGCCCACGCCCCTGAGAAAATATGCCGATATACTCGCCCACTACCGGCGCGGGCGCCAACAATACCCAGCACCCCACCCACACCTATCTAGAACCGAAGGTACAATACTCCGGCGACTACAAACAAACTCTTACCCCCACAATACCCTACTCCATGCAATGTACCCCACCCTCTACCCCGCATCTTGCAAATACTGCCCCCATCCTGGCACCCTATACCATCTGGTATGGGGGTGTCAACAAACCCCGTCCCTTACTCCCAATCCCCAACCTACTTACGAGCAGTGGGTGGCACAACTGACCAGCTCCGACCTCTCCTCCCAGCGTAGCCTGGTAGAGAGGGCCCGGGTGGCCAGTGCAGGCCAGGGTATCCCGGACTAGAGGAAACCCCCCACCAGGCGGGTGCCCAGACAGCAGCACCTAAGGCTCGCATAAATAAAGTTTATTCCTCCTCCTCTCGAACACAAAATCAGACAAGCGAAAGAAACCCGTGTAACTACCGATTCTCCAGACGGCAGTGTCGAACGTCCTAACCGACAAAGAACTGCTTTTTCCTAGCATGACTGTACGAAATCCATAGGAGTAGGGGGCTGTACAAATGAACCACACAAGAAAGTACAGACTTTATTTGGTAGTAACAGTGTTTTGTGTCATCAGTTTATTTGTAAGATTGGTGTTTTATTTTTTATGCTGACTTTTGCGAAGGTCAGTTTGTGAAATACACTCTTAAAGTCTTTGAAACGTGTGTTACCCTCGCAGTAATATGTTTTTGCTTTCGCAACAACTTATTCACCCTGCCATGTTGTCATCTTATGTACAATGAGTGTTCTTTTAAGGTAATAAGAATAATATGACATAATTCACGGGAACGTATAACCAAGGTACCTGTTGAAAAGCGCATCAACTTTACGCGTTCTACGGAAGTAAAATTTCCTGGTCTTAACGGGCAGCCTAACTTTCATGAATATACATCGACGTAGGTTATCGGCTATCACAAATACCTTTCGTTTGCCGCGTTACGTTTAAAAAACGCGCGACACATTACTGTATTAACGTACTTCGCACAACATATTAATGCATTAGTAAACAGATGTCAGGCACTCATACCTCATTGAAATCACAGGATCGGCATGATTTTGCAACCTGCCGCAGAGCAACTCCATGGTGACAATGAATGTTACCACGCATCTCCTACTTACAGGCATTGAGTACGCCGAAGACGAACATTAGAAATCAAGCAAATGCCATTAAGATAGTCAAATGAAGTTACACAAATTACGCTGACCTCTCGTACCTTATTTTCAAAGAGAAAACAAAAAAATGACTTGGGGAAACACTTCCATGGGTAAGATCCTGAAGATAGCAAGCTCCCATGCCGAATTTTGGTTCCTCAAATTCAGTACATAGATGTATACACACTATGCCTGTTTCAGCAGCATACACAGCGAGGTAAAATCGCTTGAAGAATGACCGCACAATATGCACAATGTCCCTTAGCGATCTAGCATTTTCTTGTTGCCACAGACGGTACTTTTATATCATCAAGGCGAAATAAGTACGTTCGCGGCAACTAGTCCAATTCGTGGGTTGTTATACGCAAGGAGGAAAATTAAATAGTAAATATAAGGAAGAAACTGATGCTGACGTGGTGTCTTGGCTTCCCGCACACTGTTTGCACCTAAAAAATCCACAGCGTCTCTCTCCTAATGAAATAGGCTTCGACACAGCAGTCTTCTCAAAGGAGATACCACTGCTACCCTGTTCATTTATGCGTGTGTGAATATTGCGGATTTTTATGATTTATGAGTCAACTAAAAAGCGAGTATAATTTTCGCTTCTTCCCGTACCCGTCAATTTACTAAATTTTGTTTTTAATCCCAAACGTTCCCCTGCTCATCTAAGCAAACTGTGCTGTTCTAAGCACCAGTTGTCTTTTTTTTTGTGTGAAATCGCTTCGGGAAACAATTCAACCCCAACTCATTGAATTGTTGTGAAATATCAAAATCCAGCCATTAGCCCTTCTACCGCCTGTCGTATACTTAACGAGGAATTCTCCAGCACACGGTTGACAAAGTGTTTCATGTTTTCATGTTTTCATGTTGGCTTTCATGTTTTACCTGGGCAAAGATTCCACTAGGCTCTTGCGGTAAGGAGGCCGCCACAAAGACCTCGAGAAATAAAGGGCATCTACCCCCTTCCCTGTATCATAGATTGTCTAAAACAGAGACATCCTTCTCGACAATTGACCTGTGCTCAGGTTACTGCTGGTGGACGTCTATGAGCTTGATCGAGAAAGCACATTTAGGCACCCAAAATGGCTCACAATCGTTTAAAGTAATGTCATTCGGTGCGTGCAACACGCCCACTACGTTGCAACAGCATGCGGACTATCCCTGATGAGAATTCAATCTGTTCACTTGCCTGTGCTACCTCTATGTTGTGAATATTTTCTTTTACTCTTCTAAATGCACCTACGCTAAGCATTCAACATCATCGCCATTTCCTCTCGGGGAAACCAAGAGCTAAGCTCAAGAAAATGCGGCTTCACCACGCTCAAAACGGCAATATAGCGCCGCCTCCTCAGCACTGATGGAGTGCAGCCGGACCCAGCCAAGGTCAAGGTGCTCAAAGATTTTTCTGCTAAACCAATGGTCAAAGAAACACAAAAAAGTTTCGTCCTCTGGCAATAATACAGGGAGGCAGTATATGTCTTGCCCACACTTATCATTTCGGCGAAGCCCTTTAACTGCCCCACTTTATCCGCTCGTCGCCCATGCGATGGTTCTTTTGCAAGCAGAATACAACTCGCCAACACCGACGGTGCGCTGTTTTTCTCCTAAATATTTTTCTTCGAAGGGTGTTGTCCTGGTGGTGCGAGCGGTCGCCTTGCAAAAGTGAAGACGAAAGGCGTGTGTAGGTCAGTGATGAAGTTGTGGAAGAAGCGCGGAAGATGAAATTTGGAAGCGGATGTGGCTCGGTCGAAAGGAATAAAAACGCGTGTGATCTTCGGGCACACTTTCTGGATACGAATGTCCATGGCACCTTCAGTCCGAGCAGAATCTTATTCCTGGACCAAAAGGCTGATGACTGCGCGGCGGCATCTACCTCGCCCTATTCTTCCTTACGACGGTCGTTGTACAAGAGTACAGTTTCAATTCCCAACCTGCTGACTCCGCGCTTACTGCAATACGGATTTCTGATTCCTGCCCTGCAGAACCCATGTTGTTAGTTGTGCTCCTGAAGAAGGACATGTCCTTATTTGGCGACCACTGTACCTACCTTTCTCAAACTACTGTCCCAACGCACATTATTGAAACTGGTGGGTATGGAATCATTCACCACAGCATTTATCGCGCGCCCGCTTCATAACCGAAAGCTATTATTGGATTGCCTTTGAGCCGTTTCACCGGAAAATTATTCAACCCTACACCAGTCGGTTGCCTGCCGTCGCTGTAGTGCGGAAGAAAGACGAATCTGCGCGATTTTGTGTCGATTACCATGAACTGAACGAGATCACAAAAACGATACATACCCGATGCTTCGCACTGGCGATGCACGGGATTGCTTACAAATCGCGCGACATTTTTCAACCAATGTTCTGGGCTCAGGGTGTTGAAGAATGCTCATACAGGCGGCTGACAAAGAAAAGACCGCGGGCTCAACTCCCGATGGTTTCTGCAATTTGAATGTGGTGCCATGTAGGATTTGCAACACCCTGGCTACGTTGAAAAGAACATTGATGCTGTTCTCCGAGTGCTGATGTTGAAAGCTTGCTTATGTTGCTCGATGACATTGCCTGAGCAACAGAGGTTCCTGGAAGGAGTGCTCCTTTGTCCTGCCAAAGCAGGCCTCCATCTTAACACTAAGAACTGCCTTTTGCTGCTAGAAGTGCTAGGCATTTGGGAATGTAGTGAGCAACAGCGGAATTTTATGAGACCTCGGCCTTCCACAACTGGTGCAGCAAAAGAATCTGCACTGCTTTCTTTTACACTTCTGAAACTCCATCCGGAAATTTGCTACTGTTGCTCCACCTCGCAACAAGATTTTGCACATTGGAACAGCATGTGTGTGGTGAGATCATATGAGGATTCTTTGCAAGAGTTAAAAAAGCAACAATTCCCGTTCATTCGTGCGCCACTTTGATTAATCCCGACAAGATAATTATTACACGGACGACAGTGGCCATGCGATGGCAATAACACGCTGCCGTCCGATGACCGAACGGCGGAAGGTTTGTTTAGTTCACTAGCCGCCCTTTAAGTGACGCGTAGAAGAACTATACCACCGAAACACAAGACTACCTTGCTATTTATTGAGCAGTTTACAAGTTTCGACCATACCTCTACTGCTATAGTTTGCAGTGCTCTTGGACCAGCATGCTCTGTGCTGGTTGCAATTAGTGAAAAGTTTCTCAGGACGCCATAGACACTGAATTATTCGATTTGAGGAATATGCCTTTGCGGTAACCTACAGGTGCGGGAAAAAGACCCTATATACAAATGTACTCTCCTTGTGCCCGCTGGCATCCCCTTGGGGTACTAGTTCCACGTCTAGCGACGTGCCTTTCACGATCGCTCTTGGCGGTCAGATTGCATTTGAAACTGTTTTATTTGGCATTTCGCAGTGATAACTTTTGTGCTGGCTTTTTATAATTGGTAATCTTACCGGCTAAAATCAACCTGAGCACATTCGCATCAGACACGTGCTTCCTCAATTTCGACGTTGCGATGGAGGTTTGCAGCATTAAAATCACTATTCTATAGCCTAGCACAAGGTTCCTGGGGTGCCAAGCCGTCTTCGACCGAATATATTGAAAGCCCGACAAGATGACGCCAGAGCAGGTCACTTGTGTTTCCATAGGACGTATGATCGCGTCCGCAGCTGTTTCTTTTAGTTTGGTCTTGACTTGTGGGTTCCTAGCTACATGGCGTAATGTGTGTCATGCCAGCAGCCCAATGGCTCAATGTCCGCACATGACGGACTACTGCAGCCTTGCCCATGCCTTTCTGCACCGTTAAAAAACTATTTGTAGGGACCTCTAAGGACCGTCACTTCTAAAACTGCATGACATCGCTTGGTCATGACAGTCATTGATTAGTTAACGGATTACGGCGAGAAAAAGCACGTGCGTGATGGTTGTACTGCTGAAATCATGACGTCTTGCCCACCATATTGAGTAATGTGGCCTCTCGAGTCATCTTGATTGGTCGCGGGAAGATGTTCTCGTCAAATGTATTTCAAGAACTTGTTCTCGGTATAATACAGTCCATAAAACAACATCCGCTGATCACCAGCATACAGTCTGACTGAGCTTTTCCACCTTCCTCTATTTGGTATCATTCGAATCTGCATTTGGCCTGATCATTCAAGTTGGTACACACTTCTCCTTTTGTAACCTTTGCCTATATATCTGCATCTTGGAAGACTTGTGGGTATTCTTTTTTCCTTTTTTGCTGACACCTGTTATCTCTTCTCGGCAGCAATTTCTTCAAAGCTTCCTTATTTGCCCCACGCCAGTTTTCTTAACCGTTTAGCCAACTCGTAAATCAATGCCACCAATTTGCTCGCCTTCGTATTGAAGCCTGCCAACAAGACATGGAGCTACGTTGTGATGCCTCCCATTTAGATGATCAAGTCCGCCCTTGGGAACACGCACATCTTTGGACGCAATTTTGTGAACCACGACTGTGTGAAAAATGTCTGTTTCGATTTCTTGGCCTATTCACCATTATAGAACAAACATTGCCCTACAAATATCCTGTCGCTCCTCTGCAACTCCTCAGGACTCCCACTGCAGCGGCACGGACTACAGGGATGTGTTCACACTTTAGACAACTTTTTCGAGGTAGATAGTTTCCTTTACATCTTCCAGTGCTGCATTTCCTCAGCTAGGTACGCGCTTTCCGCATGGTTATATATGATTACGTTATATATGTATTGATAATAAATTGAAGCCCCGCAATGGAGCTGTGACTTTATTTCATCAATCTTTTCTTGCAGCTGCTCTCCCTATTCACTGTGCATGAATATGTCGTCGGCAAACCTCGAATTGCTCAAGTAGCTTCCGTGTATTCGTTATACTAAGTTTTTCTTGCCAAGCTTCCTTATTATATCCTTAGACATGCTAGGAACAGCTTTAGGAAGATGGCATGACCCACTCGTACACCATCTCTGCTGGAGACCTTCTTGCTTTTTTGGGGGACAATTATCGTAGGTGTACATTACTTATATTTGTGTCATGTGGGTGGTTTAAGTATATAACCTTTTTTCGGCGAATTTCATGTTTCAAGGGCAGCTGCGGTTTTTAATGAAGTATTCGCCTTTTCACAGTCTGTAAACACAATGTAAAGGTGCTGACTAAACACAGCGGAAGTTTTTCTAATCCTTTATTGCCCGCATGCTGTCTGTGTTGTTCACAATCACGGCAGTCACTTGCGCGGTTTCCTATTATTTTTGGAAACAGTTTTTATTGAATGACTAGGAAGGTAATTGTGTAATTCTTGAGAACCTTGGTAACTCTCTTGTCGTGAACCTAAAATATATTGGTGTGTTTTTTTTGGCTGCACACAATTGACATAGTGATAGCATTAAAGTATATGTGTATATATATATATATTGTAACAGAGATAGTGGCCGTTAGAAGGCGCACCAGTGTGGCCAAATGGGTGTGCGCTGAACTGAGACCGAGGCTGACTGTTTGGTGGCGTCAATCCCCCAACTGGGTCTATGTGCGAGGCTCAGTCACCGGTGCAGCCCCATACCTGCGCGTGGACTCCCGAGCTAGCTTGGCCTCTGGTACAACCAGCCCCCGTTACCACGCTCTAGCCGTTTGCTAATAAACCCCATTATATTTTGGTGGAGGTCGTAGTCTGCACGGTCCCCGGCCTGGAACTACGAAGCAAGCGAGTGCTCCCTCCCGTCTCCCGAGGAATCGAGCACGACATGACCTCGCCGCAGCCTGCGCCCGTCATCTGCTCCGGGTCACTGCGTCAACGCAACCCCCCCAGTTTCCCCGGCACCGACGACGTCGATGCGGAAGATTGGCTCTCAACATACGAAAGGGTGAGCACCCACAACCGCTGGGATGACGTTGCCAAACTCAACAACGTCCCCTTCTCCCTCGACAAATTAGCTCAGTCATGGTTTCATAACAATGAACCGAAGATGCAGACTTGGTCGGCCTTTAAGACGAGGTTCCTGGCAGCGTTTGGTCGCCCTGCTCTACGCAAGCTAAACGCCGAACAACGCCTGCGCGTCCGAGCCCAACAGGACAATGAAAGCTACACGAGTTACATCGAGGACATTGTAGACCTTTGCAAGCGAGTTGACCCTGCGATGCCGGAGAGCGAGAAGATCAGACACGTTCTCAAAGGGATAGAAGAGTTCGCCTTTCAGATGCTGCTAAACAAGAACCCACAGACAGTGGACGAAATTACTACATGGTGCCTGAGCTACGATGAACTGCGCAAGCAGCGTGTCGTTACTCGCCAGCGCACATCGCCCCATGAAGAGTGCTCACGGGGATGCCTTTCCTCTCTAACGTTGCCACATGACCTTTCTTCTCTTCTGCCACACATCGAGGAGTTCGTGCGCGCAGAAATTGCTCGACAGCTGGCTCTGCTTCCCAGTGTTCATGAGCCTGTGCCTTCGTCTTCACTGCCTTCGACTGTACGCCGCGTAATCCGGGAGCAAGTCGCCGAGGCGCTTCCTGCAGTTCGCCAACCTACACTTGTGCCGGCCCCCGTGGTAGCGACCATCGCGCCACCCGTGGCGCCCCCGTTCGAACCGCAAGTGACAGTGCCCCTCGAACAACCGGTGGCAGCGCCCATCGCACCACCAGTGACAATGGCGGTGCCCCCCGCCATTCCTGGAGCGCTCCCCTTCAGTTACGCTTCAGTGGTCCGGCAACTGCAGCCCGGTGCTTTCCAAGCGTACCAGTATGTGAGAGACCGGCGCGCGACGCCTTACCCTCGGCTACCACCTGAACCGCTGAACCCCTGGCGCACATCTGACAACCGCCCTATCTGTTACGCGTGCTGCATGCCCGGACACGTCGCTCGGTTGTGCCGTCGGCGGCCACCGCCTGCTAGCGACGTCAATCGAGTGCCCCTTTATGGACCGCAACCGTACTACACCCATGGAGACTCGGGTCAGGCACCGAATTCGTCCTTTGCCGACCGTCCGCCCTTTTCCAGCCGTCGCTCCTTTTCCCCTCGTCGCCGTTCGCCGTCTCCCATGCGTCCCCGCCAGAATCCGACCTCTGAGGGAAACTAACGGCTGCAGTTCCCGAGGCAATAACTGCAGCCCCGTCGAAATTCCGAAGCCCTCCTCTCTCACCCGCCAATGTTATAGACGTGACTGTTGAAGGTGTCGCCACCCTCGCGCTTATTGACACTGGTGCCGCTGTGTCTGCATTGAATGAACGTCTACGCCGCTCATTACGTAAAGTTACGACGCCTCTCTCTGACCTTACCCTTCGGACTGCGAGCGCACATGAGATTAAACCGTTGGCCATGTGTACCGCTCGGGTTCTCATCCAAGACGTCACCTACATCATCGAATTCATTGTTCTCCCATCATGTTCCCACGACATAATCCTCGGCTGGGACTTCCTTTCCCGACATCACGCCATAATCGATTGCGCACGTTTGCAAGTTGAACTTCTCCCGTCCTACGAGCCGCTGCCGAACGAGCTGTCGACCAAGTTAACTGTATACGAAGATACGGACATTCCCCCGAGATCTTCCGTCATAGTGCCCGTTATGTGCAATGTGGACGACGCGACTGTGGTTTTCACGCCTTCCGGGTCCTTCCTCTCGCGCAAATGTCTGCCTTTACCCTCTGCTGTCATCGACGTCCAGTCCGGTTGCAGCTTAATCGTCATCTGTAATCCATCTTCTTGCCCGACTACCTTGTTCCATGGAGAATGTATAGGGCGTGTGGAAGCCGTTGACCCTTCTCACGTGAACGCTGTGCCCGACGAACCATCGCTGGTCACTGTTGGCACACTTAGTCCTGCGCGTGCGTCAAGCTCGGATGCGTTCCTGCAGTCCGTCGACAAGGGCCTTAGCCTTGAGCAACGCGACAAACTCATCGCCCTCCTTCAGAGTTTTCGCGACTCCTTTGATTGCGTACAAACCACCCTGGGACGCACGTCGGCAGTTTCACATGAAATAGACACCGGCTCCCACGCCCCACTGCGGCAGAGACCATATCGCGTGTCACCTGCGGAGCGCCGCGTGATCGACGAGCAAGTGTCCGATATGCTTACCCGTAATGTCATCCGACCCTCTACCAGCCCGTGGGCCTCTCCTGTTGTTCTGGTCACGAAAAAAGACGGGTCGATCCGGTTCTGCGTGGATTATCGCCGCCTCAATAAGATTACGCGCAAGGACGTTTATCCGCTGCCCCGTATCGACGACGCTCTTGACTGCCTCCAGGGTGCCGAGTTTTTCTCCTCCTTGGACTTGCGGTCTGGTTACTGGCAAGTGCCAATGGCTGATGCCGACCGCTGCAAAACAGCGTTCGTTACACCTGACGGTCTTTACGAATTTAACGTGATGCCGTTCGGGCTTTGTAATGCGCCAGCCACTTTCGAACGAATGATGGACAACGTGTTACGGGGCCTTAAGTGGAAAACCTGTCTTTGTTATTTGGATGACATTGTTGTGTTTTCATCGGATTTTGACAGGCACCTTGAGCGCCTCAAGCAAGTGTTAACGTGCCTCACGTCAGCCGGCTTGCAACTGAATCTGAAGAAGTGCCGATTTGCTGCTCGCAAGCTAACAATTTTGGGCCATGTTGTGTCCAAAGACGGCATCCTCCCAGATCCGGACAAGCTTCCTGCCGTGGCAGATTTTCCCAAACCGGCTACTCTGAAAGACCTGCGAAGCTTTATCGGCTTGTGCTCCTATTTTCGCCGATTTATTCGAAACTTTGCCACCATCATCGCCCCTTTAACGCAGCTCCTTAGCGGACACAACGAACGTCTCCAGTGGTCGCCTGCTTGTGACAACTCATTTGTGACCATGCGGCGCCTGCTTACGACGCCCCCAATGCTGCGCCATTTTGACCCGCTTGCACCTACTGAACTGCACACTGACGCGAGTGGTGTCGGTCTTGGCGCCGTGCTCGCTCAGCGGAAAGCTGGCTTCCATGAATACGTCATCGCATACGCCAGCCGCACTCTGACGAAGGCGGAACGGAATTATTCCGTAACAGAGAAAGAATGTTTGGCGATCCTTTGGGCAATCAACAAGTTTCGCCCTTACCTCTACGGTCGTCCATTCAACGTCATCACGGACCACCACGCCCTCTGCTGGCTGTCTTCACTCAAAGACCCTTCAAAGGCTATTTTGCCGTACAGCTCAACACACTCAAAGTTGGTAAAGCGAGGAACTGCTAACCTGTGTTTTCTAAACGCCCTGAACAAAGGTTTCCCGCATCTCATGCAGGTGAGCCTTGAAGAATAAGTAAAACGCGTGAAAGCGTCTGGTTTTCCCTCTCATATGTTGTTCGCGGTTGGGGAATCTTTGAGTAGGAAATTCAACAAGCCTCCTGGAAAATCTTGCTGCCCAGAGAAGAACGCGAGAAAAAAGGTGGAAGTGATTCCCTACTTCCACAGGACATCGCAAGGACTGAAAAAAGTTGCGCAAAGATTTGGTGTCACCACGGTATTTTCAGCACCAGGAAAACTTTCTGGGCTGTGTTCCCAAATTACTTGGGGCCATCGGAAAGGCGACCCTTGCAAGACTAACCAGCAAACAAAGTTTACGTCGTGCGCGGTGGGTCCCACTGTCCTGCGGGAAAATCTATATTGGACAAACGGGCGGGTGCATTAACGAACGATTGAGGCAGCACCGAGCAACTTTGAGTTCGGTCACGGGTAGCAATCTAGCTTTACATACAAAAAGCTGCTAGGATTGTGTTCCAAAATTTCACCATGCCGTAACTGTGGATAGGGGCAAATCAAGACGTGAGCGTGAGTTACTTGAGGCGTTTTTTTATAAGAAAAAACAAGCAGACATGTGTCAGCGTTCCCTCGGTGGTTCTGACAGATAAAGAATTTCACTTCCTAGCTGTATAAAGTTGTCTCTTCATGCTGTCAAGGTGTGCGCGTGCGCGTGGTTTTGCATATAAGTGTATCGTATTTTCCCGATTAAATCAGTTGGTAGTCCAGCGTTGTGTTTGTGTCCCTCCTTCTCTTGTCCTGCGTGTGCTTGCCGCTGGTTTCTTTTTTTTGCAACAATACGAACCAACAATCCCAGCATTTCACTCTCTTGAACTCATAAGTACAAATTCGGAGTTATGTCCCCAGCTCATTGGGGCTGTACAATTATTGGTTTCCGTGACGGGATTCGCGTTTAGCCAAAGCGAACACATGCTACTAAGTAATGACAAGTTCAGGTTTGAAGGACGGCAATAGTGTAACCGCGAAGCGCTGAAGCTTGAAAAGTCATTTACTGCACTTCCACCTTATCCCCATCATCAAACACTTCGATGCACACTTCGTCTGCTTGTGAAATGATCATCACCATCGATGGTTTCTGGAACGGTGTTCGGCGATGGCTGTGTCGTATATTAAACGTCCTAATTCACCAAGTAGCCAAGGCCCTTACATCATTCAAAAACTCTCATCTGGTGCTTCAGAGGGATCAATCGTGCTTGCGGCATTTGACCTGGCCATCTTTAAAACGTGGCGTGGTTGACACCCTGCAGCTCTCAATGTCTGAAAAAAAGCCCGTGTAGCCACGAAAACAACGCTGGTAAACAGCCAGGGGGGCAAGATGGAAATCGGAGAAAAGTTTTATTGTCGGGATTGGTCAACATCTGGAGCCAACCACTGCTCACTATACCCCGCTTCTGAGACTTTTATAGACTAGCATTTTGCCGGGGAGGCCATTTTGTAACGATCGAGGCACAACCTGGCGGTCATTTTCTGGGGACTGCGGGGCGAGCAGATGACGTCACAGTCCAACTCTGTTGCTCCGTGCCGCGCGTGGCTATCATATGTCCAGGCGGCATCGGAAATTGGTAACTGTCATTTATTCGGTACATCAGCCGCGCTAACCTCAACAGGGCTTTAAAGAGAACGTTCAAAGAGTCAGAGATCTGTAAGGTTTGCCCGTAAATATTGTCCCCAAACCGCTAAGGCTGTGGGCCACCCCACAAGCGTACGTCCTGATGGGGGTTGCCTGTGATGCTACGCTTTACCGTGCAAGCAGGACGCTCGGCTTTTAATCCACAATTGATCTTTATTTTCTTATTTTGGGCCAGGTTGCCGCCATTGCCTATACTTGGCAATGTTCAGGAGCTACTCGTCCGGGCGGGATTACGCCAATATTGGCTGCACCAACCATCAGCGTTAGTGCAAAGGGCTCATGCAAAAAACGTGAAGTGCACCACGACAAAAGCAGTGTCTGCCTTTGCGGAATCAATTCGCTGCACAAATTTCCGGCGCCCCTTCGGTGCCGCCGCGAATTTGTCGCAGTACTGAA
Source organism: Haemaphysalis longicornis (assembly GCF_048455015.1). Lineage (NCBI taxonomy): Eukaryota > Metazoa > Arthropoda > Arachnida > Ixodida > Ixodidae > Haemaphysalis > Haemaphysalis longicornis. Next base: position 7,022,097 of record NW_027526445.1, read on the forward strand.
TCGCAAAAACTTCGAAGCAAGCAAATTTGCCAGAAACGTACCGTCATACGCTGCTTCTGGAAGAACTGTTTATTCACCCTGATATTCAATCCCTATCGCAGGTTTTTGTCCTCTGGCGGTATGTTCTTTTCATCTTATCGATGGGAAGCCGACAAAAGTCTTCGGGACACCTATGCTGCAGCACGGGTATTCGAAAAAAATTCACAGCATATCTACGGGGTGAATGATGATGAGTGGGCGAAGCTCCTGAGGGGAAATCATAAAACCGTGACTCTTCAGTGAAAGTTCGCCCACTACATCTCTGTCCGAACGTAACGTCTAGAAAGTCTCGCTTAAACCGCGCGTTGGCACCTTGGGGCTGAGCTCGCCTGATGCGTTTTGCAGGCGCCTCACGAGCTCTCACTGCATCGGGGTCTGCCTGCCGATACGCGCGCTTTCTCGCCGCTTCCCGTTCTCTGACGTTTTGGAGATCCTCTTCGCGCCGCAGCCGTGCCGCTTCGCGTACGGCAGGGTCCTCGCGCCATTGCCGTGACGCTTGGGCCTCTCGTTCTCGAACGTTGGGATCTTGGCGGCGGCGTCGCGCAGATTCACGGAGCGCTTCTGCCTCGCGGGCTCGCACATCTGCAGCCTTATCCATCGGGCGACTCCGAGCGCGCGTCAACAGCGAACGGATTTTATTACAACGCTCCCCGCCATCTAGTAAACAATCCAAGAACTAAACTAGAGGTAGCCACGCCATCTAGTAAACAATTCAAGCGCATCTTTTCATCATATACAAGTACCGCCATCTAGTAAACAATCCAAGAACTAAACTAGAGGTAGCCACGCCATCTAGTAAACAATCCAAGAACTAAACTAGAGGTGGCTACATACATACGTCGAGGATGGACAGACCCACGCCTTAAGGAGCTTCGCCCCTAAAAGCTGAGCCGAAAGTCACATGAAAGCGTCGCGGTTGCGGAGAACGCCCGGTCGTGTCAGTAAATAGCGGTTCTTGGTTCCCATCCACTTCTGAAGCGCTAACGTTCTTCTGAGCAAGGAAACAGCATGAAATCTTTGTGCATCAAATAATTGCCCCTGTTTGGTAGCAGGATGTAAAGGTATGAGTGTAACTTTAGTGTTATTTTAGTGTTTTATTTTACTTTTGTGATCATTTGCGTCTATGACCTGCACAGTTAAAAGAGTAGTTCATGGATTTGTTTAAAAACCAAGTCAGTATGAGGTATGGGAGCGCATAATAAATGCCACCACGTTCGCGCACCGACAGCAGCAAGCAATGCTGGGAAATTTGCACTATGGCGCGCGCGATGGGAAGCATTCGCTGATTCCGCAAACCCCTTACTTCTTAGCGTATACGTAGGAGGCAAATTCGCCCAATAGTTTCTATGCGGTTTCATGGTTACGTAGGCTTGTCCGCGGATGTTGAGTGCTGGAATATGTCGAACCAACCACTCTTTCAAGATGGCGTGCCAACAATTAACCAGTAAAATTATATCTACCGGGCAAGAAATAAGACTTTTACTTAACTAGTCATTATTCAGTGTCATGATTGCAGATGGTTGCCTCAGATCCACCTTCCTTCACCGGCGTAAGTTTGATAACCTGCACGCCCTATCGAAATCACTTGGAATTTTAACTCAATCATTGACTAGCCATGACTATAACATAATGATAAGAAGGACGCATTGCTTTATTCATTCCACGCGGTTTCCTTCATCGAGACATCTTACTTGATATCCAACAATCCCCAATGGCCTCACTCTAAATTTTCACTCAATTTATGACTCACCACGGCGGTCTTATACCTTTTACGAGAAGGCATTTTTATATATGTCCTAAGTGATTCCCCTCAACGAGACATTTAATTTGATACCCCGGACACAATAGAGGGATCATTTGGAATTTTAATCAAATCTGACTAACCGTGCCACCCATGACTGTAAGCAGAACGCATTATTATATGCCCCCCGTGATTTCCCTAACTGAAACATTTAATTCGATACCCCATTTGCTTTGGCAGCCTCATCATGAATTTTAACCCAACCTATGACTCACCATGACTATCTCATGATTAAAACTACGAAGACTTTTTTATTTGTCCCACCTGATTCCCCTGATCAAGATCGCAAATTTAATACCCTGCACGCCCAAGTGGCGTCACTTCGAATTTTTACCGATTATAAGACTCGCCATGACAATCTCATGACTATAACCATGTCAGACGTCTCACGCGGCAGAGAAATTAGGCTCGGGTTAAGACATTCGATGCCCACACAATATATTTACAAATGAACAAGCATATTACCATACACCAAAAAAGCAAGCCCAACCTCACACTACCAAATATCTAGTAAAAAAACTCCCACCTCCCCTCGCGGGAACCCCTGTGTAGATGCGACGCATAGGGGGTTCACGTTGCAGCGTTGGACAGCGGAGGAATGGCGCTGGAATGATGGAGCGGAGCGGCGTAGGCACCGCGTTTTATAGCGCGCACAACGGCGAGGGGACGCGCCGGCGCCAGTGCGCCAGCCGCGGCTATGACAGAACACAATCCAACACAATCCACTTTAATCCAATCCAATCAAAATCCAATCCAATATAATCCAAGCTAAGCCAAACCAATCCATTCGAATCCAATCCAATGCCCCTCGCGAGAGAGTGTTCGCTATCGGAGAGGAGGCGGGTGAGCGGCGGAGAGCGCAGCTCACGCGGAGAGGAGAATGGGGGAGGGGCGGACGCCAACAACAGCGCCGAAGCCGGATGCAGGGACAAGGCGAGTGAATGAGATGCAGTCGCATCTAAAAAAAGTCGCTACAATACATCGACTGTCTATAGCAAATTGAAACATGTCCTACCACCGGCAGCCCGGCGAACCCGATGCTATACCGTTGACGTGTCCTGGTGAGTCGGCTGGCTTACGTACGTATGTAGGCTTACGTACGGCGACGTACGTAGGAGTACGCCGCGATGGCCCTTGGTGGTTGTCGGTGGTCTGGATGAATGTGGTGCGATGCCACTGGTTCCTTGAGAAGCACGGCTCAGGAGGAGGCCAGCCGTACGAAGCTGCTGGTAATCGGTGGTTCTGAGCTGCCCGCTGCCAAACGGTGCCATGCCCTCCTGGTGTGTTGTGGGGCACGGCCAGACAGGTCGCCGGTGGTGCGAAGCCGCCGGTCAGCAGGAAGCCAGCAGTGAGACGTCGTTGGGAATAAGTGGTTTCGAGCTGCCCGCTGCCAAACGGTGCGATGCCGCTGGTGCGTTGTGGGGCACGGCCCGACCTTGCCACTATTCCTCCCAAGACCTCGTTACACTCTGTCTATTCAAACTTCGTCCTACTCTTCACCTCACATTCTACCGTGTGAGGATCCCATTTGCTCATCCAGCCAACCTCCTCCTCCTCTTATCACTCTGTGTATGTTCTTTGTTGGTTTCTTCCAAATCCTTATTGCCATCCCGTATCTGATTCTTCTTTCTCTTCGTCTTTTCTTCCATCATCTTGTTCTTGTGCCAATCCCCCTTCGGGTATGGGTTCTTCTTACCGCATGACAAACCAGGAAGCATTTTTTTTTATTTTTCCACGTGATTCCCCTCATTGAGACAATTATTTGATACCCAACACATCCTAGTGGAATCAATTTGAATGTTAACCCAAACAATGACTAACCATGTCTATCTCATGATATAGGCATACCGCATTTTTATCCCAAGTTATTTCCCTCATCGCAACCTTTAATTTGATTCCCCGCACACACTAGTGGCATCATTTTGAAGTTTAACCCAATTTATGACCTATTATGACGTCATAAGTTAATAATCAGGGAACATTTCTGCATTTGTCCGATATCATTACTTTCATGGAGACCTTTCAATTCTTACGCTACGCGCCCTAGTGCAATGAATTCGAATTTTAATACATTTTTGATCAGCAATAACTAGGTCATGAAATAAACATAACGCGTTTTTGTTCCACGTGACTCCCCTTATCTAGACCTTCTATATGAATCCCCAGGTGCCCTCGTGGCATCATTTTTATTCTAACTCAATCTATGACTTATTACGACTGTCTGATGACAAAGCATTTTTTTTTCAATTTACTTAGCGTGATTCCGTTAATCGGGACCTTTAATAATATAATACTATATAATACCTTATATAGTTTAGCGACATCTTTTTGAATTTTTACACAATCGATCTCATAATACGGTCATTATTCTATCTAAACGAGTGTCGCCCAGTCAGTTCCGTTGACAACTCGTTCGAAACAGCAAAGGGGACAGCCGCCGCCCCTCCAGCCCTGCGCTCACCTCTTCCTTTTGTAACATAGCAAAACAAACCATTAACAGAAGGAAAACAACCAGCAAGAAAGCGCTGCCGTGTGCTTTCCCACCACCTTCTTAGATGATCCCTCAAGAGGAAACGTTACGATAACCCTTTTTTATGACCTCACGACGAATATTATTCACACGCCCAGCCGCTATATCAGACCGCCACTCAGCTCTCCCCCTCCCATCAACCGATCATGCACATCCCGAATGCTGTCGTACCCGCAGCTAACCTGAATTGAGAGCCCAAAGAAGCACATGAAACTCAACCGGCAACCATATCTGCCTCCTAGGCTACTCATATGTACTCAGAACTCAAAATGCACTCAATCTCAAAGTGTACTCAAAACTAAAAACGTACTCAAACTCAAAATGTACTCAAACTCGAAATGTACTCAACCTCAAAATGTAGTAAGAACTCAAAATGTACTCAAAACTCGAAATGTACTCAAACTTAAAATGTACTCAGTACTGAAAATGTACTCAAACTCAAAATGTACTCAGTACTCAAAATGTATTGAAACTCAAAATGTACTCAAAACTAAAAATGTACTCAAACTCAACATGTACTCTCACTGAAAATGTACTGAAACTCAAAATCTACACAGAACTCCAAATGTACTCTGTGCTGTCCTCGATGATTTGATCCAGCCACCAACGACCGTCTACCATGCAAGTGTGGAGGAGTGCCACTTCCCAAAAATGAAAATAAGCGCGAAGCAGCATCAGAAATTGCTGTCCCCAGAAACAGCCCACTACAATGAAAGCAACGTGAAGTGCACTAACGCTCTTTGTCTTTGTGCGCTCACTCAAGGGCAGACACGGAAACTCAAAACTCAAAATACACTCAAACCTAAAAGGTAGTCATTACTGAAAATGTACTCAAACTCAAAATATACTCAACACGAAAGGTAATCAAACTCAAAACGTATTCAAAACTCAAAATATACACAAACTGAAACTGTACTAAAAACTCAAAATGGACTAAGAACTCACTCTGTGTCAGCATACTCAAACTCAGTCGGGCTCCAACTCACTGAAGCTCAAACTCACCATGCCACACAAGCATCGCGCTCACTTAAATTCACGTCTGAGTTTGAGTCCAAATGAGTCTGAGTGAATGAACGCATGAGTGAGACCGCCGACCTCTGGGGGTAAACACCAACCTAGGCTATCCATCACGAGGCTGATGCCCTGCGAAGGGACAAGACGGCTGGCCTCCTAAAGGTCTACACAGAAGACTCTGTGCAACTATCCATGGGCAGAGGTGGAGCCCACTGTACGGCCATGGAGCTTGGCACCAGTCGGGGGTTAGGCCTTCCCTTCCCCGCTTCTTCCACCCATGCAGAGTTGGCCGGGCTGCTCCTTGCTTCAGACCTGCTCCTGGAGAAGAGCAACTAGTATCACGCTATCGTCATCTTCTCCTCTTGCGACTGCGGGCGGCGGACCAGCCATCGATCTCCAGCGGCTCAGTGGATGGCTCGCTGGCGGCGAAGCTTGACCTGGTGGAGTCCTGCGGTTGTGACCTGCGGCTCCACTGGCTGCCATCTCATGTCCGCATCACCGGCAATGAGGTGGCTCATGCCCTGCACAGAGGTGATGCTCCCCAGGAGAGGGTCCCTGCCTCCCGCGACGTGACGCCCTTCGATGCTACACAACCCATCCTAGCACGGGAGGTGCAGACGATGCACCCGGACCCCAGAGTCATTAGCGGCCAAGCTCCGCACGTGTTGACTGGCCGCATCAGCAGGGACGCCTGCTCTATACCTCTTCGCATGCGGCTCGATTGCTTAAGTGTGCAGCCAGCTTGCACCATCAAGGCCTCCGGACGTCGCCCACATGCGCTGATCGCCGACAGCCCGACACTCTGGAGAACCTGCTCTGCTCCTCCCGCCAGCGCGATGCCCCGAGACCAGAGCTTCGGGCATCACTCCAGCGCCATGGACTATCCAACCCCACCATGATGCGCCCGCTCTTCCCGATGGGCTCTACATCCATCAGGCGGGAAACCTTCCGAATTGTCCTGGCCTTCCTCGAGAAGACCGACCTCATCAACCGCCTGTAGCCAATGCCTGCCGGCCAGCATTAAGCACTTCTTATCTCCTTCTTTCTATCCCACTTCCTCTATCCCTATTCTCACCCACTCCATTCATCCCCCTCTCCCTTGCCCCAGAACTGGGTTCTCTGCTGGTGAACTCCCAAATGAGTTCTACATTACCCCAGTCTTCTTTTTTCACTTTGTATTTCAATAAATCACTCACTCACTCACTCACTCACTCACTCAGTCTCTCACTCACTCACTCACTCATTCACTTACTCACTCACTCACTCACTCACTCACTCACTCACTCACTCACTCTATCACTCACTCTCGTCGCCGCCGTTGGTGGCGGCAGCGACGGAGAAGTAATATCGCCTGACAATGTGTTTGAGTTCATTTTTTATATAAAAAAGTCCCCTCTGATGAACTTCATCTGTACAACTCAAGGAACCACCATTCATGAATGATGCACTCATTTAACCTTACCAAAGCATGTGTCTTTGAAGTGATAAAAGGGTGCGGTTAAGCTTATCTCACTTGTCCCTGGTTTTACAATTGGTAGAGCTACGTGAGTGAATTTAAATGACGTCTTATGGGTAATCATTACGAGTGTTGTTTACAGCTTTGGTTTCCCACAACCTCCACAGGGTGAATATATGCGCATTTTTTGCTGCTGCTCCTGTTCCTGAGTGTGCTTCATAAAGTTTTGTGACTCTATTTTTGTTTGTAAGTTGCTCTTTCTCTGCGGGGATGTCGAGCTAAACCAAGGGCCCCTCGTGTTGATCGTAACGCCCAGCACAATGAATTGCTTGCCGCTACTGTTGCCCTCTCTTCCAAACACGACAACCGTCACGAGGTGGTAAAGGATGCATTTGTCGATCTGAAGAAAACTCAAGCAACACTCGCTGCAAAGGTGTCAGACATTACTGCCACATTAGAAACCGTTGAATCTATTGTTGAAAACCCTGATATAGCAGCTGCAACCGAAATCCAACAGACCATTTCACAGGCAGATAATGCGCAGAGCGCCGAATTTAACTCTCGCTTCAATGAAATGGAGGACCGATCGCGGAGGGATAACCTCATTTTTTATGGAATTCCTGATGATTCGTTTGAAACGTGGGCGGAATCTGAAGGTCAAAACAGAGGTGTTCTGTTGCGTTTTACTTAATTTGAAGTCCCCGAAAGATCGATTTCCAGAACTCATAGGCTAGACTCTGGCGGCGAGTAAGGCTGGCCCAGTAATAGCCACATTACTGTCTTTTAAAACGAAGAAGCTCATTCTGTCACTAAAAAGCAAGCTTAAAAACACAGATATTTCTCTCAGTGAGGACTTCTGCCCAGCTCACGCATTGTAAGAAAAAATTAATTCATTCGGAGATGAAAGCGGGCAATCTTTTTCACTGCGCGACAACAAACTTCGGATGAATAAGAAGCACTATAGATACTACGCAATAACCGACAATGTTGGCGCGCTTGATAATTCTCTTCAGACAAGCGTTCCTCGTGGTGCACAGGATACTGATTGTGACGCCGCTTCAACGAGCAGTCCTTTCCCGGAATCGTCCTAGACATCTCTTTCCAAATCAAATCTAAGCAATGTATCGTTTCTTTCTGCCAACATTTGAAGCGTCATGAATAAGCTTGCCACCCTTTGTTCAGCCATCGATTCTTGCTCTGCCGATATCGTTTTCAAAAAAACGTGGCGCTTGGCGAAAATTAAATTAAAGTAGTGAAATGTTTGAGTGCGTTAAGGCGTCGTACACAACGTATCATTATGACGGTGCGGCGGGGGCGTGCTCGTTGCTTTAAATAAAGCGTTTAATTTCTCTGCGGCACCGATCAGATCATCCCTGAAATTTTGTGTCATAATAACTTTTACCACTGCTGACTATAATATTTTGCATGTTATCGGTCCCCGGCTCCTTGCTCCTTCTTTTGTTCTGAGATTTATGATGTTCTTAATCTGCTGTTTATATGCTATCCCAACTCCCACTTGATCTTTATGGTTGATTTCGGTTATCCAGATGTTCTGTGGCATGTAGTCTCTGTTAGCATAAAACAAAATTCACCAGAAAGTATAGAATTTTTATATTTGTGTAACTACTTCCACCTCACACAGCTTGTTCTTGAGCCCACGCGGTCAACTTCAATCTTTTCTTAGACTCTACATCTCGTACTTACGACATCACCTAATCTCGTTTCTTTGATCAAATATCTCGATAGTACAATTAATTACATTTTGCTACATTTCACGACGCTAGCTGGCCGCCCCTCGAGATCTAAGGTTTTCAAAATTATTCGTGATTGATCGCCAGCCAACACGGTACAAATTACAGCATAAATGGAGCGTTTTACATAGGAATTCATAAATAACTACAGAGAACAATCTGTCAATGATAACTGGTTGCTTTACAAAAACAAATTATCTTCGCTTAACGAACATGTACCCACCAGAAGAAATCGCACTGACCCTCGCTCTTCCTGGTTTCGTTCCACTTTATGCCGACTCCGTAACAAAAAGAAGCGTTAATTTTAATTGCACAGGCCCTGCTTTTCAGACGAATCCCCGCAAATTTTTCTCATATTAAAAGGCGCATTTCTATCGAATATTCAATTAAGAAGTTTTGACCGGCTTGTACCATCTTATCAATGCTGCACGGTTTTAAATATTGCTTTTTCTTCAGTATTTCAAAAAAGTCCTTTTTTATCTCCTTTTACCCAACGCTGGTTACGCGCCAATGGTACCGATTTTTGTTGAATGGTCAGTAAGGTGATGAATTGAACTAGTTGGTTCTGCATGTTTGAAAACTGCGCTTGAGATTACTAAGGACACACCTTTAAGGAATACAAACGAACGACGTGGACAGCGCGAGCGCAAACTAACAACTAATTTATGAGAAGTATTAAATCAAAACATTTAGAAAGGGCTTCAAAGTACGAGCGGAAACGGTGGGGAGGGGGAATGAAAGCACATTCTGGATAAAAACAGGCGCTAAACATCGTAATCTGTTCAAGGCTCTTTATTTTTGCTTGTAGAACGAACCTACAGCGTTATCTGCGCTCGACGCTTTTGTTTACCACACTTATTTGCTATGAACTGCTCTTCATGAATTCTATTTCAGGCGGGGCCAGCACGATTGAGCATGAGCTCACGCATTCGGTCGGCTGTGTTGAAATGTGATAGGCTTCCCAGATTTCGCGTGTCGTCTTGTTGCGTGATCTTGCCAGAACTCAAGTTTCTTGAAACAATGGGTTGCACTCACATTTTTTGTAGTTTGTCGCCAAATTGCCTGAGGGGTCCGTTTGCTCACATGTGTACCGGTGCTCTCTAAGCCTCTCATTCAAACACCTCCCAGTCTAGCCCACGTATGCTCTGCCGCAGTCCAGAGGGATGCTGTACACTACCTCTACTTGACAGTCGACGAACTTATTTTCATGCCTGCTTTTATAGGCTTTTTTGGTGGCATGAAGTACAGCGTTTACTTTTGGGCACATTCCTTTAGGTTTGACTGGCGCGGAAAACGCCACACTGAGATCATGGCGCACGCCTATCTTCTTTAATTTATGTGAGGCCCTGTGTATGTACGGAACAACAACGCCGCTCTTGTCATGGCTCCTTGGTTCTGGCTGTTTCTTTCTTTTCATGTTGTTCAAATTTTTTCGGCAACTGATACTAGCGTGCTGTGTGGGTAGCCGCTTGCATGTAAACGTTCTACCTGCAGTTTAAAGGTTTCCTCGCACCTGTGCGTACACGACCGTTTAAGCGCTCACTACCTAAGCAGTGAGCCCTTTGACACCTCGTGTAATCACTAATTACTTCCGACACTTACTGCAGGCAAGTTGGTAACGGCGATTTATTGACTTACGTTCATGTTACAAGTTTGTAGAAACCTACACCCCGGGCTGCACAGGACTGTTCGGCCTAAATCAAGCCGGTGTACTTTGACCGATGATTTTCTATCCGGTCTTTTTCCGGCAGCCATGTTCGGCCCGTGCCAATATGTGGGCTTTTGGCCGTATACGGCCGTACTCCCATGGCTGTCCAACGGCCAGTGTCCATCGGACGTGGATATTGTGAGGCAAGTTAAAAAGAACATAAAATATTTAAATGCCTCAGCCTGTACCACTAGGTATAACAGGCTAGTGTCCTTCGGAGCGTCGACCGGCTTGCGTTCATACGGCCAGATTCAAGCGGTAGGGCTGTGGCCATTCCAAATCCACCCGTGTACGGCCGAAGTACGGCCACCGGAGGACAGCCGAGATTGGGTCGTCGGACTCAAGCCGGACTAAACTTGCCAGATATACGGCCGTGCTACGGGCATTGCAGTTCAGCAAAAAAGTACCGTTTCTGTACTCAGCCCGGTCCCTGCATGTCGCGCAAGCAGATGATTCAGTCGCGCAGTGCAGCCGCACAACCCCATCTTTTTGGGTCCAATGCAGTCACATCAAGGGTAGCCCGCGCGCAACCACCAGCCGTCCAGCCTTGAGCGCAGCCTTCCTTAATTATCAGCGTCAATTGACATCTAAATTCATTTATTGAACAGTGCTCAGAAATCGTCGTTCTTTTAATTGCTGTGCCTCTTTTACTGTCGAATACAGAAAATATTCAGTTCATTGTAGAGCTTTAACAGATGTAGTGTCCATATCCTCATATCTTTTGTGGGGCGGCTTCCCTGCAATAAACGGGGAAGGAGGGGGGGCGGAGGCTGTTGAATTTCACAAAGATGAAAGAGCCTCTTTTAGGCAATATCATTTAAGACAATCATCTTGAGCACTATCATGCTCTGACTAAATCGACTCTTTTTACAACGGTTGCTTGACCAGTTTTGTTGTATACACAACCGGCGCGAATGCCTTTACGAAGCGTTTTGGTACTCCACAAAAACTGAGGAGCATTTAATATACTTTCTTTCACACAGAAAGTATGTCCAGTATTTGCCCATTTTTCTTGCAAAGATATTTTCTACTCGATCAACATTTCTGGCGATCTTTCACAGGGCTGATCCCAGGAGAGATGAAACACGTGCTTTCATTTTCGAAGTATTCATTATTTCGTTTTCAGGAATTACGTGCACACCACTTAAGAGCCAAAAAAAACTTCATTTTCCTCCAATATCGTACTACGGTAAAAAATCCTAGACGTGTCGCGAATGACGCCTTGCTTCAGGTGCTGCAGTTGTGTGCCTCTGAGTTCACGCAAGGAAACGCGTAAGACTAGAGATTCCTAATTTGTTTAAAACCAATAACATAGCAATGGTGGTATTCATACAGCAAACCGTGCATACTGCAACTTATACAACCATACTTCATTGGTCAAGTTTGAATGCATAAGGTTCTTAACCCGTCGGAGGCGACCTTGCGGCTACGCAAGTCTATTTATTTATTTATTTATTTATTTATTTATTTATTTATTTATTTATTTATTTATTTATTTATTTATTTATTTATTTACTTGATACCTGCTTGCCTTTGGATACATTACAGCAGGGAGATACATCACACTAAGAAACAAATATGAGACCAAATAACAAAATATTTCCACAAATTGTGGTGGAATTCGTCATCATAAACAGTTGGTACAATCATACGTGGGAGATAATGGTTCTCGTATTGATCTAAGATAAGATGTACCGCGCCAGGCTTCACCTTTAAAGGAAAGATATTAATTTGCTTTAAGCTAGCGGTCCCGCTTTGGAATATGTAGAATGGCGCTGGGATATACTTCTCCCCTTCTAATCCAGTTTTCGAATGATACATTACAAAAAAATTTCAACCATTGGTTTCGTTTCTCATCTTTCCCGTCTTATCATAGAAGTTTACTTTTACATTCTCTCATGCTAAGTTGACAGTGCCAATTATCTAATACGAATCGCAGTGGCCTCTTCTGTATGTTTTCGAGCGTATCAACCATCTCTTTGGTGTAGGGATCGCAGAAAACACCTGCATACCCCAACATTAGGCGCACATGATTAAAATACGGTTGTTCTTTTAAGGCAGATGGAGGTTCGCTGAAAGTTTGTCTCAACAGCCAAAAACACGTGCAGTTGTAACTTTTGTGTTGGGAACGTGCCTATTTAACCTCTAATCTCGTAAATAAACTCTTAGTTATTTATATTCCCCGGCCGTTCATAAAACAGTGTAATTTACGGTGTGCGTATATAATTGGAGTGAAGGTTTTCTTGTAAAGGTCACGTTAACATACTTTTAAACACGCAATGACTTTTCTGAATCAGCACACCAGGATTTTATTCAATTAGATTAACGCTGCAGGTATTCGGAATAACGTTCATTCGCTATAGTCCTGTAAACTACACAGTCATTCGGGAACATTCTGAACAAAGATTTGAGGCCAATAGTAATAACATTTATATATAACAGAAACAAAACAGGGCCCGCAACTGGCCCTTGGGGAATTCCTGAGGTCACGAGAACAATCCGGACGAACAACCATTCAGAGCGACCGACTGCTGTATTAGAGAGGTATACTCGGCTATCCATGCAATAACTCATTCATTCAGTTTATAGTCCGCAATTTACTAACAAGAAGCTGATAAAGAACACCTCCAAATGCTTTTTTTGCAATGCAAGAAAATACAGTCAACTACTTTAAGCTTATCTATGGCTAGAGCCAAATCGTGCGTGAACTCAACAAGCTGCGTTGAGCAAGAAAAACTCGGCGAAATCTGTGTTTTCTAGGATGGTGGCGATTATGTATAAACAAATGAGTCATTTCCGAAGTGTAGCTAAGCTCACGTTAAAACACCGGAACGAAATTAACATTCAGGCTTCGTCATTCACAAGGCTCTGTTGTTATGGCAAATTTAAAATAACACGTGTTTTGAAATTGACAGTCATAAAATACCATGAAGTAGGGCACGAAGTTGAGCCTACCAATGCACGACCTTAGCCTCTCCTACGTTTTTCACCATAAAAATAGTGAAACATTGTTTTTCGTAGTAATAAAATAAGAAGAATAGCCGCAAACTTGCGCTTTTGCGCGCTCTTGCCTTTCTTTGGTGGGGAGTCCTTGACATGGCGCCGGTTGAGCTCCTGCGTGGCGGCCGCTTGCTGGACGCCCTTTAAGGTTACTTACTTTGGCGAACCACCGCCACCTCGGGCCCAACACCTCTGCCGGGTCGATGTCTCCATTGGTCTCCATTTCTTGAAGGGGCGCATAGCCTCGAGCTGATGCACCGACGAAGCCGGCGGGCGTGGCGTGGCTATGAATGGCGAGGCTAACCTCACCCGTCGGGGTGGTACAATGTTATTGCGGCAATAAATGACATTCCGATGGCCTAAAAGGTTCCCTGGTAATGTCCAGTGAGTCCTTGCACCTTGGCCATTCACTTAGAACACTAATTACTGTTTGACAAACGCAGTTCATTCATTTAAATCGTAGAAACAACGAACGGATGAAAAACGCGTCTGCGTCATTCGGTTCCCTAACGGCTCTTTTTTCACCCACAGAAAAACTGGTCCTACACCGGCGGGTCTCCTTCTTAACACGTCTGTGCATGAATTCTCGGTGATAGACCCGTGCCGTTGTTCGCCTGCACGCCGCTTACCGAAAGGATGACGTACAACCTGAGACCTTAAGTAGTCTGGCCTCCTCTGTTACACCGGTTGCCGAAAATTCTGCGACCGCTCCCTTGCCGTAATTCGGCCGAGGACTGCTAACCGAATTAAAAATGTACATTCTGGGGCCGTGCGTCAGCCGGTCTCCTGTATAAAACCGGTTGCCCGAAGAAAACGAATATTCGGCCTGCTGACGCACGGTTCACTGTTAAAAGAGCGAATGCGAAGCATCAGCGCTCCGGCGAGGCTACCTTCGAACACCAACTGCCTCAAGAATACGAATATACTGTGGCCGGTCGCTCGCCGTGCTTCGGCTGAACACTGCTTCCCGAAGGAAAAACGCATGCCCTAAACCCGTACTTCGGCCGTTCTCTTTCTCACCATCGGCAGCATAAAGTGAACTGATTATCTGGCAGCCTGGTAGCTGCAGTTGTGCGTCTGAACACTGGCGGCCGGAGAAATACGTACCCAAGCGCTGATGCCGAATGTTGGCCGCTCATCGTATGATCAGTGCCTGCCAGAACCTGGATGCTGGCCGGACATGCCAGAAAGCCGCCATAGACGGGCCCGTCTTGGGGCACACTTTCTTTGCGGCCTGGGACCAGTGTGTGAAGAGAGCGCATCTGTCATTGTCACAATTCGCTCTTTTAGGTAAAAATCTAAATAAATATTGCGAGATGTTTGCAATCATGCGATGATCCTGTCCTGTATCTTTGATAGAGAGAAAAATATAACCAGGCCTTTTGCTTTCCTGGTTTTCAAATTGTAGACCTGCTTTCCTGTATAGTTTCTGTTTCTGTTTCAAATTCAGCCACTTCTACGTAAACTGAAATTCGCACTTAGAATGACAATTGATGGACGAACTAGACCAAACAACCTAATTTTCCAACTTGCTTCGATGTACGAAAACCGAATCTGATATTTTGCAAACCAAAATCTTTGCGTTATCTGTAGGTAGAATACCCACAGGGCATTTCCCTGAAAATGACATCCGGGAAGCTGCCATAATTTGTGCAATATGTAATAGTAAGTGCAACAGTTCCGGATTTTGCAGTATTTCTCTAACACGGTTGTGACCAGACCATGCTATGTTATTTTTTATAAATATAAAAGTACTTCACTGCAAAGTAACTTGTACATATCCTAAGCCCACAGCGATACATATCTACATATATATCTATGTAATACATATCTATTGCACAGCGATACATATTTTTTCGCTAAAATATTGAAGTCTTCCAGTCAAACATGTCTCATAACCCGTAATAACACACAGAACTAGCCTTTAGGTTGATATATTTGCTGGGCGAGAAAGTTGCTAGTGAGTGGTTCATCATTCAGCTGTTTTCCTTATAGAGCCACTCACTTCAATGAAGTGTTTTCTTGTTTACCTGCACTACTTGTGTTGGAAGAAGCAGCATTTTCAATTTTTATTAGTATGTTGTGTTCGTAGTCGGCCAAATGTATAAAACATTGTTTTTTTTTTGCTTGGCTAATAACTCAATGATTTGAACTGGTTCGCTTACCGGTCCAGTAGGTCATATCTTCGAGCCGGAACCGAACAGGAACGAAGTGAATACACTCGAACTCGAACTCTAAGCGAAATGGTATTTGTTTTCTTTTAAGCACTTATATAATGTTGGCGAATGCGGAAAAGCTGAAGACAGACATTCTATCAAAATCGGCATTTGCCCTGGCTTCGGCAGCACACCGCTAACTGCCGAAGCCAGGGCAGCCATGACGTAAGCGAAGACACTGGTTGCAGTTTACTCGCTCTGTTGCGTCTTTTGCATAGCGTCAAAGTTTGTACTGACGTCTTCTGTCAATGGTTGCGCGGTACCGTCCAGACCGGCCGTGATGCGACGGTAACTGCAACCTAGAAAGCGTCCGCCGAGTTTGGTTCATCGAAACCAGAACTGACAAGTATAAACCATGCTGTCAATAACTGTTTACACTGCGATGGACCATCTCATTTGCTATGCTACGATGATTGCGCTGATAAAACCACAGAAAAACACACGTGACATTTTGCGGATGTACAGCTTTGAAGTAAATAAAAAAACAATTTTTATTAGGCTAGTGCTACTTCACCTATCGAGGCCTACATCTCAGGTCTACAACATTCCTTAAGGTATCAGGCCGAGTGCTGGGGAAAAATGTGTAAACAATGACGATTTTTGGTATATATCGTTATGCAGAATTTTAGGCCCATGTCCCATGGGAGCCTTAAATGTGTTATATAATGTTTTTAATTCCTACATGAAAATGGTAATAACTGTAGGTATCATGCCAACACCCATAACTCTATTTTATTTCCATAGAACACACACTTTTTTGAGGTGGCATAGGGGAGGCTTTGGCCTGTGCAATGAACAAAAATTAATAAGATCGGATGAATACTCAAATCAAAGTGATGAAATTATAAAAAATCTGAACGTTTGAATCGGGTGTGCCTTAGTGTGAAACGTGGCCGTATCAAAACTTGTGGCTCGATTTTATTTTTTGACGTTCATCGCACACCCAATAATGTGAACAAAAATTGCGCCAAGTGTCACGAAAAAATTTTTTTTTAGAAAGAAAGTAATGAACGTTCGTCCGTGGAGAAATCACCCAAAAATAGGTTCTGAGCAAATCAACTGCAAATATTCCAAATAAGTACAGCGCTTGCATACAATAAAGGGAGCTAAAATTCCCCACATTTCAGTTACTTCTTTCTTGGGTCCTCCTCGTGTCTTATTCTGCTCGTATGGCACCCCGCCTTCTTTTCTACCTTGGTTTGCAGTATCAGTGCTCTGACGAGATGCACTTGGGATGCGGGGCTCATCATTTGTTTTTGTTTTGTGAGTTTTTGCACTCTAGCCTTCTCTGTAGTCTGAATGCTAGTAAGAAAAGGAAAATGACCGATAGTACACCTATACACCAAAGAATATGAAGCTCGTATTACGCGCGCACGTAGGCTTCGGAGCATAAACAACTCGAGCGATACATTGCAAATCAGCGTGGTGAGAAGTTTGATTTTATTAATAAACAAAGGGTTGAATACACATTGAGGACGTTACATTTTTCTACCTTATGCTAGTGTTAAATAACGTGCCCAAACTCCAAACAAGGCATTTTAGTGTTGCACGCAAAACTGCCAGTTTCAATTTCGGGTTCGTAGATGCTTAGTGGTTTTACATTTTTGTGTACATTTTCAAACAAAAGTGTAGAGGGAGGACCTATTTCAATCAAAATGATGCCAAAAAAATTCCGCATCTGTCAGAGGGGGAAACGAAAATTGATATTTTGAAAAAAAAAAATCCGACGTTGACATGGCCTCATACCTTAAGCAGGTGCAGCTCATATTGACTGCCATTAGCTTGCCCCTATGAACTTTTGCCCATATGTTTGAAGAAAAGTCGTCCCCAAATTTCCGTTAACTCAGAACACAGCTGAGGTAATCTTCTTTACAAACGAATTGGTTAATCATGATCAACATATTATTTTTGGAATTTTCAATATACACGCAAAAATACGCCGTTACTCCAGCTAAATGTAACGCTGAAATTTTGTAGTTTCTTTAGTATGCGCGGTATTTGGCTTATCTACACGGAACGCGTCCTTTTGCTAGGCTGTCCAACCACTGCAGTCAGCTTGTGTGTGAAATCAGTGAAATCCACACAGCGGTAGTGTGCGCGGGCCATTACATCGTGCTTCAATGGCTTCCTGGTCATTCGGGAATAGAAGGAAATATAATATCTGATGCAGCCGCCAGCGCTGGCCACTCTCTGAGTAACACGACACAGCTTCCTTTCTCCCGAGAGGATGGTTGTGCCCTTATCTATCGAACTGGTTCGAGAGCGCAAATGTTGAAGTGGCAACACCCTCGCAGCGGATATCCACCTCTACATGGAATTGACCCTTTCTGTAAATTCCGTGTTCCACCCGACCTAAGCAAAGCGTCTGAAGGTGTAATGCATCGTTTGCTTCTCAACGTGGCTTACACCGGAAGCTTCAAGTTCAGAATAGGGTGGGAAGATTCACCACTGTGCCCCACGTGCGCGGTGCGCGAGACTACCGCACTTGTTGTGTATATGCCCGCGATTTTCCGCTGCGCGGGTTACAGCGGCGAGCTGCCTGTCTCGTGTTCGACGCGGAGCGAGCCTTCAGTTGTGTCACTTTCTTGGACCCTGGGACAACAACAATGACTGAATTTAGGTACAAAAATTCGTTTGCGTTTTTTGCGAGATTCAGGACTAGACAAAACTTTGTAATTCTTCCATTGTGTGCATGGCTACGTCTGTACGCGTTTGCGTCGTTGTGTACGCTTTGACTCTTTTTTTTTCTTGTTAGGCGCTCTGCGCTTCCTGGGCTCCATTCGCTCAATTTTTCTTTTCTTTCGCTTAACTTTATTTCGAGTTTTTTCCTTGCACTACATTGCGTGCCATTTTTATTTAAGTTTTTGTTCTCTCTATTGCTGCTTTCCCGATCTCTCACGTTCACTTCACTGCATTGTAATCATCCCCATCTGGCGTAGCAAGCACTGCCGCTAGCAGAGCTGACCTCTCCAGCGCACGTTAAAGACTTCTCTCTCTCTCTCTCTCCTTTTGCTTTGCTGTGCAAAGATTTACCACCACATTTTGTTACTGGTCGCCTGCGCAGCAAGCTTAACTAATAAAGAGGCGCGCGTACTTGGTACAGTAAATAAATTCCCCAATTTTTCGTAACAATAAAAACAGGCGCTTCATCGTTCACTAAAATACAGAGATCTCATTCCAGGTGACTTGTGGGGATCTAAAGTACTTTTGTTTTGCTCCAATGCCCATTGCTCCTCCAATACTGGATGCTTCCTTATTAATTTTACGTGTGGCTATGCTACAGTGCTTTTTTGTTACCATCGGGACATTACAAGTACAAAATCCAACAGACATCTTCACCTCTTTGTTCCAGATGTGACTCACGAGAAGACATCCATCATGTTATATGCGTGTGTCCAAGGTACACCGTGCACAGAAAGAAACTCATATTATCTTTGTGCAGGCAGCTTGGTGCGGGACTTGAGCTGAGGGCTGTTTTGGGTCCATAGTCGTGTCCCAGTCAGGCTGCGCGTGCAATCAAAGCTCTTTTGGAGTTTCTTCGGAGCACATAACTGGACAGAGTTTTGTGGTTGAAAATTTTGGCCGCATCAAATGACATCTTTTCGTTTTCACATTTTTTTTCTCTTTTTTTTCTTTTTGTTTTTCTTCTCTCATCTCGGGTAGCAAGCCAGCCCGACGGCTCGGCTAACATCGCTGGTTTTCATTAAAGTTATTCTCCCTCTCTCTCTCCATCTTACCTTCGGGCAGCTTCTCTCTATAAAAGGAGTCTGAAAGGGCGTGTGCTTTGGCAACAGTTCGCCCAACGCGCCGAATGAGGTAAGGCAGGTCATGCTGTGTGTCAAGCAAAAGGTTGAGAAAATGCCCAGAAAATATTTAACTTAGCCTTCGTGCTATCCCTGAAATTGAGGAGTAACGACAAACACGCCGCCTGCAGCTTCTGTGCGGACTACCGTCGTGCAAGCGGAATGGCTGAAGAGGGAAATCTACCCCCTTGGCAGTATCTTGTTCTACATGATTCTATGTACTTCCAATTCATTTACTTTCGCTCAAATTGCTGCACATTGGGTTCCATAAGCTTGATTCAGAAAAGAGTGCAGTTGTCGCCCCCAGAGAGCGTACGTCCGTTCAAAGTTTTGTTCGATGTGAGCAATGCGCCGAGTACCTTTGAAAGCAATGTGCACAATAACCTATGGGGGTTCGTGTAGTTCACTTGCCTTGCTACATTGATGATGTTATTACCTTTTCTTGCTTCTTCGAGGTGGATTAACGTAAACTGTGTACGTCCTTACTATTTCTTGCTGGGGGACAAGCAACTCAGCTTCAGGATCATATTTTTCGCCAGGCTAGAACTGACCATCCTGATCCACCCCGTCAACACTTACGAATTGCTGTCTCACCTCGACGAGAGGAAAGTTGTTAATGATTTTCGAGCTAATCACCGTGCAAGAATGTTCGACGTTTCTGGCGTCTGGTAATATTACGACGAAACAGTATATCTCTTCGTTACATTTCAGTCTGCCGAAGCCCCTTTACGGCCCTGGCTCTCCAGTTCTCTTCGCCACAGCTGAAATCTGTTTCATAAGTTTTATACCTCACGCCACAACGATGCCTTGTTCACACGTTGTGACAATCTGCTGATAAAGGTGCGAGTGCTGTTATCACCGATTTCACTTTGGCGTCCCATGGACAAGCGCGTGTATTTCACACAGATAAAGACCGGTCAGTGAAAGACTGTCAACATGCAAACCAGGACCACTGGGTGCAGAGGCAAATGTTTAAGCCTCATGCTCTACCTCACCAAATATCTGTGAGTCCCTGCGAGAAGAAAAGAAACTTGCCCGCATAGAACACCGGCGTGATACAAAAGTGCTTGCTCCGCATAGAATAGCTTCGGTTTCTGATTTTTCTGCGCCATTTACATTGAAGCACACGCGCGTCAGGAGCTCTCAATTTCTGCGTGCCCGGGGGGCGGGGGGGATTGTTTAGGGGTGGTGCCCCCGCAGCTCCGTTTCATACCCATGCCGGGGACAAGCCTGTTGTGCTGGCGGGAGATGTAATCGACTCACGTCCTTGGGCTTAACAGCACAATGCCATATCCTCTGAGCCACCGCGGCATGTTGCACCTTACCATTCCCAACACATTACATCACCCGCGTCGCCGAGCTCCTGTGACTTCAGTGTTGGCTACCCGCCCAGTGAATTTGCTACAGCCTGTATTGGCCCACACGATCTGCTCAGTTCAGTCGTCATCTGGCTACGTTATTGGCCATGGGCATCGGAGCTGGGGCATGGATGAGACCTGTTTTAATCGCTTTACTTTTCCGAGCATTCACGGCAGCTGAAGGTCCTCTTGCGTCATAAGCAAGCGGGGTCTGAGTTGCTCCAGTGTAATGCAAGCGCGCAGACCTACCTCCGGTGATTGAGAAAGAGCGAGACGTTCCGTTCGAAAAATGCTGAACGCGTGACCACAACCGTGGACAAAGGTGAATCGTACGAATTGCTCAATAAACACAGTAAAATTAAAGGGTAATCAAGGAACTTAGGCAGGATGAGGCAACCTCTCGCTTTGCATATCCAGGGGTTAGCGGAGCTAAGCTGCAGCCATTACTTTTGTGGTAGGAATTTCTTTGCGAACTCCTCACCTGTGTCAACCCACAAGCAAGCTTGGACAACCCCCGGTGCCCTGGCGAGGCGCACGCCCTTATGCGGTCGGTATTTTATCTCGGAATTTTTTTATAATCATTCAAGGCGAATGAAAACCTAAACAGCTCCTGCGAAAAAAAAAGCTTTTCTAGAAATATTAAGGATTGTCCCAGTTAATACTCAGAAATTTCAACGTTTTCAGCTGCTGCCGTGCTGAGAGTTGAAATTGTAGCCACAGTGCTCACTGCAGCATATATTTAGGCAAAAACTGAAACGGGAAAACGCGAACATCAATGACACAGCAAAAAGCCGCTGGGAATCCAAAACGGCGATAAATTACGTACTGAATTATCGGAAACCATAGTGTGCGCTCGTGTTGAATACTCATAAATTCAAGATTTACCAACTTACAAATTCATATTGCTTTTACTCTAATTAGGGACAGGAGGAGTAGAAATAACAATAAATTGTAAATATCAATAGAAACGCTTTTAGAACAAAACAGAAAACTATATGTGTAAATAAAACTAGTGATGGGATTTATATGTCAAGCAAGTGCGAAATGCATGTGCGAGATGCTACTGATTAATTTACTCAGGTCCTCCTTGCTACTAAACCGGCCCAATCATTTTGCCTCCTCCCAAATATCCAGGAAATGGTAACGGAACCCCGAAAGGAATATTTATCCCACTTAAAGTAATTACGTGCCATTTTAACGCAGCACAATAGGTTCTTTTTCTGTGGGACCCACTGGCTGACTCAACTTCCAGAAACGTTTAATATTTCCGCGCGCCTATTCGTTATTCCGTGATATATAAGAAAGTAATTGTCAATATGAATATTGACTAAGTGCCGTTCGGAACCCAATCAATCGGGATACCATAAACCGTTTTATTTAGGATAAGTTCAACGTGCAAAAACCACAGCATACCGGTATCCACTACTTGTACTATTCTTCTCTAGAAACCTTTCGGTCTAATATAGAACCATTCATTCATTTTGCAGCCAAAAGAAGTAAGTGTAAATCCACATCCTCTAGTCAGGCTTGAGAAGGTAAATGTAGTATAACCCTGAAATATGAACCCCTGTGACCTTTGTTGTCTTTGTGATTCTTTTGAACACTGGTAACGATTTTTTGCACACTGCAGAAGCCTAGACATAATGCCAGTAGAGGGTGTAGTCTAGGCCAGCCTTCTAAGAGTCTCAGAAAAAACACCAGTGGTAGTGTTTCGGCAATACAAGCTACCCTTTCGAGACGGCATCAATTAGAGGTCTTTGTGCAAACGGTTCATTCACAGCTATTTCCTTTGCAACTGTCGTCCTGTCGTCTAAAAAAACTTGGCGCGAACGAACGTACCTTTGGACCTGCGCTTCTATTCCAGGCCAACAAAAAGAGTCCGAAACCTGACGTGTGCTTTTCTTGAGCACGAAATGCCCTCCCCTCCTACACTCTCGTGTGCCCTGCTTATTTGGGAGCGGAGCTTCCTGGGAACCACCCCACTTGGAACACGTCTCGTGGTGTTTCGCAATCTCTTCAGAAAAGCCAGTTCTTTACAAAGAAAGTCTTGCCGCTCAATCACTTGCCCGTCACTCCTTAGACAAACCTTATCGGAAACATCGGCAATCAACATGACGAATCCATAAGCACGCCTTCGCTTGACTTCCTCACCGTGCCAGCTACAGCGGACAGAACTTGGCTCGTTTCGCTTAGGTACTGCGTTAGTTACGTCAATACAGTTTACTGTCGTCCATATCTGACTATTTATATTGTCACTGAATATAATGCGTGGGTTCATTTGAATGCGGTAGCATGGCTCATGGCTTCCTGCGCGATCTTTCACAAAACTTGGGTTGTGGATGAAATACTTCTTTGTCAGGGTGTTTTTTCAACTTCAAAAAAGTAAGTTTTTATTTTAGGTATTTATTTAACAGTTTCTTTAGCAGCAAAATCAAGCCATTGCGGAGGAGTTTTTTATCATTAGTGAGATATTCACAGCTGTTATCAAATGAAACGAGTGATACAGGTTAAACATAGAAGAGGGATACGAGTCAACAACCAGCTGTGATGATGAAGGCGTAGATAGCTTCTAAGAGAGCGTCGAATGGGCAATGAATAAGGGAACAACACAGCACACGAAAGTGAAGGAAGACTAACTCAAAGGTCGGTAGGAAGCAAATGGGAAAAAAGGTCATTGGAGATATTCCGCGCTGCAGCAGAAACAGAATCCTCACAGATGCATCATACGGCAATCGCCATTGCAGCTACTGCACCACCCTATGGCTCCTCCATGCGGTGCGGTCACAAATGTTTCATAAGCATTGTCTTAATGGGGCTCTATTGTGAGATTCAATGCCACATTTCTCGTTTCTTTCGTGGGTGCTACAAAGACGAGTGAAAAGGTAACGACCCGTTTGAACACGTATGCACCAGCTTTCTGTACAGTTACTGGCGTTCACGAAATGCGTTGCCTCTACACCACACATCGTGGCCCTAACCCTCACTTACTCACCTCTCCGGGATCGCAAAGGATGCCGCCGTTAGCTCTGGTTATCCAGTCACTCCTGGTCACCGGTCCGGGCTGCTTCTCATGCTACAGTCAACAAGCCAATAAACTAGCTCCTGAAGGTTTCGGGGCGAAACTGCCCTAACGGGGAAGCCAACAGCCCCTCTACAGAGGCCGTCGAACACTTTATCTGTTGAAGTAGAAGGTGCTATTGTGGGCGCGCATGTTTACACAAGAGCCAGTAAATCACTGATTGATGGGAATTCGTGTTCACAATTGCGAACAGTCAGATCCCTGCACGTTGACCCTGTTTGTGCAAATAATCAAGGTGCTACAAACCTAATAGACCTTGAAGGTTGTGGTTTTTTTACTGACAGAATTTGGCATGACGCAAAGTGAGTGGTTTTTTTCGGCGATAAATTGGCCGCAGTTAGCACGGTACCGGGATAATGGGAGATTATTGGAAGAGGCCTTTGCCCGGCAGTGAGGGTAGATAGGCTGGTCATGATGACAGTGAGTGGTCGTAGCGCGTTTTGCCCATCAGATCATTTTAGGATGGGATGTTTTTCATCAGCATGCCTGATTATGTGTTGTAACGTCCCCGACTTCGAAATAACAGAAAGACATCATTTGGTTAAGCCTGAGTTTTTCGGTTAAACCTCGAGTTTTTTTCTCAAACCTACCTGTGAGGCAATCATTTCCGTTAGTTGCGATCAGTTTAAAGATAGGGACGTCCACATCATCTGTTCTCTTCACTTTCTGCTAAAAGGCCTTGTCATTGCAGCGAGTGTTGAGCGCTTTTGAAATCGATCTGGTTTACGCATTGCCGTTGGCACCAATTGGTAAGCAAATTTTCTAAATCAATCCCCCACAATCACAGCTCTTCCCGACTCTAATGCAACCTTGGTGTTTCCCATCTGTGCCTTATCGTATCATTCAAGTTCTTTAAGTTATAAACGTGCTGACTCCGCCCTTACCACTGCAATCATTTCTCACCCGTGCCCTGCTCAGTTTAAGTGGTTAATTGTGCTCATGAAGAAGCACAACTCCTTTTTCGGCGTTCACAGTACTTACCTTTGTAAAATTTCTGTCCCAACGCACCGCATTGAAAGGGACCGTTATGGAATCATTCACCGGATCATTTATCGTTTGTCCACTTCAGAACGGAAAGCACTTAGTGAAATTGTCTCCGAGATGTTTCAACGGAAAATTATTCAGCCCCCCCCCCTTGTCGTTGGTTGTTTCCAGTCGCTCTAGTAAGGAAGACGGACGGTTTCGTGCGATTTTATGTCGATCACCATGAACTGAACAAGAGAAAAAAAACTATATATATTCGATGCTACGCACACATGATGCACAGTATTGCCTACAAAGAGTAATATTTTTCAACCATAGATCTGCGTCAGGCTGGCATCATGCTTCCGCCCACCTGGCTGAAAATTCGCTACTGTTGCTGAACCTCTCAACAGGCTTTTGCGCATTGAAACGCCGTGTGTGTCTTCAGGTGAATGTGAGGAGGCTTTGCAAGATTTAAAGGAGAAGGAGGAGGAAAAAACTTTATTGCTATATTAGTTTTCGTAGTAGTGGCAATAGTCTTCTCAGTAGTAGTAGTCTTCTCAGTCCAGAAGTCCCTGGGCGGTCGCTGCCAGGCGGGCCCTTTCAACCAGCCGAAGCTGATCGCCGGGGTCCGTGCTGGCTAGCATGCCTTCCCACTGCTCATGGTTGTGGGAGGGAGTAGGGGGGGGGGTGGTGTGTGGAGCACGCCCAACTCATATGGTGGAGTGTGCAGGGTTGGGGACAGTACTTGCAGGTGGCGGAGTAGGAGGTGGGATGAATGGCGTGGAGGAGGGTGCCGTGCGAGTAGGTGATGGTTTGAAGGCGGCGGTACGTGGTGGTTCTTCCTTAGTCAACTTGTCGTGGGGTGGGGGAAAGATACGGCGTTCGAGGCGGTAATGTTCGAATATGTCTTTGAATTTTTGAGGTACAGAATGGTGGACTCCCGATGGTGATGTTGGAGTAGTGAAGGTTAACGTCCGGTAGATATGCGCGCGGGCGGCAGCATGAGCCGCCTCATTCCCCTCCAGAGACTCATGTCCCGGGGTACAGAGAATGTACAAGTAAGGAGGGTTACAGATGGACTGTAGGATGCGGAGTGCTAACGGAGCGATGTGACCGGCGACGTAATGGAGACAGGCAGCTTGCGATTCTGTGACTATGGTGATAACGTCTTGACATTTAGTGGCTGCGAGAGGTATGGCGATTTCTTCTGCAGTTGTGGAGTCGTTGACAATTACTGTTCCGGAAGTCAATTCAATTCCTTTGGTGGTCTACTGTTGAAATTGCAAGGCTGGTTCATCGGCATATTTGGCGGCGTTAACGTAGCGGGTGTCTCGTGGCTTGACTTGAAGCATCTTGCGAAGCATTCGAATCCTGGCTTGTCGGTGACCCTGGTTATGAAGGGGGTGCATATTCTTGGATATTGGAGTGACGGAGATGCAATCTCCTAGTTCCAGAGGGATGCGTTGGCCGGGGTGATGGGTGGCAGGTAGTTGGTAGCAGACGCGACGGAGGAGGTAGCAGCCAGTGTGTAAAAGCTTGAGCCGTTTGATCTAGTTGACATGATGTGCCTCTCGAAGTTCGTCCCAGGTGTTATGAAGTCCCATCTGTTAGGCGGTAGCCCTAGTCCAATTTTATAGGCTTGCGGGATGATTATATCGAGTTTGTGTATTTCACTATTTTTAAAGCCAAATATGGAGTTCCTTGTGGGATGCGGTTAATTAGGAGGGCTTGAATTAGGCGCACGAGGTCCTTTTCTTTCAGACCTTGTCGATGATGAGCAATGCGTTTGATGAGGTACGTGATTTGTAATAGCGTTCCTTGTAATGTATGAGTAGTAGAAATGCCTGCGCCGTCTGATTGGATAGTAAGTCCCAGAACACGAATTGTAGGGGTAGTTAGGATGGGAGCGCCTTGTAGGCTTAATTGTGGGTCTGCGAGAGGTTGTCCTTTACGGCCTTGCTTGCTTTTTTGGTGGACGAGAAGGGCCAATTTTTTTGGTGCACAATGGAGGCCACAGGCTGTAAGGTAGTTGCAGGTGGCGTTAATGGCTTCTTGGAGGGCGTCTTGCTGTTCCTCATTCGAACCCCCTGTGGTGCGAATAGTGAGATCGTCTGCATAAAGTGCGTGTTGCACGAGTGGAATTTGTTGTAGAAGTGGCGGAAGTTAGCAGGGCAAGATTAAAGAGAAGTGGGTAAATGACTGACCCCTGGGGTGTACCACGCGGTCGGGCACGAAAAGAGACGGATCGGATGGGGCCGAGGTTGAGGTTGGCTGTGTGATCGGTAAGAAAATTTTAAATGTAATTGTATGTACGTGTGTCGTAGTTAGTTAATTGGAGTCCTTCGAGTAATACCCTGATGTGATACATTGTCAAAGGCTCCGTTAATGTCCAGAGCTAGGATTGCGTATTTGGTTTGTGAGCTCAGCGGTGTAAGCACTTCGTCTTTTAGCTGTAACAGGACGTTTTGCGGGGATAGGTGTGCGCGGAAGCCAAACGTGGTATGAGGTAGTATGCTGTTTTCTTCGAGGTACGCTGTGACCTGATTATTAACTAGGTGTTCATATAACTTGCCTACACAAGATGTTAAAGATATGGGACGTAGATTTTCTAGGGTGACTGGCTTCCGGGATTCGTAATGAGCGTGATTTCGGCATGTTCCCGTTGAGGAGGCAGATAGTTAGTTGTCCAGATTAATAAAATAGTCAAACAGTGCAGTTGTTCATTCTGGGTTGAAGTTATGGACTATTTTGTTGTGCATTCGGTCTTTGCATGGTGTGGTGTTGCAAAAAAAACAGAAATTTCTGGTTCATTTGTGTGGCACATTGATGAGTCCCAAGGAGCTAATTATCACACGGACGCCAGTGGCCTTTCGATGGCAATGTTATGTTGGTGCCCGATGAGCAAAATGCCTAAGATGTGTTTCGACCGCCAGCAGCTCTCTTAGTGACGCGTAAAAGAAGTACACCATCGCACCACAGGACTTTCTCGCTGTTGAGTGGGCAGTTTGCAAGTTTGAACCATACCTTTACGGCTTCTACCACGCAGTGTCAATAGACCAAGAGGTTCTAGGCTGTTTGGAATCACTGAAAAGTTTGTCAGGTGGCCATGGACGCTGAATTATTCGGCTGGAAGAATATGACTTTACGGTCACCTACAGGTGCGGCAAAGAGCCCCTTGATGCAGATGTACTCTCCGTGAGACCGCTGACATCCTCTCAAGGCGCAAGTTCCATGTA
The DNA here is from genome assembly GCF_048455015.1 of Haemaphysalis longicornis. Lineage (NCBI taxonomy): Eukaryota > Metazoa > Arthropoda > Arachnida > Ixodida > Ixodidae > Haemaphysalis > Haemaphysalis longicornis. The sequence continues at coordinate 7,050,054 of NW_027526445.1, forward strand.
TGGTGATGTGCCTTTCACCATTCCGCTGAGTGGTAGGATTGCATTTGAAAGCCGTTCTTATTTGGCGAGTCTACAAAAATAAAATACTTTCTGGTGTTGAATATTTGATCATCCAACCGGCTCCAAACAACCCGAAAACAGTCGCTGTATACACCAGCTTCCGCAATTTCGACTTTGTAACCGAGGTCTCCAGCCTGCGAATCAACATTCTTCAGCCTAGCACAGGGTTCTTGCTGTGTCCTGCCATGTTCGACATAAGATGTTGGAAGCCCGGCAAAATGACCCCACTTGAGTTTTTATAGGACGTGTTATCGCGTCCACAGCTGGTTTTTTTGGCTTGGTCTAGCCTCGTTGGTTACCCGCTAACTTGCGTCGTGTGTGTCATACGCGCAGCCCAAGGGCTCAACGTCCGCGCATGCCGTACTACTGCAGCCGTTGCCCTTGCCTTTCAGCCCCATTCGAAATTTTTGGTCGGGACCTCTACGGACCGCCACTTCTGCGGCTGCATGATATCCCTTGATAATGACAGCCATTAACTACTTAACAGGGTACCACGAGACAACACACGTGCGTGGTGGTTGTACTACAGAAGTCAGGACTTCTTGCGCGCCATATAATTGCGTTATGTGGCCCCTCCAGACCTCCTTGAGTGGTCATTGAAGGACATTCTTGTCAAATGTATTTTAAAAGTGGTTCTCGGTAATATTCCAGTGCATAAAACCATACCAGCTCAGCACCAGCAGACAAAAATACTGAGTGAGCGTTTCCACCATCCACTATCTGATATCATTTCAATGTACATTAAGCCTGATCATTCAAATTGGCATACAAGTCTCCATTCGTTACGTTTGCCTATACATGTTCAGCTTGAAAGACTTGAAGGTATTCCTTTTTTCCTATTTTTTTTACCCCTGCTATCTCTTCTGGGCACCAATTTCTTCAATGCTTCCGTATTTGCTCAGACCAGTTTTCGTAGCGGTTTAGCCCGTGCGTAGATTACTCCCAGCCAATTTCTCGCCTTCATACTAAAGCCTGCCAAAAAGATATGAAGCTACGTCATGATGCCACCCATTGAGACGATCGAGTCCGCCTTGGTGACAATGCACATCTTTCGACGCCATTTCGGAAGACAAGACTGTGTGAGAAATGTCTGCAACGGTTTATTGGCCGGTTCACCGTCATAGAACAATCATTGCTCCAAAACTATCCTGTCCCTCATTTGCCGCGGCTGAGGAACCCGCTGCAGCGGCACTAAATATGAGATTGCGTTCACACTTGAGCCGTTCACGCGTCGACTACCATAAGAAGCTACTCCCATGCCGTCCCTTGGGGGCAGGACCTGGGGGAAGCGGGAGCAACATTCTCTTTATTGTGTGCGTAGATATACGGTAGCCTTTGTTCTCATTACCTTTAACATCTTCATGCAGTACTCATCTGCGTCGGCTAACCATGATCTTTTCTTCTGGTGGCGCTAGATATAAAGTTGCTAGTTCGTCCTTTTCATAGGCCACTGCAGCCTGTCTTTGGCATGTCTAGTAGGTACGAATGCCTAGTAGGTAGACTTAGGGACAAAAGCTTCTCCCATGGACCTCCAACTGCTGCCGTTGGGCGCTTTATTAAGTCCATTTTAGCACAATGTTTCTAATTTCCTTCTCATCGAGTGATTGGCCATCCCATCTTTATCGTCCTGAATCACGGTATTCGTTCTGTTATAGTGGTGTCCACCGGCTGTCACTTTGCCTATCTTCGTGGCGAGCCCAAGCACCTATACGTTTTATTTTAAATATGATATAGTGCACCCTGTTTTATTTCGTGATCCAGGAGGCTCGCCTCCTGTCCCTCATGAGTACTCCCATCATTCCACGTTCTATGCGCCGTTTGGACGACCTAAGTGTTCTTTTGAGTCATATAGTAAGTAACCACATTTCCGCTTCAGGTGTTATAACCAAGGGAACACATTTGTTGTATTTTCTGATTTTTAGAAGCAAAGGAAGCTTAAGGTTATTATTTTTGAGCGTTTGGCGACTGCAGCCCTGCCGATATATACTTTGCGAATTAGTTCCTTCACGTGGTTTGGTGTCGCACTGACATCGTTTGAAAGAAGGAGGAGGAAGAAGAAGAGGAGAAGTGCTTTCCTATTTTGTCGTCTCTCTGCTTTTCGACTCGAAGCTATCTTTCCAGATGTAAACCAGCTGCTACGGCACTGTGAGCATTGCATATGCAGCCCGCGGCAGGCGTGCAGCCAGCAGGTGTGCTGCCTAGCCCGCCTCACTGTCAATCACAAACTGCTGGAGATGAACACCAGCGCGCAATGGCTGCCGCTTCACTGCTACCACCTCTTCCAGTGCAGCAGGGTGCCTGCTCATCTATCAGCCGAATTTCTGAATCCACTGGGCTACCATTACCTCCTTGTCGAGTAAGCTCACTTATTACTTCTGCATCCCCGAATCAAACGTCACCTGCTCCACAACCACAGCTACGAGAAGCATCATGTGCCGCTTTTCCACTGGTAGACAGTGACACGATTTCAAATTCTGAGGAATCTGACAAACTCTGTCGACTCCCAGATAAGCACCGCCGTGACTTCTCACAGTGTCAACAACTCAACGAAAATCACGTATTTCCCCATCCTCCTGAAGTGTGGTCTCGTTGTGGTTATAAAACCCACAGACCCTTCAAAGCTTATCACTCGTTTCAATCCTCATGCTGTGAAAAGCGGTTTGGAGTCGGTGGGTCCTGGTGCAGTACTCCAACTACGACCAAACTACATATTGAACCTACTAGCTGTTGATACACGCAATACTGTATTCGCGAAGCATGTGTTAAAGATTACTACTATTGCAAGGATCCAAGTTCACGCTTATCACCCCACCCCAGAAACTGCGGTATTGGTGTTATTATGGGTGTTGTCACAGATTTATCACACTCGTACATCGCTGACGCTTTGCGTGAGAGGGCTGCTATTCAATCCATCCGAAGATTGGGACAAAAATCACAAAGCGTGCTTATTGTTTTCACTACTGAAACTGTGCCGGAGCGGGCTATTATAGGCTACACACAGTACCGCGTCTTTGAATACAGTGAAACGCCCAGACAGTGCACCAGATGTCAACGTTTTGGCCACGTGGCTGCGGCATGCACATTTACCTTGCGCTGCGCCAGATGTGGCGAAAATCATGATCGCTCCATCTCTGGCGTTATCAATCCCCGGTGTGCAAACTGTACTAAGCAGCACGAGTCTACGTCTCTTAGCTATCCAGTTCGCCATATACGAAATGCTATCACAAGGGTGAAGACGGAAAATAAAACTGATTGCAAGTCAGCCAAGGCGATTGTGCAACACCACTGGATCACAACAGCAGAACATGCTTCAAATAGGAATATGAAAACGCGCGAGGGATACACTTCCGCCGATTTGGACAAGGATTTCCCACCTTTACCTGCCCGTGAGTGCGCGAAGTCGGAGGAACTCCGTACGGGAGCTCCAGCACCCCAGCCTCCTCTTGAAACCGCCTCTACAGCTGCACCGCTTGACATGACTGCGCATATATCACCTGTTGTAACCGGTTCAAACCCTAGCCGACGCTCTACCCTCGATTACAGCAAAGATAACTACTGTTCATACTCCTGGAGAGTAGTAATGCAGGACTTTCAACATCGCCACATCGTACTAGTCTTAAAACTCACTCAGAAACCTCCAATCAACAAGGTGTGCGGAAACTAAGCTCCATCATTCTCTTTGTTGCGGAGGCCATGCCTATATTCCTGGCTTCGTTTTCTTCGCCGGAAGCTGCCGTACTTATGGCACTCATCGACTCTGCAGTTCGCTTCCTCACTCAATGGCTGTAAGGGTTACGACTCTAGCAAGTATTCCTAACATGCAACCAATTCACAATACACCCCCATTTCCTCAGTGGAACGCGGGTGGGCTGCATCCACGTCTAGTAGATTTCTGCACGTTTGTAGACAAGCATCGCTTCCCTGTTATAGCAATCAGGGAATCACGTGTGTATTATGACGTATGACTTTCAGGTTACACAGTGTTGCGTTCCAAAACTGGTTTGCTATCAACCTAGCTCTGAGAAGTGACCTTACCATGATACACCATAATATGCCACTAAGTACGGCAAGCGAATACGTAGCAGCCACTGTACAAATCGGAGGCCTGTCTTTCACCGTCATTGCCACCTATGTACCACCCCGAAAGGCGTTAGATGGCGACCGTCTGGAGGGTGGCGTTCGTGCTAAACCGCCTCCGCATATACTCACTGGCGATTTCAATGCGCATCCCCCATGATGGGGTAGCAGTAAAAAAAACTATCAAAGCACAGCGCTTATTAGATATTGCTTACCAGCACGTTATGGCTGTACTTAACACTGGGGAATCAACTTTTTTTCTGCAAAGGAGTTTCAAGTGTTCTCGCAATTACTGTGGTTTCCTTTGTACTGTTGCCTTCCACAATAACCTGGTCTGTGGACATTGAATCCCATGGCAGCGACCACCTCCCTACTTACATAACAAACCATGGTGTTGCAGGAGGTCATATAAAACATCAGTTCCGATGCTCAAACTGGGATGTTTTCGCCACAGCAATCCAAGAAGGCCGGGGTTCAGTGTTGGGGCTACGATGACCTCGTAAGCCCGATGGCTAGGGCACGCGAAACGAGCAAGAAGACTTTCATATTACCCAAGTCATACAATGTCGTCGACGCAGAGTTTGAAAGTGTTTGTGCCATACGCCGGCCAGCAGAAAGAAGAGCGCACAAAACTTTGGTAACTGAGGATATTCGAGCATCCAGAAACCTGCGGAAGCGCATTCATCGCCACATGTGCAAATTGCTAAGCGTGAATGGACATCCCTCTGCTCAAAGTGGAACCTCGGAAAGCCAGTTACCAGAATATGGAGCCTGGTCCAAAGTCTTCGCTCACCACCGACGTGTCTCCAACCAATCAATTCGATTTCATTGCGCAATAAGCTCACAATCTTAGACGTAGCAGAGATGTTCTGCAGGAAAATTGCGGTTGTATCAACGTCGCCTAAGTTACTTACGCTCCCGGGTATTGGACGCCCATACGATGGAAAGCCCCTTATAGATGACCCATTCACACTGTCGAAACTCGTCATGAATTAATCGTCGGTTATCAAGTCATCTACCCCTGGCTCAGACGGTATAACCTACACTTCACTCGCTCATCTAGGCGATGGGGTACGAGATTTCTCCTGGACATTTTCAACCAATCCTGGATGAGTGGTCGTCTTCAGCCCACCTGAAAGACGGCTCGCATTGGGCTAATATAAAAACCAGGCAAAGATCCAAATGACCTTCAGTCGTACCGACCTATTGAACTCTTGAGCTCTGTAGGCGACCTCATGGAAAAAAATGGCGCTGCTTCGATTGAATTGGGACCTCATTACCAGAAATGTTTACCAGCCACAGATGTCCGGGTTCCGAAAGGGCAGGAGCAGTATTGTTAATTCCAAATTCCAAATTTGGCGAGCGCAATAAAGCACAGCGTAACACCGTCATAGTGGTGTTTTTGGACGTCAAGGCTGCGTATGCCTCGGTCACGCCTGGCGCTATCCGCTTTCAAATGAATTTGTTAGGTATTGGAGGCCGTAATTATAACTGGCTGTCGAATTATCTAAGCGACAGAGCCATTTTTATGACCAGCTCTGACGGCAGCACACCGAAGCACAGCGTAAGTCGTGGTGTTCCGCAAGGTGAAGTATCGAGTCCAGCACTTTTTAATATGTCCCGTACCGGAATCTAAAGGTGTTTGCCACGACATGTCGCAATTTCCCTATATGCAGTTGGTATTTGTATAGGGTGCTCCGGGCACATTCGGCGGGTGTTCCGCGTGAGGCTTCAGCGGGGAATAGATTCTATCTCAACATTGCTTGCGGCGGGCGGACTCGTAATCTCCGCTACCAAATAAGCGGCAATCTCTTTCACGAAGAGAGACGTTCCACGGTATGAGCTCACTGGAATGGGAATACCAATACGGTACATCGCAAATCACAAATTTCTGGGCGTTATATTTGACAGATTATTGACATAGACGCCACACATTCGAAGTTTCAATTAAAAGTTCACATCATTTTTCAAAATCTTCTGAATGCCTTCTAGCAACTCTGTAGACTGCACAGTAGACTCGCTTTTTCGTCTATACACCCGCCGCGGTGGCTCAGTGGCTAAGGCGTTGCGCTGCTGAGCACGGGGTCGCGGGTTCGATTCCCAGCCGCGGCGGCCGCTTTTCTGATGAAGGCGAAAAGCAAAAACGCCCGTGTGCACGAGATTTCGGCGCACGATAAAGATCCCCAGGTGGTCAAAATTAATCCGGAGCCCTCCACTACGGCGCGCCTCATAGTCTGCGTTGCGTCGGCGCGTTAAACCCAATAATGAATCGATCAATCAATCAATCAATCAATCTTTTTCGTCTATACGACGCTCTGTGCGAAGGTCTACTACGCTACAGCCTCCCTGCCTTGTTTCCCCTTTCAGCGGGAAACCTGAAGGCTTTAGAAAGCATGCAGGCGCGCATACTGCGTGTGTGTATTGGCGCATCCAAAACGACATCCACTGCGGAGACTATTATTGAATGTCACCGTTTGATGCCGATGGCGCTGAGCAAACAGGAACGGCTTCGTGCGCGTTTACGTTTTGTGACAAGACAACCAAACCCCCCTTCCCTGAGACCTATACTCCAGATCTGGAAGACCTCTTGCCGCAACAATACCAGGCCGCATCTCTTCCTTCGTACCCGCTATGGTTTCTCCCACTCATGCGTATTCACACAAGCATGCCAGGAATCAGGCGAAGAGCACAGTTTCCCGCTCCAGCTCTTAAGTGTTACTCTGCAACTGCTACACAGCAAATACGCCTGCCATATTCACATATATACTCATGGCTCAGTCACCGACGGCTCCTCAACGGTTGCTGTTTATATTCCGTCGTCACAAACCACGATCACCAAAATACTCAGTCACAGGACATCATCTACCGCGACTGAGCTCGCCGCGATGCGTGCGGGTCTTCAATACATCACCACCCAGCCAGGAAGTCAATGGGCGATTTTTACAGATTCCCGCACGGCCCTTCAATGTCTTCAGTCTTTTCCTAATAAACAGCTACACTGGGGCATTCGGGTTTTGCAACACAGAGCCGCCAGTGCTCACCGCGTCATTGAACTCCACTGAATTCCAGCTCATTGCGGTGTTACAGGGAATTCAACAGCAGACGCTGCAGCTTCCCAGGCTCACAATCACGAGGTTCCTAGTGAGGAAGTACTGTTCTTCCGGGAAGATACGGCCGCAGTGGCGTCTTGTGTTGCGTGGAAGGTACAGCTTTCCATATGGGCTGCTCCATTACGCCGCTATGCACCGCTCTGCTCCCTTAACCCAAAATGTACTTTCAAGTTACTGCCTGGTGTCAACAAGCATGACGCAGCTGTAATACACTGCCTACGTCTGAACGTCGCCTACACACGCCTTTTCCGTTTTAAGCTCCAGCAGACCAGCTCACCCTTGAGCTAACGCTGCCACTGTCCAGAAGACATCTACCATGTCATCTGTTTATGTAGATGATACGATAAACCCAGCCTCTCCTTGAGAGTGACTTTGGGTAAACTACCCACATCACGTCTTACGCTGCTTGATGTGGTTGGCCTCTGGTCATGTGCTAAAATGGCCTCACGTGTGACGAAACCTTTCTCAGCTTCCTCCGTAGTTTAGATCTAGTCAACACTCTTTACAGTGGTGACCATAGGTGATAAGTGTGATATCGAGCCGCGTTTGTCATGTTTAAACGCCTAACCTCTGGGGAATGTCTAAGTGAACATTGACCTCGTGTGTGTATTTAGCAGGTCTGGTATAGCAATGCTGAATGTACCGCGTTACCGAGATGCTAATCCGGGAAGTCAGAACTCTGTTCAACCTAAAGCGAAAATTTCATCGAGTGTACTTAAACATTTCATTTTATACCGATCTACTGACTTTGCTTGCGTCTCCAATTCTCACCATACTTTTCTCTTTTTCTTATTTTTCCGTATTTCTATCTTTCCTTGTTGCTTTTATTTACTTTGCTTGTTTGTTTGTTTCTTTTCTCAGTAGTTTCATTTTTCACCTGACGTAGCATGACAGGCTTTTGGCTGGACAAATCTTGTTAGTATCATTAAAGCATTCTCTCTCTATCTTCTTCTAGTGCTGTATTTCCTCCGCTGGATACGCGGTTCCTTCATGTTTATTTAAGACCATTTTATACTTGTTTATCCCCGCGACGAAGCTATCTGATTTTAGTTCAACAAGCTTTTCTTGAAGCTGCTCTCCCCATTTACTGCGCCCGACTATGTCGTCTACAAACCTCAAATTGCTCAAGTAGTCTTCGTGTATTTGTTATACTACGTTTTCTTTTTCAAGCTTCGTGAATATCTCAATATACATGCTGGGAACAGCTTCGGGAAGATGGTATGTGCTACTCGTACACCCTTTCTTCTCGAGACCTTTTTGCTTTTCTTGAGGAGAATTATCGTAGCTGTACATGCCTAAGGTTTGTGCGATTTGAAAGTTTTATGTAGGTTTCCATTTTTACCCGAGAATATCGTATTTAAAGTACGGCTGCGGTCCCGATGAATCATGTGCTCTTTCAAAGTCCATAAACGCAATGTAAAGGCGCTTACAAAACACAGCGGATTTTTTATTATCCTTCCTTATAGACACCGATACGAGCCTATGTTAATTTCCTTTCCTAATCCCCGCCTGTTGTCTTGGTTGTTCACAATCTCGGCAGACACTTGGGCAGTTACCTGTTGATTTGGCAACAGTTTTTATCAAATGACTAGTAAGGTAAATGTTGTGTAATTGTTAAAGACCTTGGGAACTTCCTTCTTTTGAACAAGAACTATGTTGGTCTGTTTCGAGGGTGTACACATTTAGAGTCTTACAGTGGGTGGTATATATATAAAAATATATATATAGATATACTGAAAGAAATGCCGGCAGTGTACAACGCCGAAGAAGGCATAGTGGAATGGTTAGACTATTTTTTGCCGTTCCTGATGTTACATTATTTATTTTTTTGTTAATTACGTGAGAAAGAAAGAAAAAGACGCCCCCAGAGTGGGGACCGAACCCACGCCTTTCGATTAGATCTCGAATGCTTTACCAATTCGGCTATCTGGGCGAATGTGTTCTCCTTCACTTTCTGGGGTATATATATTTACTACAACTGTATCTGACGCTTGAGGGTGGTAGCCAGCGCCACTGAGACTATACGGGGAGAAGGGGACCTTCTTTTCCACCCCCGGGGCGTGACGCGAACGTCTACAGCCTGTCATAAGCGGGTAACTGGCTGGAAAACCCTCTTATGCTACCTTGGCATCAAGGCTGCCAGAACCGAGGCCCTTGCTAAGCTTTCGCACGATACTGGGGTTTGGAAATGAGGGGCTCGTTAGGAAATACAGAAAGAAATGCCGGCTGTCTACAACGCCAAAGAAGGCATAGTGGAATGGTTAGACTATTTTTTGCCGTTACTGACGTTACATTATTTATTTTTTTATTAATTACGTGGGAAAGAAAAAAAGAATATATATATATATATATATATATATATAAGTAAAGAGTCGGATACACAGCAAGAACAATAACAAACAATGTTTACTTACGTAGCGGCAACGGGACTTGCCTTCATCAGAGTAAAGTTACATGATTTTGCTGTCGCAAACATTTTGAACACGTTTCTTATATAGGTTTGCATAAAACTGTGAGAAGGAGCGGAAAATGCTTCGGAAATGGAGAGTGTGCATACAGTCAGGCTACGCCTGTGTTACAACATCAACAAAAAAACAAACAAACAAAAAAGAAAAAAGGGGGGGAGCGAGAGAGAGAAAAAGGGGTCGTGTTAACAATGCAGCGTTCAAGGTTGCACCATGACGGGTCAACGTATGCCGCGCGGGCTGCAAGTTCAGACAATGGGGGAAACTGGACAACCGCGGTTTGAAAATAAAGGGAAGAGTATACAGTAAGGTATTCAGTGGCTGGGGAGACTGGTTCGGGGGGGAAGCGAAGATGGGTGTGCCCCCCGCGGATGAAGAGAATAGATAGGGGGCACAAAAGAGCATTTCACAGAAGCTAGCAATTGAACAGGAAATAGGTAGGTCTTAAACATGAATAGATCACAAAGAGTTAAACATTCTTAAGTGGTGGTGGGAACGAGGCCTCCTTCCCCAGGACAAATGGCATTATTGAGCCGCATTAGGCTAATAAAGCTGCTGTATTAGGAGAGTTTCTGCGAATTCTGATGGCAAACTCGAGGGTAGGAATAATGAACACAGTTATAAAAATTATGAAGCCGCTAATTTTAATTGAGGGATAAGCACGTTAGTTTTCCGTAACTTTCATTAATTCCAAGTGTGGCTGACCCAAACTTATAAATGAGATAAGATTCCCGAACCTCGCGGTCGTGGTGCGTTTTGAAGGCGGATTCTAAAATCGTTGCTTTAAGATGTTCAAATGCATGCCCGGGACTGTTCACATGTCTTGACAGGGGCAAATAAGGGCACATTTTTGCATGAGAGCGGTGATTATTGAACCGCATTCGGAAGGGCGTTTTAGTTTGGCCGATATATTGTTGCCTGCAAACAGTGCACTCTAGAAGATATACGACATTAGCGGAGTCACAGTTAAAGTTACCTTTTATATTTACGTAGTAGTCTGAAGCCGTGCTGGTGGCCCGCTGTGTAGTGGTCATGTGTGGGCATACTTTACATCGGGGTTTATTTTATTGCAGGGCATGCAGCCAGTAGTTGCCGGTCGGTTGATACGAGAGTTATTAAGAAAGTCACCTGAATTCTTATTACGCCGGTAGACAACGCGTGGTGGTTCGGGGAACATGCTTTTTAAGCGGTCACTTTGCATTAGGATATTGTGATGTTTTTTTAGCACGGTTGACACTCTTGGAGCGGAGGATGAGTGGGTTAAAACTAAGTTAGTTGGCGGGTTCCCGTTCGGGGCTTTTTTCTTACAGGTTTCGTTACGGTCTAATTGGTTGGCTCGCACAATAGCGTCGTCGATAACTTTTTCCGGGTATTTTTTATTCAGGAGGGCGGTCTTGAGTTCTCGTAGCAGTAGCAGGGTAGTAGCAGGTTTTATTCTAATCCTAAGACCCCTGGGAGCGACCGCGGCAGTCAAGTACTGTGCAAGAGCGGAAACGTGAAATTCGGAACGTATGCGCTTTTCGGTGATTTTTCTTAGCTTTAAAAACTGTCTTGATATATATATATATATATATATATATATATATATATATATTTATTTATTTATATATATATTTATACATATATATATATGTGTGTATATATATATGTGTATATATAAATATAGATATTGCGAGCATTCGCGTCGTTCCAATATGCCATACACATTGCAAGCGAACCGCCACTATCATGGCCAGTGTGAGCACCGAGGGATCCGCTTCCCAATCCCTTGTACTTACGTCCCATCGCCATTACCATCTGTAAATAATCTCCATCATCATCGTTGGGCTCGCGCTTCGCGGAACGTTCGCTCCGAGCAGGACAATAAACGTCGTCTCCGAGACCTCGTCCCTCGCTCTCTGAAGTGGTGGAGTGTGCTGTTGATCCCGGCGTCTACCTCTCTTGGACGCACTGCTGGAGCTACGATCGGGTCGGCGTTTGGCGCTAGCAACTAGCACCATGCAGCAGGAGAGCAGCCGTAGTGCTACCACGGCAGCAGCCCCTGTCCAGCCCGCCATTACTTTCACCACTCACCAGTGCGATCCTCCGTTTTTCACGGGCCTCCGTGGTGAAGACGTGTACGAATGGCTCGATCAGTACAACAGAGTAAGCTCCTTCAACCGCTGGGACGACACGTTCAAGCTCCAGAACGTTGGTTTCTCCTTGAAGAAGGTGGCCGAGAGCTGGTACCTCAATAATGCAGAGGGATTCTCGGATTGGAGCAGCTTTACTCAGGAACTGCGACAGATTTTCGGCACGTCCTCTGCTAGCGCGGCTGGAGCCAAGAAGAAACTGGGCGCCCGCATACAGCACCCGGAGGAAACCTACGCTTCGTACATAGAAGACGTCGTCGGACTGTGTCGTCGAGTTGACAAAGACATGCCAGAGGTGGATGAAGTACGACACATCATGAAAGGAATCTGCTCTTTCGCTTTCAATGCCCTGGCGATTCAAAATCCCGCCACTATTGGAGAAGTGCGTGCGATATGCCAGCGCCTTGACAATCTGCAAGCTATTCGCCTCCAGCAGGATTCCTGGCCGCCCAGCCCCGCTGGGAATGTGGAGTTGCGTGCTTTAATACGCTCTATCATACGCGAGGAGCTACAGCAGCGTGACGCCTCCTACCCCCAGAATGCCCCTTGTCTGCGCACATGGACTGCGGGACGTGATCAGGGAAGAGCTGGCGTGTATGACCAACATTACCCAGCCTAGTCAGTCTGCTCCACTACACATTCCCACGTACTCAGAAGCTGCGTCCTGACCACCTCTTCCCGTGGAACACATCGTGCACCCGACTGCGCCCGCCCACTTGACCGCCCTGTCTGCGCCTTCAATACCGGAACCTTACTCGTCAACGTGGTGACCGATGCGTGCTCCAGGCGACCGGCCTGTGTGCTTCTACTGCGGCATCAAAGGACACATTTCCCGTTTTTGCCGCAGAAGCCAGCTAGATGAGCGACGAGGCTATGCCCCCTTCGAACGAGACAACCTTTTCAGCTAGGTCCTCGTCAGCGTGGGTACTCGCCCCCTCCAGCCCGTTCGTCTCCCGCTCCTGACGCAATGGGCTATCCCCGCGATTCCCGCCCCACTAGACGTCGTTCACCTTCGTCATTCCGTCGTTCCTTGTCACCACTTCAACCTGTTACCAATGCTCCCAACCGACAACAGGAAAACTATGTGCGGCATTTTTTTTGGAGGGAAAACTGCATCACTTGGTCCGACCACAATTGCTCCTGAACTACCGCCTAATATGCTGTCTGTTTTCGTCGAGGGTATTGAAGTGGAAGCATTAGTTGATACTGGGGCTAGTATTTCTGTGATTTGTGCTAACCTGTGTGCGCGTCTCAGAAAAGTCAAGACACGTTATTCCGGTCCTTGTTTACGTGGCGCCAGTGACAGTGACATCAAGCCCACTGCTTATTTTACCGTGCGTGTTTCGATAAGAGGACTTCTCCATTTTATCCAGTGTGCACTTATTACAACGTGTGCCCATGACCTCATTCTTGGATGGGACTTTCTTGCCTCTGCCTCTGCGGTTATCTCCTGTCGTCAACCGGCCATCCGTATTGTTGACACACAATATCTCAGTTGTCCAAATGTGTAATACCCCTCCCTGAAGTTGAATGCCGATCACGTTTTGGAAGCAGGTTGTGATGGCATTCTATCCGTTTCTTCGGACGCATTCGCAGAAGGTGACGTTTCGCGGTCCCGTGTACTCGATTTCTGCCGCAAGGAATTGCCATCGCCCCATGCCTCGTTCGGTTTGTGAGTGGGTCTGTGGTCTTGGCTGCTTTCAACACCACAAATCAGCCAATTCTGTTGCCTGAAGGAACTACCATAGCTTCGGTGGCTGATACAAGTTCGGCTTCAGTGGTTTCCAGTGGCACGTCCCGTTCAATTAGCCCATTCATGGCTGTGCCAACGGATATGTCCGCTCTTATTGCCACGCTCAGTCCCGACCTTACACCTCATCAGGCCAAGTTACTACTCGATGTTTTGTACAAGCACCGGAATTCATTTGACGTCCATTCACCTGGGCTCACAAAGACTGCTGCAACAGAGCACCGAATTGAAACGGACGGGTCAGCCGTGATTCGACGCAGACCGTAGCGCGCCTCTTCGTCTGAGCGGAAGATAATTCAAGATAATGTTGCCGATAAGCTCAAACGGAACGTTATTCGCCCATCGACAAGCTCGTGGTCTTCTCCCGTTGTTTTGTTTGAGAAAAAGGACGGATCTGTACGGTTCTGCGTAGATTACTGGGCGCAAAATAAAATCACTCTAAAGGACGTCTTTCCTATGCCCCGCATAGGCGATGCCTTAGACTGTTTGCAAGGGGCCGATTACTTCTCAAGCCTCGACCTTCGCTCCGGGTACTGGCATATACTCATGCGCGAAGCCGACCAGGAGAAGACGGCCTTTGCCACTCCAGACGGCCTGTATGAATTTAAGGTCGTGCCGTTTGACCTGTGCCACGCTCCGGCTACCTTCGAACGACTCATGGACACGGTCCTTCGTGGCCTCAAATGGCAGACGTGTCTATGTTATTTGGACGATGTTGCGATATTTTCGACCATATGTTCGCAACATCTGCAGTGCCATGACGAAGTACTGACCAGCCTGTCTAATGCCCGACTGCAACTGAATACGAAGAAGTGTCGTTTTGCAAGCAAGAGCATCAACGTTTTGGGGCATGTCGTCTCCAAATAGGGAATACGTCCGTACCCAGACAAGACAGCCGCGGTTGTAAACTTTCCTCGGCCCCTCCAACTGAAAGATCTGCGGAGCTTCCTAGGCCTGGCGTCGTACTTTTGCCGTTTTATTCGCAACTTCGCGACCATCGCTTCCCCTTTGAACCAGCTTTTGCGTGTCAACGTGGCCTTTATCTGGTCAGACGATTGTGAGAAAGCTTTTTAAGCCCTTAAGGCCGCCCTTACAGATGATCCCGTCCAGTGCCATTTTGACGATAGAGCGCCTAGCATCCTGCATACTGATGCCAGCGGGTGCGGCATTGGCTCTGTTCTTCTTCAGAGAGACACTCAATCTAGAGAAAAGGTGGTAGCATATGCTAGCCGCTCACTGACACCAGCTGAGAAAAACTACACTATCACTGAACAAGAATGCCTAGCTGTTGTCTGGTCCATTCATAAGTTCTGCCGATACTTGTACGGCCGTCATTCCACCATCGTCACAGATCATCATGCCCTCTGTTGGCTCCCAACTATGAAAAATTTATCTGGGCGCCTAGGCCGTTGGGTCTTGCGTTTACCGCAGTTTGACATTAGGGTCGTGTTCAAGTCCGGTAAAAAGCACTTAGATGCTGACGCCCTGTCGAGATGCCCACTATCTACTTCGTCGTCTGCTACCTTCCCCGAGTCACGCCAACCACGTCTACTGATGGCGCCTATCAGCCACACTTCACTGGATGCGTTTACTGACCTGCCATCGATTCAGCGTGCGTATACGTATTGTCGGACTATAATCGACCGCCTCAATGGATCTCCCCGACCACCGAATAGCCGGACGCGACGCAAACTTAACAACTTCAGGCTGATTGATGGCGTACTTTGCCACATGAATCGCCATGCTACAGGCTACAAATGGGTACCAGTTTCCTAGTGAGCTTCGTCTTCGCGTGCTCAAAGAACTTCATAGATGATGCGACCGCTGGACATCTTGGCTTTGAAAGAACTACGACCGCGTCCGGAGTCGGTTTTTTGGCCAGGCTTATCCACAAGGGTTGCAAAGTATGTCGCATCGTGCGCCCCGCGCCAATACCGCAAGCGATCTACGTCCCCTCCCGCTGGATTGTTGCACCCGGTTCCCTGCCTATCCGTTTCTTTTGAAGCCGTGGGCATAGACCTGTATGGGCCTTTACCTCCTACATCTAATGGCTGCTCCTGGATCGTAACTGCGGTCGACCACTTGACTCGATACGCCGAGACTGCTTCCCTCCCGTCTGGCTGTGCTCACGAAGTTGCCGACTCCACCTTACGCAATATCATCTTGCGACTGTGACCGCGGCAAGACATTTCTTTCTCAGGTCCTTGCCGAAGTTCTTCGTGCTGCCAACAACATTCACAAAATTTGTTCTAGTTATCATCCCCAAACAAATGGCCTTACCGAACGTTTCAACCGCACTTTGTCCGATATGCTGTCTATGTACATCAGCCCCGACCACAGAAACTGGGACATCATCCTATCATTTGTTACGTTTGCTTACAATTAAGTGGTGCAACGCACGACGGGTTACTCCCCCTTCTTCCTTGTTTACGGCCGCCAACCCTCTTTTTCACTGGAAACCGCCTTTTTCTCTGCTCCGGTCCCTGCCACCTCACCATTTCATGAACAGTTCGCCACGCGGATCGCCCACTATCGACGCATGGCAAGAGTTCACACGGATTCGAGTCAGCAAGAACGGAAGGAAAGATACGACGCATCACATCGTTCTGTTCAGTTCTGCAAAGGGAATGAGGTGCTACTTTGGACTCCGATTCGCACATCAGGCCTCTGTGAAAAGTTTCTTCACAGGTACCTAGATCCCTACGTCGTTCTAGAAAAAGGTTCTCCCGTCAATAATCGCGTTTCTCCAGTGGATATCCCAAGGGACCATCGCTGCCGTGGAACGGAAATCGTACATGTCTCCCGCTTGAAGCGTTCCAACCGTCGCCAACCATAACCGCCTGCGGCCAGGCGGCCGCCTTCAGCCGAGGGGGAAAATGTGTGAGATTCGCGGCGTTCCAATAATGCAATACACAGTGCAAGCGATACCGCCACTATCATGGCCAGTGTGACCACCGAGGGATACGCTTCCCAATATCTTGTACTCACGCCCCATCGCCATTACCATCTGTAAATAATCTCCATCATCATCGTTGGGCTCGCGCGTTGCGGAACGTTCGCTCCAAGCAGGACAATAAACGTCGTCTCCGAGACCTCGTCCCTCGCTCTCTCAATATATATATATATATATATATATATATATATATATATATATATAGCGAGTCAGAAATGGGAAATGAGGGGCTCGATGAAATAAGACAGAAAATAAGGATTGGCAGTCAAGAAAACCTCGGAAAGCACAGGGGAGGTTGTAGTGGGTCATATAAACAGATGAAGAATTTTTTGAGTCAGAAAGTGGTGAAAAAATGCCCGCCGGGTGGGATCCCAACCCACAACCTCCAGAATACCGGTCTTGTGCGATAACAACTACGCTACCGGCGGGGCTGTTTCCCCACCACTTTCTTGGGTATTTATGTCAAGGTAATTTTGTCTCCTGCACTTGGGGTTGGTAGCCAGCGCCACCCGGACTACTGGGGGTGAAGGGGCATTCTTTTTAACCCCCGGGCCATGACTCGAGTGTCTACGACATGTCGAGAGTGGTCGACCAGCGTTGAACCCTCTTAAGCTACCTTGGCACCAAGACTGCCAGAACAGAGGCCCTCGCTATGCATGTAGCGAATCAGAAATGGGAAATGAGGGGCTCGATGAAATAAGACAGAAAATAAGAGTTGGCAGTCAAGGAAACCTCGGAAAGCAAAGGGGAGGTTGTGGTGGGTAATAGAAACAGATGAAGAATTTTTTGAGTCAGAAAGAAAGTGGTGAAATATACTATTCACCAATATTATAATATATATTACAATATTATAACTAATATTATAATAAAGTGGTATAAAATTATATATATATTTAATATTATAGTGGGGTTTATTGGCAGGACGTTATAGCAAGGCCTTACTATAGCGGAGTCCAAACGCGTCGAAGCGAGCTCTCGGGTCTGGGCACCAGTCTCGCGCACAGCGCTCTCGATGGGGCTGCCTAGCCCAGATGCAAGCACGTACCCACTTGTGGTGGATTATCCCATATCCAAGCCGTGATATCCTCATTACAATATATATATATACATACATACATACATATATAGAGATACAACATAAGTAATGACACAGACACACGAGAATGAAATGCGTGCCCATCCACCCAGTGAACGTGGTTGTAAAGTGACGCTGTAACCAACACCCACAGCGATTACCCATGCTGCGTCACTTGAATTCACACAGGTGGCTCTACAGAAAGTGAAAGCAGAGACAATTAGGAGCGCTTAACCAGATTCTTTATTACTTTAAAGAGATATTCTGTGCTAAGGTAAATCAATGTATGAATAATGAACGGTGGCTTATCAGGTATATTTGTGATTCAAATTACGGTAAACGTTTTTTAAAGCAAAGGGAAGCTAAAGCCAGATGTTAGACCATCTTATTTCACTTCAATTTCTGCCGCTGCATAGAGGCGATGAGGTCGGCTCAGAGAAGGAGAAATGAGATGTCATGCACTGGTGTGAGCTTTCTTTATATTTATCACTCCTAGAGCGCGCACAAAACCCGCACACGGTCGCTAGACCTGCCGTGGATGAGTTCTCAGCGGCGCGAGAAGTCGAATGACGTATAACGTAACATTCCGCGACAACCCAGGGGGTAAACACACAGATGTGTGCGCTCAGCGCACCATCTGTCGTAGCTCAGTAGGTGAAACAACGTTCTCTTATTTCTTTTCTCTATTCGTTCCAGGTTCCATCCCTGTCGGAGCAAGTAAGTTTTTTTATTTGTTTGCCGAAGTTTTTTATTCATTTGAACAGTCGCCACAGAAGCCTTGGGGGTACACGTAAAAAGCTTCGCTTTAAAACAACACAATGAAGTTTACTGGCGTTTCGACTGGAGGACGCGTAGTCATTGCAGAATGTAAAATGAGGGGCTCCTGGAATTACGAAAACAGTAATTGTGTCGGCCATCCTTTTTTAACATTTGCAAGATAGGAACACGGCTATCTCAAACATCAAACATAAAAAACTCTTTGGGTTTCAGGGAAAATAAACGACTGACTACAAGTCGCCTTTCTTCGCTGTCCTTAGGAATATGACAGCATACGTGGATATATATATATATATATATATATATATATATATTTTAAATATATATATACATATATATAAGGTTAGTAGAGACAGACGTAGAAAATAGAAATAAGTTTACTGACGTTTCAGGGAGAGGCCTCCCTGTCTTCAGAGTACTCTGAAGAAAGGTATATTGTAACTAGGCTTAGGTGCCTTTACGCTGCCCGCAACCACCGCCCTATCTTCCTCCGGGTTTCCCAGTTCCTCGGCACCGCTCCCCAGCAACCTATGGCGCACGCCCGACAAGCGGCCCATCTGCTTCGCGTGTCGTGTTCCCGGTCACGTTGCGCGTTTCTGCCGCCGCCGAGTTTCCCCCCTCGCTGACCCCTACATTGCTCCTGTCTACACTGTCTACACGCCAAATCTGTGGAACGACCATGCACCAGTGGAGCCGCCGCGTTACACTCTTCCATCGGAGGCACCGACAGTTATCAACCACCGTTCACCATCCCTGCGTCATCGCTCAGTGTCCCCCATGCGACGTCGCCCCGCCACTCCCCAGGATAACTAGTCGCCGCAGATCCCGAGGCAAGAACTTCGACGACCACGACACACCCAAGCCCTCATATTTATGCTACGAATGTGATTGATGTTTCTGTTGAAGGAGTCGCCACCTTTGCGCTTGTTGACACTGGTGCCGCAGTTTCAGTCATGGACGCAAAGCTATGCCGCAAGATTCTAAAAGTGACGACCCTTGTTTCCGGTTTTCTCTTTCGCACAGCTAGCGCCGAACAAATTGATCGTCTCGCAGCATGCACAGCCCGGGTCGTTGTACGGGACGCCCTTTACGTCACTGAATTCCTGGTGCTTACTTCATGCTCTCATGATATCATCTTAGGGTGGAACTTCCATTCACGCCATCAAGCCATTATAGATTGCGCCCGCGCTGAGAGTGCGTTGCTGCCCGTGTGTGATGCCCAGTTCAACGATTTGCCGCTGCCCTCGCACAAGCTTGCTGTTGCGGCAGATACCGACATTCATCTAAACACAGCAGTGTTAGTACCAGTGTCCTGTGCTTCCCTGCACAATTCTACCGTAATCTTCAACCCATCACAACTGTTTTCCCAACGCAAGAACATTCCTTCGGCTTTCTCCGTCCTTTCCCTTGAAAATGGCTTTTCTGCTATGTACATCACTAAACCATCCACATAGGCGTTCACTGTGCTTCGCGGGGAGTGCATTAGTTGTGTCGAGCCTCTCGAAACCTTCTAGCCGAAGTCCACGACGATCCATCATCGCTACTAGTTAGTGCCCTGACAACTTCAGCATCGGCGTCCAGTTCCCAAGCTCTATTTCCCTCTTTCGACTCTGAGCTTTCAGCTCCGCAGCGTGATCGCCTCCTCAGTCTACTTAACCGGTTCCGCAACTCTTTCGACTGTGAGCAAACTTCGTTGGGCCGCTCTTCCTTCGTCAGCCACAATTATAAAACTTGGTCTCACTTGCCGTTACGGCAACGACCATATTGCGTGTCGGCCGCTGAACGTCGGGTTATAGAAAAACAAGTCGACGACAAGCTTCATCGAGGTGTCATACGCCCTTCAAAAAGCCCATGGGCGCCACCCGTTGTCCTAGTTAAGAAGAATGATAGCTCCATCCGATTTTGTTTCGAGTGCCGTCTTTGAACAAGATCACTGGCAAAGACGTATACCCTTTGCCCCGCATCCATGACGCTTTCCACTCCTTGCAAGATGCTGAGTTTTTCTCTTTGGATTTATGATCTGGGTATTGGCAAGTCCCTATGGCAGACGCTGATCGTCCCAAGACTGCCTTCGTAACCCCTGACGGGTTGTACGAATTTAACGTGATGCCGTTTGGACTCTTCAACGCTCCCACTACCTTTGAGCGAATGATGGACACTATACTGCGAGGACTGAAAAGGAAAATATGTCTATGCTACTTAGACGACATCGTTGCGTTTTCCCCGATATTGACACACACCTCGAGCGCCTCGAACAAGTATTGAAATGCCTGAGTGATGCCGGCCTTCAACTCAATCTTAAGAAGTGCTGTTTGGTTGCCCGGAAGCTCACTATTTTGGTTCATGTTGTCTCAAAAGATGGCGTTCTCCCTGATGGAGCTTGACCTTATGCTGTTGCTGCGTTTCCCAAACCGTCCAGCATGAAATAACTACGGAGTTTTATTGGACTATGTTCCTATTTTGGTCGATTTGTCCCTACCATTGCCGCCTTCATATCACCATTATTCAAGCCTATTAGCGGAGACAAAGACATTTCTGCTTGGTCACCGGCATGCTATGAGGCGTTTTCCACGTTACGCTGCCTCTTGACCTCTCCACCCATCCTCCGGCCCTATGACCCGCATGCGCCAACGGAAATTTATATTGACGCCAGTGGTGTCGGCTTGGGCGAGGTGCTTGCTCAGCGAAAATCAGGGTTTGACGAGTATGTCGTCGCTTACGCAAGCCGTACTCTTACTAAGCAGGAATCCAACTGCTCCATCACGGAAAAAGAGTGCCTAGCCATCGTATGGGCCATCGAAAATTTCGCCCCTACCTATACGGCCACCAATTAGATGTCGTGACGGACCATCAGGCTCTTTGTTGGCTGTCCCAGTTGAAAGATCCATCCGGATGACTTGAGCGTTGGGCTCTTCGGCTCCAGGAATACGATAACCGTGTGATACACTGCTCCGGCCGCAAGCATAGCGATGCCGATGCGCAATCTCGCTCGCCTGTCACCATCGCTTCTGTATATCTCGCCGCTGCAGACAGTGTTGGCAAGCCCCTTCCTTTTGCCAACATGGCAGCCAAACAGCGCAAAGACCCATGAATGTTTTTCAATTTGGGCTCTCTTTTCGCACCCGGCGACGACATCAGCCCCCCGAGCCCTCCGCCGTCAAGCGCGCCACTTCACCAATCGTGATGAGCTTCTCTACCACCATAGCTACCTCTCTGAATGCCAGAAGTGGCTGCATGTGATCCCTTTTTACTTGCGCTCTACAATCTCCAACTCTTTTTACACGGATTCGCAGTGTGCCACTGCGGAATGCTCAAGACATACGAGCGCCTCTGGCTGCGCTACTACTGGCGCCGAATGTACACGTTCGTATGCAAGTTCGTTCGCTTTTGGGCCGACTGCCAGTGACGACAGTTACGACCGGACCTACAGGCAGGTGCTTTGCAGCCATTGCCATGCCCAGACCGACCTTTTGATCGCGTTCGTATTGACTTGTATGGGCCTTTACCGTTAACGGCTACTGGCAACTGCTTGTTTATAGTGGCCGTCGACCAGCTCACCCGATACGCTGAAACAGCCGCGTTACCAGCTGGCACTGCGCGCGACGTCGCAAAGTTTCTTTTACATCGTTTCGTGCTCCGACACGGTGCGCCTCGTGAACTGCTCAGCAACGGGGGCCGTGGATTCCTCTCCGATGTCATTCAAGCCCTACTCGCAGCATGCCGCATTATCCACAGGACCGCTACAGCCTACCATCCACAGACCAACAGCCTTACGGAATGTTTCAACCGTACCCTGGGCGATAGCTAGCCATGAATGTCTCTTCGGACAACAAGAATTGGGACCAGGTCCTTCCATTTATAACGTACGCCTACAACATCGCTCAGCAGGCCACTACAGGCTTTTCCCCATTCGGTCTTCACTACGGACGCGAACCGTCGGGTCTCCTGGATACCATCCGTCCGCATTGAGCAGACGCCTCAAAATACGTGCTGCTTTCTGAGACCACTTCTCACGCCGAGGAGTGCCGACAGGTTGCCCGCGCATTCAGTACGGAGGAGCAGACCCAACAAAATACCGTCGTGGTGACTGCAAGCTATCAGCTGAATGTTCTCCCGGCTGTCTTGTCTCGCTCTATATACCATCTACTACTGCCGGCCTGTCCAGGAAGCTTCTTTAGAAGTACCGCGGCCCCCACAGTGTACTAGAGCGTAACTCTCCCGTCAACTATGTCGTGGTCCCACTGACGCCTTCGACGGATCTTCGCCGCCGAGGACGCGAAATTGTCCACGTTCAGCGCCTGAAGTCGTACTACGATTCTGTTATTTTGTCGTGTCCCTAAGTCACCAGGTTGGCTCTTTTTTTGCCGCGGGCGGTGATTATAACGAGGAAGACTAGCCACCATCGACGTAACGCTACCAGCGCAGCTACACTGCGGTAAAGTGGAAAGAACAGCCAGCGGAGCGTATACCGCATGCAACATCCACCATCATCATCATGGCAAGAATCAAGGTCCTCATCACCAGCGTATTGACACTAGACCTGTGTGCGCACTGTAGAACCCCTTCGACTTCGGATTCAGCAGAGCCTCTCTCCGGTCGTCCTGCCGCTAAACCTCGTCATAATTGATATATATATATATATATATATATATATATATATATATATATATATACAGAGAGAAAGAGAGAGAGAGAGAGAAAGAGAGGGAGAGAAATAAGTGTTGACAGTCAAGAAGAAAACCTCGTAAAGCAGAGGGGAGAGTGTGGTAGGTCATTGAAACCGATAAAGAGTTTGGAAAGACAGAAGATAGTGTGGAAAAAAAATGCCCGCCAAGTGCGATCCGAGACCACCACTTCTAGAATACGCGTCTGCTGCAATTACCACTACGCTACTGGTGGGGCTATGTTCTCTCCACTTTCTTGAGTATTTATGTTAACGTATTTTTGTTTCCTGCGTTTCGGGGTGGTGGCCAGCGCCACTTGAACTACTCGGGGTGAAGGGGACCTTCTTTATAATCCCCTGGCCATGACTCGAGTGCCTACAACATGTCGAGAGTGGTCGACCAGCCTTGAACCCGCTTAAGGTCCACATAGCACCAAGACTGCCGAAACGGATGCCCTGGCTAGCATGTACCAAATCAGAATTGGCAATCAGGGGCTCGCTGAGTTAAGACAGAAATAGGAGTTTGCGGTCATGGAAACCTCGGAAAGCAAAAAGGAGACTGTGGTAGGTCAATGAAGCAGTTAAGGAATTCGGAAAGAAGGAAAGAAATTAGAGAAAACATGTCCACCGGGTGGTCATCCTACTCGGCGGGCATGGCTAATCAAGGATATATTTTATCCTTCCTTTCCCTTTTACTCAAAAAAACGTTCGTATCCTTATACGCTCTTTTCCCCTCAAGCCAATCAGAACACCCTCTGCGCTATTAATGGTCGCTGCATGGGGAAAGGTTTATGCACCATTCTTATATTGGTGTGTGTCTGAATGGCGCACGCTCCGAATACAAGCCTGAGGTATGAGACACTTAAGGCATTCTGCATGAGATATGAACCATAAACGTCACCCGTAGTTTGCTGCGATTTATAGCACAATCTAACCACAACATTACTGCACTTTGCGGCCTTCAAAACCCACACCGTAATCTTGCTTGGTTTCAGGTAATTCAATTTCAAAGATTACAACTACTTTAACATAAAAATTTCGAAGTGTTATGCAAACCAGCGGTCAAGTCCCTCAGCCAATTGAAAGAATGCATGTTCGATCACCGTAACCGTTTGTCTTTTTACTGATGTAAACACAGGCGCGTATGTGTCGATATTTCCACTCTTCGTTAAATACTCAGTGGGGGTTCCCCATTTCAGCTACATGCATTATTTAAAGAGCCATATCTAAAAAGATATCTCAAAAATATCTAAAGGGACATATCTAAAGAGCATCAAGCGCGATAATCTGTTCCAACAGGTGTGTTTCCGGGGCCAATGCAGAAGCTAATGTTTCATCAGTTGATTTAAACTGTTCAATGAAGAGATCGTACACGATTGCTGTGTCGCCTTTCTCGCTGCATTGAGCTAATAAATATGCACGAGTCAAAAATAATTTTTCTGACGTCATCTCTTCCATCCTACTTTTGAAATAAATAACAAAAGTTTACATCTGATCGGAAGCAGTGAGCCCCGTGACGGCTCTTCTTATCACCAGATTCTCCGGATACGTATCTCAAGAAAGTTTTTATTGGCTATTTATTACCTAACGTTGACGTCACACATTCGCAGAAAACTACAGCTGCGTGTCAACGAAGTGCATCTACCACGGTCCCAAGCCGTTCTATTTAGGTACATATATACACAAATACTGTGACATGTTTTGATACATACGATGATCCCGTCCTCGATCGCTTGAAGATGAGAAAATAGAACTTGGCCTTTTACTATGCTCGTTTTAAAATTAAAATAAATAGACTGGCTCTCCTGAATATCAGTGCATGTTTCAATTTCATCCGCGTCTTTTACATAAATTGAAATTTGCACGTGTAATGATAACTGATCACCGAACTTAACTGAAAAACCAAAATTCACAGATTGTTTTGATGCACAGAAATCGAATCTGATTTTCTGAAAACCAACAACATTGCATTATCTTCTTTTAAAATGTGCACAGGACAATTCCCTGAAAATGTCAAACGGGAAGCTGGAATACTTTGTGCAATATTTAATACTGCGCAATAGTTTCGAATTTTGCATTATTCCTCTAATGCGGCTCTGACCAGATCTTGCTAAGGTATTTTTATAAATATAAAGGCGCTTCACAGCAAAGTAACTTTACATATCGTAAGCTCGTTGTCCAGGGGTATATCTTATTTTGCTAGAATATTTGTATTCCGGTCACACATGTCTCCTCTTTTGTAAAAACACCCAGAACTAGCCTTTTGGTCGATATATGTGCTGGGCAAGAAAGATGCTAGTCAGTCACTCATCATTCAGCTGTTGTCCAAATAGTGTCTCCCGTTTCAGTGAAGTGTTTTGTTGTTGCAATTGCACCCCTTCATTGGACAAAGAAGCATTTTGAAATATTATCAGTTTGTTGTGTTCCCATCCGCTTAAATGCATGAAACATTGTTTTATTTACTTTGCTATTAACTGAACAATTTCAGGCGGTTCTCTTGCTTCCACACGAGGAAAAGAGCAAAAATGCATCATGTTTTATAAAACATGTGCAGTCAGGCGTTACTAGCGGTACAGAAAATATTTACTTCTATTCTTTGTAAGTACGTTTTCTGTGGCAAGGCTACTATTCTAAGCGTGTTTCTTCTCCCCTGCGTTCATTACCATTGCCTGGGTTATGCTTTGAAACTGTGGGGTTGTATATTTTAGGGTGTTAAAATAACGACGAGAGTTTCTTCATTTGCTGGTTTGTATGTTTGTTTCCTTTTTTCGCCGAAGCTGACACTTCACAATTTTGCGCTGTCAACAAATACACAACACTTGCATCCGATATTCTCTTGTTCCCTTTATTTGTACTCGTGTTTTTTTCGTATTGTTGCCGAGATGACCCTCGCACGTGTATCTATATATTTGTACGAACATATCGGCGTTTTGTGCGGTACTTGCTGTCTCCTACCCATCTCACTCTTTTTGACCTGAGTGCGCTTTGACCTTTCTTCTCTTGCGCCACCAGGCTTGTTGTTTTACACAAAAGTGATTTCCATGCGGGCATTGACCTACTGTTTCTTCGCTAGTAGAAGTTTGGAACTGAAGGAAGCCATCGAATATCAATAAAGTGGAAGATTGTAAAGGCATGTGCCTATGTCATGCCTGTAATGGCATCCCAGTAATCACGTCATTGTAACGTCATAACTGTAATGGCATGATTGTAATGGCATCCCTGAAAGATTACAGCTTGCTGGTCGACGAAGGCTAGCTGGTAGATCCGCACACGATGGTCGACAGCTGCAGATCGGGAAACGATGTCATGGGTGTGGAAGACGGTATGGTGACAACGGTGATATCGACGATGTTTGGATTGATGGCGTTACAATGGCGGATATGCACGCAATAGCACATAAATCATGACGACATGAAAAGCAAACCGAAGGCACAGAGGTAATTTTAAAGTAATAAAGCAATGTAATAAAGTAACAGAGGTAATTTTCTAATCGCTGTTGTTTTCAGCCATACAAGGAAATAATGCGGTCTCTGCAGCAGGATGAACGCTATAAATTGTTTTACCTGATTTGGTTTAGAAGCCGCGCACAGAGATTCGCGTATTTCGTAGACTTGCTGGTCCATGACACCGCTCCCCACTACGACACCTCCCGGGAGCTTAGAAGCACTGTCGGAAAGCTTTCGTGGTACGGTAATGGCAACAGTCCGTCCCCTTGTTCTGCGATGCGTAATCTTGGGAAAGCCTTCAAGATCAAACTACTATGCATAAGAAGCACTTCATCCGGCTCTGTGTACACATGTTTTCAAAGTGGGAATTTTCTGACCACCGTGAATAGTACCATGGTACCATGGTCCGCTCCCTTCTCTAAAATACCTTGAGTCAAACTTTTGGTTCCACTTTTATTTGATATTTTGACAATTCTTTAAATAGTCTTTGAAGACTCTATGGCTACGACATTGTAAGTAAATGCTCGCCACGCAAGAACTGGTGCTGATTATTCTCGCAAGATTCCTCAGAATGCTTAATAATATTCAGTGCCAGGTTAGAAGAACATTTCTGCGTTAAACTTGCGATGTTTTGTCTTGGTAATACTACTTACTAAAATTAGAAACCTCGACAATTACGTTGCTGCTCAAAAGACGCCGTAAATAGGCTGTTCACTCCATTCTTACGAAAACACTAGTATTGATGTACATTGTTTTCTGTGGTTGGTCCTTCATGTTCACAGTGAATTGTATTTGCAGTGTGTAACCAGCACTCCTGGAAAAGAACGAGTATGTTCTAGAAAGTCACGGATGGCAGGGCTGTTATGCAATTTCGTTGTGAAATGGCGAAGGCATAACATATTATCAAGGACGTTGTTCACCAGTAATATGGTAAAAACGCTGTCTGCGTCACCTACCAAAATCATGCTTTGTTGTACAGTAGAATCCAAATTTTCACTTGTGTCTTTACAAAATAACCCCTTTTTCTGATATGACAATCGCTATAGGTGAAACGTAGTAATTTGTATTGTTTGCAACATAGCAACCTCCTTTTATATTACACTGATAGGTTTCTCGTCATCTGCCAGGAAAAAGACGCATATACGGTGCTTTTATGGCAAAACGTACCAATAATGCGGTGGTTTTGCTGCAAATATAATGACGGATGCCGCTGAGAGTTACAAAATAAAAAAATACTCACGTACTGTTAAAAGATTTTTACCCGGCTCTACAAAGTAGCAGCACAGTGTTGTAGCAAAAGTCTTGTTTCCCCGCTTAGCATAATTTGAACTTAAAATACATTTATGCCGCCATCTAACGGCAACCAGGGTTGAACGTGAGGCTTTCTCGTGATGGTTGCAGAATACCACCACCCAGAGTAGCAAATACCCGCAGTCTGGGATTTGATGAAACATCACACACTACGGGTGCGTGTAATGCGAGAGGTACGCATCAGTTTGCTGGAGTACCCAATAAAGATCTCCGGCGTTAACTCTTTTCGCCCTAACGTTTGAGTTTGGCGTGCCGCTTACAGCAAGTGGTGATGGTCCTTAAATAAAAGTGATGGTTCAGTGGCTGTGCCGAACTGTGATTGAGTAGAACCTGTGGTCTGTGTCAATCAGCTTGGTGATCTACTTACGGCCGTAAGACAAAGGATCAAGAACGAATATCTCCTCAGACACGTTGAAGAAGAAACAAAAGACGGTATAAAAAGTCTGCACCAAGAAAAAACAACTAAAACCAAATAAATGGTGCAATTGCAAGGTTCCTCAAAGGCCGTGCTTAGAGTGCCGTCCGACGGTATTTTGAGCAGTCCACTATATCGACGTCCACCGGCGTTTTGTGGTAAAATTGCCGCGTCTGGCAGTACACCACTCTAGATAACGTAAAACTAGGCAACCTAACCTATACGCAACACAAGATAACCTAACGCACGCAAACAAATCACTTAAAACACCGAAACTAACCTAAGGCATAAAAATTACAATTCATTTAACTAATGAACAAAAAAAACGAGTCAAGAGCCGGTCTCGAACCACCGATACACTACAAAGGCAGACCCTTTTGCCGGCGCTAGCCTAGTGTTAAAATTCGAATGTCGTCGGACGGCACTCCAGCCATGCCTGCAACGATCAGATCGAGTGCCTTCGGACGGCACTGTAGACACTGCGTTCCTCAAAAGAGACTGTAAATATCCCCAGCATCTTCCCTTCAAAATACGTAGAACACTTACTGCCGAAGAAATTTTTCTTTTTGTAATATTGCAGCCCCTATTAATCCTTATGACTTCTCTTCTTTAGGACCATTGTATTACTCGCCCTGAAGTTTTCAACTACAGCCCCCCATTGTTTATTAGTGTGGTAGAGACAGGTACCTCATCATAAACCGACTTTCCTGCGAATGTACTCGGGCAATGTATTACTAACAGTTGACTTTCCTTCCTTGTTTTTCTACAACAGGCTAAAGGATCAGGTCAATGCTGAAATAATGAACTAAGCAAGATATTTGAAGAAACCAGGTTTACGGAAAACGAGAAAAATGACATCTAATAATACAGGAAGCTGAAAGTGATTCATCTGCATAATCCCTTTATTAAATAGTATCGTTTAAAACTTTCTCAGTGTCAGACGTAAACCGCAACATTTCAGAACGTAACGTATTCTGAAACACAGAAAGAACTATTTCAGCAGAACGAGTCTTGCAAGGTTTACTGCTTCCTAAATAGCTTTTCAAAAAAATCGAAGCAAACTTCAGCCTTTCGGGTCAGAAGGAAGAATTGTCTTACCAGCGATAAAACTATATACCTTTCCATTGTTCAGAACGGGAGTGCTGATATTTTAGCACAACAAAACATGTAACAGTTCTACTAATTTTTAAAACAGGAATTTGTTAAAACGAATAGAAATAATTCGGTGTTCCTGGAATGTCTTATGCATGTGGCATACGTTCGAATTGGTAAAAAATTGCATATAGTGGTTTATTTCTGATATCACTAAAATATTTAGAACAATTATTAGGGAAATATTAACTAGTAAGTGTACCCATTGCAGGAATCAAATGTGAGTAATTTTACGGAACACTTCATTTAAAAAAAAAACTTTCAAATACAAAGTTAACAGTTTGCAAGGAGTCGCCTGGAGCTGGTACTTATATGGGAGATTTCTCACTAGCCAAAAAACAAGAAGGCTGCAAATAGTGAGGCGAGCTTAGTTACTACACATTTTCTGTGTGTGTTACTCTGTACATTGTAAACACCTTGATCGCGATGTAGTGTGAGCGACCCAGTATAATAAACTCATAAATGTGGAATAGATATTGGAATGTCTGAGCAATAACTAAAGGATAACATGTAAGCATTGTTTAAAATGTTTTATGAGTATAAAATGTTTCATCTAAGTGGTTTGGTATATACCTGTAGCGGGACGTCTGTTTTGAATATGTAGTCCTCTTGGGACCACATGTACTTTCCAGCCATATTCTTCACGGAATGGATGTTGTTGTGAAAAGAATCGCAAGTTGTTAATCCTACCAAAAAAGCAAGCTACTTCTGTACCTAAAAAGAAACGTATTCAACTAGCACATTCGGCCGGTGATGACATACAAAGCGAAAAAATTGTGGCTTACTTAACTACTACAAAGCAAACTTCAATCCCGCCTACATGCCACGGAGAGAATATTGTTAGGACTAACACTTTGTGACAGCAAACGCACCAACTAGACGAGGACAAATTTGCGTTGAAAAAATATAACAGTTCAAATAAAAAAAACGGAATGTGCTCGGCCTAGACATGCAGTACAAAGAAGTTAGAACCGCTGGACAACGAGGGCTACTAAATGGACAGCGAGAGGCAGGACTAGAAAGAGCTGAAAACACACAACTCTAAAGAGATAGGAAATACGAATACTCGGACGCAAAGAATGGACTCGGGAAGCGGAGTACAGTAGCGGCTAAGGTCAATGGAAGAGCTTTGTATAGTACATTTGACCTAAATTAGTTTTTGATGCAGGCGATGATGCAGTTACTGTGAATATTGAGAATTTATTTCATAATTGTAGCTTTTCTCTAAACAGATTTTTTTTAATAAAGCATTAGAAACTGCAATTTTCACGCTTTTGTAGGCAAAGTCTATTTACGAGTGAGACCATAAAATGACCCGCAGTCTTGTCCAGCCTCTAAGGGTAAATTTGTGTGGAACGTATAAAATATCCATCTATAAAAAGATACAGCGAGTCGTCGGACCAGACCATTTCAACATCACAGAAGCATTTGAGAGAGAAAGAGGGCACCGACCAAGTAACGAAAAAGAAAAAGAAAAACTTAAAATGCGTTTCGGCTCCCGCACGGGAGCCTTGTTCACAATCTTGTGAACAATCACAATGATTGTGAACAAGGCTCCCGTGCGGGAGCCGAAACGCATTTTTAGTTTTTCTTTTTCTTTTTCGTTACTTGGTCGGTGCCCTCTTTCTCTCTCAAATGTACCCTCCCGACCAGACGGTTGTCCGTCAAACCCTTGACTTCATCACAGAAGCAAGAACAATTCAGCAGCGATTCCTTAAGTACGTGTTTCGCAGCAAGTTATATTGCATACACGCCAAGGAGCAAACATTTATTTAGCTTTGTGGAATACGAGCACGTAACTAGTGCTAAGCGAAATACCATATGCAGTCTTATGCAGTACATTTTCTCCAGCGTAACTACTAGTCTCTATCTTTCTCTTTACCCCTGCGTGTATTTGCACGGGAGAGCTCATGCATTGAAACTTTATTGGTGTAAATTTCTCGTTGAGATATCGATGGAAGGGTTCTAATTTTCTGGTGGGTGTTCTCGTTTCATTTCTTCAGAAGAAGCTAATACTGAAATATTTTCTGCTTTTAACAAATGCACATTTTTTGTTATAGAACATCTATCCTTCTCTTTATGTTCCCTTGCGTTTTCGCATTTTTTCAGATATGGCCGACATACACACAAACACGGCCACACACACACTCGCGCGCGCGCGCACACAAACACACACACACACATACACGCAGAGAGAGAGAGAGAGAGAGAGAGAGAGAGAGATATGCACACGCATAAACACGCACGCACGCACGCGCACACACGTGTATATATTTCGTCAACATATACGCGTTTTCTACAAGTACCTGGCCTTTCCAGGCTATGCCATCCTTTAAAGACGACATTCTGTCTTCGGCTATATAAACGCATATTTTTTGTCTGCATGCCCGTCTTCGATTCAGTGACTCGATTCAGCCATCCGGCCAAAGTGGAACAGATGCTGCGCGAAAATCTTATATACCCACACCAAATCTGAACGTTCAAGTCCGATGTCAATGCGCATAATTGTCAACATTGTTGACCAAGAACAAACAATGCGCAAATATAAGGCAGGAAATCAATACAGATGCGATATTGGCAGAGTTCCTTTATTTAAAAATTCATGGACCCTTTGGTTTTTGTGATAGCTAATGCAACATATATGTACTGCAGAAAACCGTCGCTTCCTGTTGCCCGCTCTACTATAGCCCCTGGCGGCATTTAAGAAATCAAACGGCGAAAGCAAATAAAGGTTTCACTAGATAGTTTCCACGTTCCTCTTAAACGGTCGTGGAGTAGGCCAACATCGTTGTCTAAACGTTTAAGTAGAGGGCTACGATTCACGAGCGCCTCCGCCGTATGACGGCTCTGGCATCGAGGCACCGGACTTGCCGCGGTGGAACGCTTTAAATTTAAATTGATTTGGTCAAACCTCTAGCGTGTTCATATTGGGAGGAACGAGACGAGAGAGGAACCGCATCACAGGTGAGCGCAAAGAGAATGGAGGCGTTTACTTGTCAGGAGTGCCGGTCGACTATTGTCTTTAGTGGACATTTGCAATAAAATCGCAGATAAGCAGCCATTTTAAATGCGGAGCATTTCTTAGGCTCGCCTGGTCGTGCGTCGCTGATGGTGGCGCCGTTCCCACGCCAAGAACATCGACAAGAACATGATGGACGAGTTTCGGCGCCTCGAAAACCACCGCCTACTCACCGTAACACAACAGCACTTGCGTGCCTTTGCCACCGGTGTGGACCCGGACGCGGAATTCCCTCTGGCGCTAGTAAAACCCAGATCACTCAACATAACGGCAACACAATGGAACCACACGGAACCGCCAGATGCTTCGCATCCTCATCAGGGTTCCCCACGGGAAGATGGTGTATTTTTTTTAACTGAGTTCGCGTTAACTTCTTCTGTCTTGCGCAACCGGGTCCTTGTTTTGTACAACTTCAGAAAACTGCAGATTGCTGCAATGTACTGCAGCAATCTGCAGTGTACGGCAGATTCCAATTGCACATTGCTAGTGTTAATATTTTCCTGCAGTATATCACTGCAGATTACTGCAGACAACAGCAGATAGGGGGACGAGGGCATGTTTGTCGCAGGCTTTATGCTGATAATGATACTCTAGACAATGTCTGCTTGGATGCCGGTAGGACGGCAGACCGGCCCGGAATAGCCCGTGAATTATTGCGATGTGCCCCATTGTCAGGTTAGGGACAATAATAATAACAGAACAAAAAACTTTCGACGAGGCTAAGTTCTATTGCTACAAACCACCCAAAATAAACACAACAGAAACAGATACAGTGATCAGGGAATAACGAAAGGTGAGCATGGCTAACTATCGGCAAAACGTTACAGTTCAAACAAAAGTAGAGAAAGTACGTGGTTTGTCACCGTAAATGGTCCCCCGCAGCTCACTTCCCGGTAGCACAGTCAGGGCGTGACGTCTCGTGGCTGAAAGTAGGGCAACGCGCTCCGAGCTCCCGTCGCTGAAGAGCCGACGCAGCTCTCTTGGAACGTTGCTGCCTTCTGCCGATGTCCGACGAGACAATTTGCTTGCGGTAGAGGGCGTCAGGAGTTCCGTTGTGAAGGACCTCTTGGACGTGGCCCGGGTCAGGGCACCCGGCCGCCAGCGTTCCGGTCTCTCTTCCCTCTCGGTGTTCTTCATCCGCTTCTGCCGCCAGCTGCTGTCGCTGGCCGCTTCCCATTGGCTGGTCGCCGGCGCAAGCTCGTGCCGTGGTCGCGAGCCTTCGGCTCCGTACCCGGTGTCGATGACCTTCGCGCCGCGTGCCTTGCGTCTTCTTTGTTGTCGTCGTTTTGTGTGCGTCTTTTCGTCTCGTGCTGGTCCTTTTTGCCGATGCGATTTCTTCGCATGACACCCATACAAAGAGCTAATTTTGAAGATAGTTCAACTAATTAGGGCAAAGGTAAAAAAGGTTGGTGCTCAAGTAGCAGTCGCTTTGGTGTTCAGCCCCCCCAACACATAGAGCTGTTCATGCAACAGTTTCAACGCTTTGAATAATTGCTCAAGACATTGCTCTAAAAGGCACGCACACCTATTTGTGGATGCTTAGTCGAGGTTGTATTGGATGTACCGCTGTCCTGCTGTGAATACTACGCGGACCAAGCCGGGCGCTGCCGAAAGAGCGGCTTACACACAATGCGAGCAAAGTTCGCAAACCTGCTCACAAATAGCGCGACCAATGTGGCGTGGCAGAAAATGCAACATTGCTTGCGTATTGCAGTCAATGTTGTCGTTTGCAGTGCTCTTGCATCCTAAAAAATACTGCAAGTCCACTCCCCCTAAAATCATGACCTGCAAGCGGGACGCAGTCTTCCGGGTACATTAAAGTATACGTGTATTCATATTTAGCGAATAAGTATTCTTCCTTCCCAGTTAACTAAATTATGCTTGGAGATACCGAACCTTATCATAGGGTAAAAACAGGTTGGGTTTATGTTATCTTCCACAGCGTAGGCTTCTGAAAGTTTGTGTAACAGACTAACCCAAACTGCTGTTGGATTCCGCGCACCGGTCAGGTCGCGCTCGGCCGTTTGACGTCTACGTTGTACCTTTCTTCATGCAACGTAGAGGACGTCAGTTGGGGCATGTAACCTATAGGTGTGTGAGCACACCAGCGCCGTCACTGCACTCTCAAGACCTGCAAGCGCAAACCGGCCACCGGTTATGTGGAAGTACTTAGAAGTGCAAGATACAAAACAAAAAGCTATGAAAGGGTTATAGGCTGTACAGGTAGTATTGGCCGACGCCTGCGTTCCAAGCGGGCAAGTTGCTGTTGAGGGATTTGCAGCTATTTGGTGAGCTCGATCTTTCAGCCACTACTGCAATGGCAGCGGCTTACAGTTGTTTTTTATCCAAGCGCTCTTCTGATCAGGACGACGCGTGGTTTGTTCCTGATCTTCATCATATAATCGAACGATATGCGTCCGACGCGTAGCGAGGTTAAACCTTGAATGCCACAACGTTTTATCTGGTGAACCAGCACGTGGCTGTCCATTTCCGCCCCCCCTTACGAATCATACTGCAAGTATAGCCCACACACCCATCCCGAAATCGCACAATTGCAGAGGAAAGCTGACAAGGGCCACTGAGCGAAGTTTCTCCAACGCTTATATCTTGCAGCAGCAGAACGACCAAGTTTATTGGCACCTGCACGAAGCCCCCATGTGCGTGCATGCCGGCCGCCTCCGGTCTAGCAACCGCCGATGGACGCATACTAAGTTGCGAAATAAACCAGACAAAATGCCTGTTCGGGATAGTTTAAGCTGAAGACGAATTATTGGCTCACTCGACCGTGTTTAACAGAAAAGTTTCTGTTCAGCGAGGAGTGGTTCGAAGCTACACGGCGAAAAAAAATTAGAGAACGCAACGGCGGAGGCTGCATGTTCAGGGGTGGTTATTTGAAAATATTTTGACGCCGTTGCAAGCTTCTGATGATTTTCAGAAATCTCAAAACAGCGCAACAGCCGTTTTAGCTGAATGCGCTAATTCTAAGTGCGGCATTTGTGATGATGAGCGTTACTGCACTTGTCAAATATTGGTCGGTGGTTAAACGGAGTAGCCCTGGAACCGCGCGGCTTCACCGAAGGAAACTTTCCCTGGTTTTCATTTTATTCGATATTTCCATTCGGAACGAAAATTGTGCAAAGGGTGGATGCACACCAAAACTCGTAAAGACACGCGTGCGAAAATGATATAATCAGCCACCAACCAGGAAACGTTTTCACACCCACTTTTTCCCCCAATTAAATGAAACTACGTAAGAATGCTTATATTAGCGTTACAGATAAGAGCTCCATTACCTAAGCGCTTGATCGCAGTCTTCGGCGGGCCTACTATTTTTTTTAAATAAGCTTTTTGCGTTGTACTTTTTATCATATACGTTTTTTTCTGCCCGTGATTAACAGGATACATAGTCAGCTCCAGCGAAATAAACTCTGAGGTGTTAGTCAGTGCCTAGTCTCGTCTTGTCTTTTTGTCCCATGTTAGCTCGTTTCTCCATCTTTAAATTTTTACTGAGGTGCTTGAAAATATTACACAAAAAAAACTCCGTTCAAATTTTAACCAAATTCACTAAGCATCAAATAGGATGAATATCTTTGAGTGTGTTGGGTGCGAAAAACAACACCCAATTAGCACTGCTGATCTTATAAATTACAAATCAAATCACTGCAAATATATACCTAATGTGCACACGCCTTCTTATTCATTCAGACGAGGTAACTTCGATGTGGTTCCTTGGGCCTGCCTTAATAGCAAGGCGTGAATTGCACTGCTCCTCTTGTTATGTTCGGGGGACAGGTATAGAAAAGCTTTCATAAGAGGGAATTGAAATGCGATGATGCACACAGCTGACGCGATAGGCAAGAAACTCACTCTTCATTGGTACGTGCAGGTAAGTCATGACTCGGAGTCTCTTGGCCTGCGGGGCGTTTCTGTGCGTCGCACGGCTCAACTGACATTCGCACACAAGGATTTCAAAGATAATTTGTCGAGCAGTAAAGCAGTTCATCTGCTAGAACATTTCAGTTAAGAGCGCTAAACCGAATTTTCTTCTCCCAATTTCATTCTGACAAAGAAATGTGCTGTCACTAAACTGACTTTTGCTGCGTTTTGTCTGCTTGAACAACGTTTAAGAAACATGAATCTAAAATATTTCAACAAACGTTTGTGTATAGGATTCATGAAACATTTTTTATATAATGGTTTCTCGAAGACTCTTTTGCAAATTTGCAATGCATTTAACCGGCAGCGCAAATATTATTACGTTTCGGTAATTGCCACAAAGCTTTCCATTATTGTGACAAGTCGTGCAACCATTTTCGCTGTCGGGGAAACATACTTGGGAATTTAAGCTGTTTGCTCAGTTTTCCCGGTGCCGTTTGTGGTTTCTGAATTCTCTTGAGATTGTTAAATTTTCCACACCAGACGTAACTACACCCGTTAGAAAACAACGTGGCTGAGTTAATTTTGTGGCCTCTGAGCGCTCCGGAATATCTTAGCGGCTGTAGTACCCGCGGAAAAACCGTACGCTACAAAAATGCCGCACGGAAGCCGAAAATTTATTTGTAGAGTGTCAATACAGAGCTGTTTATTGTTTGGCACCGCAAATGTTTCATTGCCAACATTTTCGAACGCTTTTGCGGTTAGCATACATGGGCATAACCAGCTGAATAAACGTCAGTGCGGTATTTTCACCTTTTAGCAGGAGAGACTCAGGGCATGTACCCTTGCGTAGCTTAAGTTGTAATAGTCACAGGTAACAAAATCATTCGTTTGATGCTGGGCTGTGGAAGTTGCACACAAAATCTCCTTACGATCACAAATACACCTGGTGTGCTGAAATGCCACAAAAGAAGCGGTGATTGGATTGGACTTTTTTTTAGCGCCGTGGCGTTTTTGAGCGACGTGACGCGGCTCCGCCGTCGTCATAGAGGTTAGAATGGTTGTTCGATTCAAGCCATCCTCGTGCCGTTGCAGGCTGGCCAGTCATGTTTCTTTCAAGCGCCCTCAGGACCTCCTGGACGGCTCAGAGTTGATGTCCTTGATGACATCTCTTCGGGGCTGCGTCAATCCGCGGCGGGATGGTTTTAGATGCCGCTTCCTTGGCCTGTTTGGAGCAGTCCCGCAGGACGTGGCTCTGGTAGGCCGTCTCACAACGCACATCTTCCACATGTCGGTCGGGCACGCTTCTGGGAAAATTTGATGCATCACGGCTGGGGCAGGTGGGGAGTTGTGACCCGGTTTGTAGCTCTCTTGGAAGTACGGCCTCCGTACTGATCAGCTCCTGCTGCGGGGGTGGGAGGGCTCTATGCGGTAGGCCCTCGTGATGCTGCCACACTCCGTCATGCTGTCTTTGGCTTCGAACCACGCGGAACGGTCAGTCGAGGGGTCCACGTTGCTTTAACCTCATGCTTCCGCGTGTGCCATCTCGCTGGGGTTCGCATTTTCCGCCGACATGCAATCGCCCGGATGTGCCGCGAAGCACTTCATCCTCACTCTTCTTTCTTTCAGTTTGACTCTGCACACGACGCGTGCGGACTCTTGAAAGATGCCTCCCTTGCTGAAATTGCGGCGTTTTTGATTCGCTCAGCCTAGAGCGTCAGCCAGCGTCGGTGATGGCCAGGAGGATGGCGACCTCCTGCGGGCATTCCGCCTTGGTGCATATGACGCAACCGCCACGGCGAAAGTCTCTCGTTCGTATTCGGCCGCGTTCAAGTAACGCGCTCGTCCGTCATTGGCGCGTACGTCAACGAGGGCCTCGGTCCTCGCAACTCTTCTTCCTTTGTTGTATTCTGGGTTCGCGTTTCTTGTTGAGCGGTCTACGCTGATCTTGCTCCGGATTTCGGCGGCGATGAATAGTTCTCCTCGACCTGAAATCCGAGACCCAAGTCTTCGAGTGTCTTCGTTCCGGCATCGGGTGGAGACAAGTGCTCATTCTGAGCTGCCTGTTTCGCATCCGCGATATCTTCCAGCATGTTGTGTACTCCTAGCTTCAAGAAGCGGGGCGTTGTTGTGGACTCGAGCAGGGCCAGCACCGACTTGTATGCTTTTCGGAAAATGCGTTGATCTTGCGTTCGTTTTGCAGGCAGCTGTGGTAGGCCTCTGTGGGCACGATGTAGCTGATGACGAAGTACTGGACGATCCTGATCACGCTCGCCATCGATGCCCGCTTTGCGTGGTGAGACTCGTCCGAGGAGGCGCACCGCATCGGCCGCATTGGCTGTGAGACGGGTGATGGTCTCGCCGTTTCTTCTGTGCTTCTCGATGATCATACCCAGGACTCTGACCGTCTCAGGGATCGTCTGCCTGGACCGCGTTAAAATCTTGATCTTCTCGTGCTCTCGCCGCTGCCAGTTTTCGGTGTTGCCTCGATGTGGTAGTGTCATCAGTAGGTCCGACTTGCTTGTCGAGCAGCCGGGACCGAAGCCATCGAGTTGGTCTTCGATGGCCTTGACGGCCTCCTGCAGCTCGGCCTCACTCTGGGAGTCGCTGCCACCATCGCCCACATCGTTATGTCATCGGCGCAAATGGTGAGGCCGACCGCCACTTTAGCGATCCTGTCGGGCATTTGTAGCATTACCACGTTCAACAGTAGCGGCAAGATCATGTACCCTTGCGGCGTGCCGGGGCTCCCGAGATCCTTGTCTTGGATTTTTATGTTGTCAGCTCGCAGCTGGGCGGTCCTGTCCATACGGAAGTCTTTGATGTAACTGTAAACCCTTTTGCCCAAGTATATCTTGGTTGCTTGGGGCAGGGTAACCGTGTGCTTTGGCTTACCCAAGGCACTCTGGCGGTTGAGCTACAGGATGTTCTTGTTGTCTCGCGAGATTCCGGTGGCGTCCATCATCTCGTTCTTTAACTGTGGCATCACAACTTGTGTGCTTAAGCGCTGTCTGAAGCCGGTCATTGTGGCGGGGTGCAGTCCTTCCCTCTCCAGGTGAACCTCGAACAAGTTTATCAAGACGTGCTCCGGAACCTTGCCCAGGCAAGACGCGAGCGAGATGGTCTGAGGATATCCTTGCCGGATGGCTTTCCCGGCTTGTGGATGATGATGCTCTTGGTATTCTTCCAATGCTTCTGCAGCGTTCCCGTTTGCAAGCATTTGTTTTAATAGACCGTGAGGCTTTCGACTCATTTTTCATCGAGGTTCTAGATTGTCTTTTTAGTGATGCGACCCGGTATACTTGTCGACCTGCTGTTCAGGTCCTGCAGTGCCGTGCGAACCTCTTCTAAGTGCATGTATCTGTAGTGGTGCAAGTGGCGTAGTCCCCCGTACGGCCCGTGTTACTCCGGGCACATAGTCACCAGGTATCTGTCGCTGGCAAAGTTTCTCACCTTGTCGGTAACGTGTTTTGTGATATGCCGATTTATAAGTTTCACCAGTCGATCCTGATAAACAGATGCTTATCAACTTCTAGGTTTTCCCTTTTTGTATCTGGCCATCGGTGGCGTTGCTATTGTAGTTCCACTGCTGCGCGCCTAGTGTACGACAGTGTTTCTCGATTGCTGTGTTGAGTTCTGCTGCTTTTTTTCGTAGCCTACGATTGAGGCGCTGCGTTTTCTATCTGTTGAGAACGAATTGCTTGGCCTCGATGAGGTTGGCCAGTCAGCTGTCACTTTTTTTCGCTTCAAAGTTTGTTTCTATGGTCTTGATTGAGTTTGGAATGCCTTGTAAGAATTTGTTGGCCCATATTTTGATGTCGTCGATTGCGGTGTTTTCTTCATCCTCCACATTTATGGCGTCTCTGAAACCGGTCCAATTGATCCACCTATGTTTCCTAACATTAGTACTGCTCTGCTCAGCTATGATGATTTCCACAATCATGTGGTGGCTCTCGATGTCCACCCTTCTGTTCCTCCATGTGATCGTGACCGGTTCGTTGTTCTTGGTGAACGTGAAGTCGGGGTAGTGTCCCGGGATACGAAGTTACCAACGCTCGTTGGGTTGGCCACGCCGTTTATGAGAATATAGCCGAGTTCCATGTGCCGCATCTTCGGATAGGTTTCTGCCTGACGCATCGCTCTTAACATTGCCCCACGCCCGTTCTATCGCATTGAAGTCACCACAAACAATCAGTGTGCTCTCCCCAGCCGTCGTGCTGGCCTTGTGAAGAAAGGATTCTAACTTTTGATGGCGCAGCGATGAGTTCCTGTAGATGTTCAAAATGAAGATGCTGTTTAATTTTTCCGTGTTCGTTATGAGTTCGGTGAGCGTGGGTTCGATGGTGACGCTGCTTACCCGGTGTTCAACGCAGGTTCGTTCCTTCCAGACCGGGATACACAGGCCTCTGCCGTCTGGTGGACCCTCGTGCCCCATGTAGCCAGGGAGGGGCGGCTTCTTTGTTAACGTTTCCTGGAGTTGAAGCACGGCGGCCTTGCGCACGGTGCGCACAACGTGTTGCTGCACCACTGACCGCTTCTTAACGAAGCCGCGGCAGCTCCACTGCCACGCTGTTATGCCGGTGGAATTGCTGGCCATGATTTTCATAGTCGAAATTCTCCGCGTTGATGAGCATGGTTGTCTGGCAGCTGTGGAGGCAGAAACGTTGAGTGGCTTAGTATTAGTTGCAGACCTCATTCCACATAATTGAGTCTGGTGACGTTCTCCGTTTATAAGCCTTCGATGGCGTCCGTGATCGACTTGGTCACACCTCGAGGCTTTTGTGATTCGCGTGGATGCTTTAAATGCAGCGCATTTCAGTAACTCACGATGTCACCCGCGTTGACGTCCGTAGTCGTAGTCCGCACCCCTCCCCGTACACTATATAAAAAAAAAATACTATGCGGCGCCTGGTTTCGATCCCTCGACCCTGCGGGCGGAACGCAATGTACATGGTGCTCTTCCCACTGCGCCACAAAGCCGACACAGAATGGGAGGCTACGAACGCGCCTTATATCCTTGACTCATTCAAACTACGTCAAGAAGCTGCTGATACAACGCATTCACTACCACCAACTCCCCAAACACTAAACGTTAACGCAATACACACACGCCGTATGCGACGCATTTACTCGAGTGCCCGTCGCGGGGAGATGGGCCCAATTTTACTATAGTAAGCAAAAAAAGTGGCAGTGCAACACCGGAACGTGCGGGATGGAAAGCAAACACAAAAATAACAGAATTCCCGCTGGCGTTGTTTCAGGCAGGGGGCGCGCGAGCACAGCGCAGGCGGGAAATTTGAATAGCATTCTACAGTAGTACTGAGCGGATTACACCGCTACAGCCCATTGTAGCGAATCACTGCTCTGCACTTCTGACAATTTCACGTTGAGTGGAACGGCTTTAACTTTTTGTTGCTGCTTCCGGTGCTGCAATCACTAACGTTGTTTTCAGACTTGCGAAATTCCACGGCATTTTCTTCTGTAAAGCTTCCTTGTCTTCGGCGGCCATAGTTTCGTCACCATTGTTGGTGCCGCTCGGTCTAGATTTTTACTTTTCTACGTTGCGGCAAGTGTTGCGTATCTCCGCGATTTCCTTGGTGAGGTTGCTGCTGGTGGCTCTCAGGGCCGCGTTCTGGTGTCTTATGGTCTCGTGCATCTCTCGTTCCCTGGTTGAATATTTGTCG
Organism: Haemaphysalis longicornis; assembly: GCF_048455015.1. Taxonomy (NCBI): domain Eukaryota; kingdom Metazoa; phylum Arthropoda; class Arachnida; order Ixodida; family Ixodidae; genus Haemaphysalis; species Haemaphysalis longicornis. The sequence goes on from NW_027526445.1 coordinate 7,092,019, forward strand.
TCCCTCTTGGATGGTCGCTCGGATTGGTATTCATGATACCTCGTCCAGTGGCGGCTCAACTGACTTTCTAGCGCGACGGTTATGTTGGGGTTCCCGCTCTAACCGCGTCTCCACTGTGGCTCCTGAAATTTCGATCTCTCGTTGGCGCGTGGTTTCCTGATGGCGTCCTTGACATACACGCAGTTGAATGGCCTAGCGATAGGAACTCGCTATCCGACGAAAGCTGGCTGCTCACCTTTCAGAGCTCCTACTGCCACTTACGTACTGTGTAGGGTAACTTGAAAATGGCTTTACAATCTGTGGTGGCGTCCAGGTGAACGTCACTGAAACATTTGCAGTTGGGGGTGCTGTTGTGGCCTTCTTTGGGGTTTGCTTGGTCGCAGCCCTTGCAGATCCTGTTGTTTCGCGTCGGGCACAAGTACTTGCGATGCACGACCTTACAGCACTGGTGGCATAATTTAAGTGGCTTTCAGTACCGGTTGCACGGTGGTAGCATGACACAGTAATGAACAAAGTTCGGTACCTTGAGCCATCTGAAGGGTACGATGATCCTGGTCGTGCTGCAGATTCGTTTAGCGCCTAAAGCGAGTAGGTTTCTGTCGCGACGATGTTGCTGTCGAGTTCTTCCTTGGGATGTGTTCCTTCACAGAGTCCTACGCCGCTGTGTAGTACTCGCTGACTTCAAAGGTCTTGTCTTGAATTTAGGTCATTTGAAGTCGTACGTAGCGGGCGGCGTTTTCTTTCTTGGGCGAGCTAACTACCAATTTGCTTAGTTTCGCGATCAGCCAGATGGTGTCCGTTGCACTCTCTTTGGTCGTAATATTCACCCTGGCAAGAACGGCCATGGTGGAGGTCGCGGGGCCGTGGAGGCCGCGGGGCCTTGCTTTCCTACAGTGGCATGGCTGGCATTCTCACGGTCTTTATTACTGAGGCTCAAATGTTCTTGTTCCCTTTCGCTTTCTTAGTGACTTTGTTGGCGCCCGCGAACTTCGCGAAGAAGTCTCGTTGAAGAAGGCTCGACGTGCGTTCCCGGGCTAGTGTCCATCCGACATCGGTGTTAGATTGCTAGGGCGAAATGTGTTCCCATTAAATTTTCACGGACATTTCAAAGTCGGAGATCGCAGCCCGAGTGGACGTCTCGACTATTTCGGGTGAGAGGAGGGAGGCCGCCGAGGCGATGAGCCACGGGCACGTGCAAGAGCGCTAGACCTAGCGCTCGTAAAACACCCCTAGGGTAAGCGGCCCCTGTCACGGTTGTTGTATTAAATTTCCGATACTTCGGCGAAGAAGGCGTACATTTGAAACCTTTTGGTGTCTGTCAGTGTCTCTAGACATCTCGAACATATCCAGGTAAAGATAAATTCAATTAGAGAAAAACAGCACTCCGAAATTATCCATATATGGCGGATCCGATGTGAACGCGTCCACTCGCTTCGGCTATCGCAGCTGCCTCAAAGAAAGAGGTAAAGAAATCTTTGCTTAAATCTGGAAATTCCTACGACGTTACCTAGTCAAAAATATCCGTAGCGACGTCTTTGTTTTAAAGCGGAGCTTTTCAGCTGTACCCCCCAAAGGTTCTGTGGGGATAACTGGTGTCAACGGTAAACTCCTGCGACCACATAAAAGAAGTTACCGGCACCGCCTGGAATCAAACCTGGGACGAATAGGGAAACGGAGTGAGAGGCTGTTGTTTAACCGAATGAGGTACGAGACCATGCGCACACCAGGAATACAGAAGGTGCACTCACCGAGCAAATCTAGGAATTTATCCCCTGCGTTCCCGCTTAGCTCCACGTGATAGCGTGAGGCGACGTCTCGCGCTCTGCGTGTTCAGCCCACGACACGTTTAGCGGCCGTGTGCCCCCTTTGCGCATGCGCTAGAAGTTAATGAAAATTAAAGGAACGTCAAAGCAATTCATGTCACCTCAGTTCGCCGTTTCTGCCGCCGAACTCGTCGTCTCTGTCGGCGGCGGCAGAGACGGAGAAGTGAAATCATCTAACACCGACTTTGAGCTTGCATTGCCTTTATAAAAAAAAAGCTTTCGCACATGCGCTTCACCAATGCAACTTAACTAACCATGGTTCATTGATCATGCTTTGATGTTGTCCTCGGCAAATAATATGTGTTTGGAGTAAAAATAATTGGGTTAGGAGCATTGCACTTGTCTCTGCTTTCCGCTTTACAGAGCCCCGTTTGTGAATTCAGGTGACGTCGCATGGTTAATTGTTGTCAATGATTGAAATGGTGAATGACAGAAAAACATTCACTCGTAGGGACTTGTTTGAAGGTTTGTTTAATTAAATATGTTGAATTATATCACACAAAGGGGGAGTAACATTTCAATGCCTAAGTGAAGTATCGTTTGTTTCGGTATTTCATTTCAAAAAACAACTCAAAACTAACCAAGAATATTTCCTCCTTTCCTGTAGTCTGATGCTGTAAGTTGGCTTTCATTATAATTTCTCGTTTTCTTCATTTCCCATGAGTCCAGGCACTTAAGGGGAATAGTGTGATCGCGGTTTTTATGCAAGCCTGCAAGATAAAGTAACAAAGGAACGCATTGTTTATTGGGAAGGAATCGGCAATTGTGCTACCTGGTGCATTCCAGGAAGGAAAAAAATAGCTAAATACACTTGAAAATCATTCGATATCTACAAAGATCTGTGAGAGGCGTAAGAGATGTTTTCTCTAAATAGCTCCCGACTTGAAATGAAGTATCAGCCTGTACTTGTAAGATCGACAAACAAGACAAATCGAGATTATTATGTGTAAAGAGCGTAATAATTGGAACAAGGTTTTAGATTTCACTACTGAATTTAGAGAGAGTACTGTTGAGAATTGAGCTAATAAAGGAAGTATTTGAACACCAAAAGTCAAGAAATCAACATTGTATGGACAGGGCCTCTAATCGCCGCAGATGTGTCGGTCCTGAATAGTGGCGCAAGATATCAAAGGGCGCCCCGTATGTTTAACCAAATTGTCAAAGGCCGTTAAACATTCTCAAAAGCCATAAAACATTTAGGAATGCAGAGTTACGTTTCGCTGCTGAATACGCAGGGTCAACAAGGTATTACCATTCTCATGCTTGCAGAGCACCATCTGTTGCGGGGCAGGAAGGTCATCGTATCCTGAAAGGCGTTATGGTAACGGGCATGAAGATGGGAATTGAATTCATATTTTTCGGCTTCCTAATTATGATTCCGTATGTCAAAATGCAGATTCCTTGACAAAAAATACCTACGGCTTCGACTACTGTTAGCAGGTGTCGTCAGCATAGTTGCGGCTCTCCCGTGCCACCTTACCCTAAATCCTAAATCTTATCCTAATCCCCAATTCCATATCGAAAATCTTAACCCTAAATATTTTCATTTCAAAGGGTGACGTGCTTCAGAGACCTCACGCTCACTGTGATTGCTTGCGGGGAATACACTAAACCAAACATAATAAACAAACTTCTTTTAGCGTGTAGGCCCGGACCTCGACAAACAGAGCGTTGTGTCGCCAGGCATAAAAATACAGGACCCGGCGCAGGCCGGGCCCGGGCTTAAGACTTGCCCGTTCCTTGAACCGGTCAGGCTCACTTGGGGTCGCCCGGCACTGTCAGTGCACGTGGTAGGGGTTACGGGCCCGGTTCGGAGTCGGGCTTTTTAAAGCGCGCCTATGTCACTAAAGCCGGGAATCGCCCGTTGGCTATATTAACAAAATGAAGGACATTTACAGTAACATGTAAGACTTGAAGATACCGCAACTGTACGCAACCTTCACGACCATCACGACGGTTTAATTTCACAATGGCAGCTAATTTGCATCTTCTTCGCTGCTGCAACAACCTTTATTCCATCATTGGTGGTATAAGTTTGAGCTTGTTTCATTTTTTAGAAACGATAACCATGGGCTATGCTATGAGGTGCCTTTCTCGCTCCAGGCCAGTGTTTCAATGGTACGTCGAACGCTGGATGTTTGGCCAATCTTGGCTGAGCGCACTGAGAGGGTGGTATGCTTGGCTTGACAAACGTAGACAAGCTGCTCGGCGTTCACCGCGACTCACGCACACACGAGCTTTCGGCATTTTTAATCTTTATTAACTGCCGGGAGGTCACCGTAAGCTTGTCCAGTCTCTGTAAGTGGGTGTGACATGTTCACTTGCCATCGGAAAGTAGACCCCGGTACGTCAAATCGTCGGCTCCATAACTACGCAGGCAATCTTAGCCACCAAGAGATGTGCAATGCTCAGCGGTGCCTCTGTACCAAAGTGATCGAGCGGAGCGCTTGGGGCGGCCGGCAGTGTATAAAAAGTTCCGCAATAGTGAATAATGCAGAATGCGTGTGAGCGGGCCATATCGGCCAGAAGCTTCCATCCGGTATTGCGATCGACCACATAGCACATGTACCCCCCTCCCCTACGCTTTGATGACTACAGGTAGCATTTACCGGCTGAAATCGCATTTTCCAGATACCAGCACAAAGGAGCCTGCAGTGAAAATTCCGGTAGCCAATTTAAATTTGTTATGACTCCTAGCTTGGTATAGGTCCCTAGGTACAGATCCTATCTCCTGGAGAGCTAGGGCTAAAACTGTCTGTCAAATGAGATTGATAAAGAGATGGCGCGAAAACATGTCGTGGCCAAAGTTGAGTCCAGTTGGCTCTGTTAGCTGAGGATAAAGACATGCTTCTGGGGTGGTGGCACATTTGCTGGTCGTCCTGCGGGATACATGCTGACCATTAGTGTGGATGAACACAGGTGATGATATTGGGAAGGGGGTATTTGAATGAAGCGTGACCGTAACGTCCATAACCTCATAATCCTAGGCAGCAAGCCTATCCAGAAAATCTATATTGCTATGTTGTCTTTCGTTAAGTTGTGATTTATTTATATATATGTCATGAGCATTCTCTCTGGTTACAAAGGTGAACATGTACTTCGTTTCTGTCATTTATAAATTAGTCACGTTGGTCTCTCACCTACTGAAGCTTTGCTCGCTTTGTAGTGCTTGTTACTGGATTTGTTTTATAAGCTGTGTCACACTATCCTTTCAAGGTAGCCCTAGTTTTTGCAAATAAATAGGCCGTGATCTACATAACTCCTAACGGTATAAGGGATTGGTACTTTCAGTAAAATGTGCAGCGCGTTCTATCGTAGTTTTTGCTTTTGGTCGCAAGTTTTAGTTGTTGTTTTTATTGTTCGGACAACCCAGTCTAATAAGCAGAAGTTAAATGTCATTTTAAATAAAACATTTATTTTACAAGATCTTACTGGCCAATTAAAAGTTATATATTGATAGCTTCCTCAAGACCTTGCTTCCTTTGTTCGCATTTTTTTCTGCACCAATATATTGTATTTCCACAGATCAAATTCTTCCTCTTTTACGATAAATTCCAAACTTCTGTAGGTAAATGCAGAAGCTCTCAGTGTAGCCTACACACTATAACCGACCCCTCACAAAAATCTGAATGCTATGGAAGCTTCCTCCTAGAGATGAAAAAATTGCTATCCCAAACTCAGCAGACACAACCTTATATAACTTAGAAATATCGCTCACAGTTGCGAAACTGCAGCATCACGCCAACTTTTTTCTCTATTAACTGGTAGCCCAAGGGCAATTTGTGTTCAGACACAGCTCCCCAGAAAACAATGAGCTATACGATGCTATCGTGCTGAGCTCGAGTCTGGAAGACCAACCAGGATCGAGTCTTTGGTCAACCTGGCCTTCAAGAAGGACACTCAGAGCTGTTTGGGCAAAATACCCAACCGATCAGCGACACAAAAAGTCGAGCGTTTCATTCAAAGTTTGTTCTCGCATTCACTGATAGCCGTGAAAGTTGTATGAGCGTTACAGTCTAATAAAAACCAAAATTATCTGGGAAGTGACAGTCAGCATTGCACGTAAACGAACTTCTTTAAATTTTAACTCGAGGTAGTCCAATCCAATTTAAACAGTAGAGATAAAAATACATTTTTTAACTAGTTAGTTGATGGGCATACCTGATAGGTATACCCTGGTGGGCAAAAAGTTCATTGGGGGGCATGTCGGGTTAGCATACCTCGTGACAAGAGCAGACCGTTAGGTTGAGGCTCACATACAGAGAAATTTCGCGTGGAACACTGCACCTAATTAAAGGGCACGGGACGCTCCCGGAGCCAATGAAAAAACAGATCCTACGCCTCCACTGATACCAAGCAGACGCTTCGATTTAAAGCAATAATGTTTGTGTTCCCGCGTCAAACCCTGGGCGAAGTGCTTTTCTCGGCTGCCCGGTCGAGATATGGCTCAAAAGACATGTTTAAGGGTTGCAAAATATAACACTGTAGGGGAATTCCTTAAAGAAGGGACAGCAAAAGTTCCTCAAATACCCGAGCGCCCCTTCTTCAGCGTGTGTGGATAGCGAGTACGTAATACTCAACAATAGAGGTAAATTACCAGTTGTAGTTGTGGCCCTTGGCGAAGAAACATTCGAAAATGGCGACGATTTTCCCATCGTTAAGGTCTTAGTAGGCCAAAAGGGGGTTGGTTTCTTCAATGCATGGTCTTCATTGTGACCGTAGTGAAGACCTGCTATTTCCAAAAAGGGAGCTACTGGAGGAAATCGACCGTTTGTTTCTTATACTGCTCCGTATTGATGCTTCCCAAAGGAGTTACTCCAGCTGCCATGATGCACTTTACCCGACACGTGAAGGCTGGGTGCCTAGAAACCCCTCTTTAACCTTATCAGCCCAGGCATCATCATTTGACTATAGAACATATAATATGCTCTAGCGACTTAAGAACAAAACGAAAACTCCTACGTTTCTGGGAGAGGTCTGTCCAAGGGCACCTCTTGCAAAAGACCACCATTGTTCATTTGTTGCGGAGCTGGACGATATGGAACAGAAGCAGCTTCAGTAGACACGGGCTATGACGACATGGCAGGAGATAAAATCAAAATTCGGGCTTGTCAAAATGTCCATAAATCTGTAATACTAGGATTACAGGGTTCATATTTTTTCTTTAATAGCAAGACGTCCCTGATTTTAGGAAAAAAAGAAAAAGAGTCTTTTTCGCACCTAGAAAAATGTTAATTTCCTAACGATTAAATAATTGTCGTTGCTGGAAACTAATATATTCAGAATTACGTTTGTTTTGTCTCCTTTGGTGCAAGGCTGTTCAAACAGACGCAAAAACACCATTTTCTTATGAAAAAAAAAATCCAGGGCAGGAACGTTTAATGAGTGTTTCTTCGAAACAGCGAGGGTATCAGTACGGCCCACAACCCGGATCCAGGGAAAGTAAGGAATAAGACAGAGGCCCCGTGTGCACCGCACCCAAACCGCGAGTAAAGAGACTCCTAGCCATATCGGTACTATAGAGAAGGTGACAATTGACGGTTGTCCATGGGTGCAGAGCAAAAGCGAGAAGCCTCCGATAAATTCCCTGCAACTTGAGACACCGCCCTTAAGGGCAACACCTCGCACGGCTCGGACAGCGGATGCAGACACAAAGGCAAGTGGTGGTGTTGGTCCGGGTTTCCCGTCATGCTTCGTCATTTGAGGCTTCCAAGTTGTCAGTATCACGTCGGATCGCGGACCGCGCGAGCCTCTGGTAGTGAGTTGTTTGCTTGCAATTTGTTTCGGCTTGCAATTTGTTGACATGTGGAGACATTTTGATTACTTATGAAGACATTTTGCATGTGTAAGCTAGTCTTGACGTTTTGTGTATAGCTGCTTGCAGGCTCTAACCTCGTTAAAGACTTTCCGTGTAGGATGACACTTTTCTTTGGGTACGCAGAGGACATCTTTTTTTAGGGTGCGTATTGTGTGCGTATAACGGTTGCTGCGTCGTGTAAGCACGTGAATAAAGATTTTGTGGAGAATGGCTCTCCTCAATGTGCGCGGAAAGCTGCATGCTTCCTCGGGCACGTGACAGATGTTTTAGCATAGGACGTGTTGTTTTTGTGGCTTTCCTGAAGAAGCAGGTATGCTGTTTTTTCGCATTCGTTTCGTCTAGTAGAACTGGTGTGCGTCAGTAGTTTGGAGTGACTGAAATATCAACGCTGCCCGAAAATCTTTCTCAATGGCGTGTGCGACGAGTTCACGCGTAAAGATTCCCACTACAGCAGACGTAATAATTTCTGGTGGTACGCTAACTTTTTTATTTCCCACAAAAACGTTGAAAGCCGTTTCTTAGCAGCACGGATAAAACACAGCCCTTGAGGAAACGGGGGTGAGACAATAGTCGCAATACTTCAAAAAAACGGATCCGTATGTCTTCGAAAATAGAGAATTTCTTAATCCTAGAAATTGTTAACAACTGCATCGGAATGGCATTGCCTTGTTCTATTTGTCGTTAAAATCACGCATGGAAGTAATTAAAATACTTGAAGTATAATGTACTGCTAACGTAGCTTTCCGCTATCCTGCTCAAATAATCTTATGTCCCCTGATATATTATGCACAATCATTGCCAGATTTCTAAATTATTTATTCTCATCTAGACAAGGATTACTCGGTGTTTTTTTATCGACGTTATATACTACTAGTTGTTTTAACCAAGAAATATTTATAGTAAAATAAACTTACGACGAATTAGTCTTATTTATAGGTCGCTGACATTGTTGAGAATGGTAATAAATCCTACTACAACTAGTAATTAGAACATACTTTGAAGTTATATGTTTTGTTTAAGAGAAAATGCCATAAGTACAAATTATACTCCATATTAGTATATTTGAAAATAAATTATGTGGGATTATATGCGATATATCTCTTGGGATATACATCACAATTGTTTCACGGTAATAACTTTCGAAATGCTGTTTAGGTGAATATACTTGTTTTGTTATAAAAATAATACTCCTTCTTTCAGGTAAAAAGCTATGTAAGTTTTCTTCACTGTGTAAACCCGGATTCTCTTCATCTTGCGCTTGTTTATATTACGTTTGTATCTGCAGAACGTCTGTCACACTCATGCAATGCTGAGTACATCATTAGGCAGCAAAACTTTCGAGAAAGTGGTCAATGTGCCCAACCTTGGTAATGTCGTCAGAATCAATAAACGGAGTTGGTATCTAAAGTTAAAAAATGCCTAAATGTTTTCTGCAACAAGTGTATACGACAAAACTAAACATTACGAGGTGTACAGATTCAGTATACCACTGTTGCGACAGCTGCTAGAGAAAGTCTAAAATTTTGAACTGGGGATGTGTTATGCACTGACGCCACAACTAATCTTTGAGTTGTGCCGTTGTACAGGGTCACCAATATTTTGAGCACATGGGGTTTCTTCACGACAAAACACAATCGCGAGACAGGGGCGTTTCGCTTTCTTGCTTTCATCAGAAAACGTCAGCTGGAGGCGGGGTGAGTTCGTGCACTTGGGGCAACACTTGAATGCCTTAGCCTATAAACCAGCAAGGACAGGTTTGCGTACAAAATGAGGCCTTAAGACCGTATAGTTATAAGTTTCGTCTATATCATTTTCACTTGTAGCATTACATTCACCTTCACTTCCCAGAGCAAAAGATTTCATGGTAGAATGTTTTTCTTAAGACAATAGAAGCCGATTTCTGTCCAAATATGAACCGAGTGGCGCCTTATTGGTGTAAGCCTTGGCTTTGTAGCCTGGCGTTGGGAAAGTGAAACTTTGTGGCGGACTTCAAGGACTCTCGCATCAATTCTGTAGTTGGCCCTGCAATAACGAGCGCACCAACTCGCTCCTAGGGCTCACCATGGTTGCTTTCCAAAACACTATCTCGTGCTCAGGGGAAATCACTTATGTGTACCACGCAGGTGTTCATGACTCGTGCAGAATATAATTGGGAATAAAAATGTTCAGTTCACGGAAGTGTAGAAGGTGCTATGGGGCCGGCGTTGCACAGTACAATTGATTTTGAGCTGTATTGCATTTGTTTGTGTTACGTTCTATAGTGCTTTTTTTCGGTTTTACCACGAACCACGAATGACTGGACCCCCCTTGTTTCTGTATCGCCGCTCTCTGGCATGCAATTACTTCAACAATATTATGAATATTGTGTTTATAGTCATCAACACTTCTCACAGTTATTCCCCGTGCCGTCGCAAATATCACAAATGAAAAGAAATATGAATACGTTAAAGCTTGGAGGTCAAGACAAAAGTTTTCTTTCCCAAATTCGTCAAAAGTTTTTTTTTACATTTTTTTACATTGCATTGTCTTGACATTCAATTGTGTTAAACAGGAAGCATGGACACACACAGACTGAATTTTCTCGTCCGTGTCACTGGCCTGTGAACGGACGGTGAGGTTGTCTTGGCCAGCTCAGAGAGATGGACGCAGGCAAGCCGTTCACGTGTTTAACAAAACGCACATTTAAAACAAACCAAAAAACCCTAACGCGAGGCACTCAAGCAACCAACTACACACAAACTATAAACACTCTAACCCCTAACTACATATCTCAAAATACAATTCAGATCAAAACCCAAAAGTCTCTCCTATGAAGTTCATATACCCTCGAATCCAAGGGCCCCGGTTTTTCCGTTACTAATTGCTCACCATGACTCTAGACTCTGTTACAACTAGACCTTAGTAGGGTATATTCACTCTTTCCCTAGTGGACTGGCCTAACCCGGTCGTCGGATCTGACGAGTTCCACCCGTTGCGTGGGCGCAAATGGGTGTTCGTGGTGGGAAAAGCGCTACGACGATGACAACAAGCAAGTACACGGGACGCGTATACTTGCTTGTTTTCCTCGTCGTTGCGCTTTTCCAACCTTGAAAATTTACCAACAAGCCCAGCTCGGAGTTCTTAAACGCAAATCGGGGGTAGCCGTCCTTGTCTCGCTTCGGTGCTGGCGTTCGATGCCCTCGGTCATTCCGTGGACAGCGTGGGCTCCGCGCGTCCAGAATTGTTTACTTGGTGGCTACCCCCGGGAGACGCGGCCGTTGGAGGTCACAGGTACGTCTCGGCATGATCGTAGCCTGTTGGGGCCGTAGAAACGAATGTCGACAGAGCGTACACATTGGCCGTAAGTGCCCGACCACCACGGGGACAGGAAGAAATCGGTTCGTGGTGCGCCTAGGATGCCGAGCCGATGCAAAGTCGGCCCGCTCCTGCCCAGACTTTGTAGGCATCGCCGGTGCCCTTTCCAGGTCCAGCTGTCTCGTGTTTTGAAGCTCACGTGCTCCTTCCGCCTGCTGGTTTGTTGCCTTCACCCTACGCTTTGTGCGTCGTGCTTGTAACATCTCTGGTCTTTATTGCGGCGCACTCTGATTGGCTCCTTGCCTCTTCGTGTCCATATAGGGTAGGGTCATCACGCCACTTGACTCCCGACCGGCGTTCTCTGATTGACTGACCAGCGCGCTGCCATATTTGACCATGATGGCTCGGTGTTTAGGCGCTTACTTTCGTTCATTGCAGCATTCCTGTCGCGCCGTTCAAATTGCGGTTTCTGTGTTCCTCTTCTTCCTTTTCGGGGAGCTTTGATGCATCCCCCCGCACGGGGTGCCCTGACGCATGACAGTCACATGAAATTGCGCTACACGCAACTATGCTCGGATCGCTTCCACATACGCTAGTGCCGTTCACAGTGAATAGGATTTCCCTGTCATACTACAAAAATTTCTAGTTCGAAAGGGTCAAAGGCCCCTTGAGTCAAGCTGCTCGCTGTTAACCTGAACTTCAAAGCAAACAAAGCTCGTATTTTAGATTACTACTATCACTATATATAGGATAAATAATGGTTTTTAAAATTAACGTTAGTACAAAATGTTTAAGATTGCGGTTGGTTCGAGCTAGATTTCCTAGATTCAACATTTTTTAATTCATTTTTTTATGAAAAGAAGTTTGGTTTTTTAACACGTGTACTTATAAAAATAGTGCCAAGAAGACGACCTAGAAAGCCGTTGCTCCGGGCGCGTGTTTGGGTAGGTGCCTTATAGCTGCCAATTAAATATTCCACATAAATATTTTACTATACCTGAAACACGTACCTTCGGCGGTGATAAATACATAACTATTTACACGTGAATTATAAGTTCACCATTGCGCCTGATTTCTGTCCAGTCCCGTCTGCTGGTTAATTGTCACCGCTCTCTGAATCCTTATGGTGTTGTTTTGTAAAAAGCGTGAAATTTTATTGGAAATGCTTAAGAATTGAGGGTAAAAAAACAGAAGGACGAATTTTATTATTTAGTGTAGGTGTCTCTTGTCTCTCGCATTAAAAATAATAATTTAAATATTGCTTCACGAACTCATGGTAACATTTTGTTGTTTTCAGTGTAAATTTATTGTAAGTAACGGCACAATCACTGTGATATTTTAACATAATTGAGAATAACAATGTTGCGTATACAACGAGAAGACTTCGCTTCCTCGCGATATATAGGTACTGTTCTCACTGTTCTGCACTTTCCTCACAAGAAGTGTTAAGTGGAAGAGCAAAATACTTGAAGATCTGAGCAAGTTTCGGAGTACCGTAAAATGATACTTTGCACTTCCCAAAGAAGCAGCATATCTCAGCGGTTATCCACGGCCTTTTTCTTATATTTCGAATCATTCTCGTCATAAGTATCAAATGTCAGTGTCGGGTACGGCAGCAAACGTTTTAGTTTTCAATTGGTCGGTTCACGGGTGCGACGAATTCGGTTACGCTATAAAACACGTTGCGAGTACTATGGTACGTGTTAAGTTATGGTTCTGTAGAATTTTTCTTGCGAAGAACAACCTAAAGAAACTGTTACTACAGAATCAGTATAGCCAACAAGAATAATAAAGGAAGGTCCGCGAGGTACGCTGTCCAAAATCATGCGCCTTTGCTACGGCGCCGAATTCTCGATTTGAAAACACCAGCACATGTACCTCGTCCGGTCAATGAACAACTGTCCCTGCCTGCGGCCCGTCTGCGAAGTCGATTTCGTGGAGGAAGAAGAACGTAGGCAAGGTGGAATATGTACCGGGAACAAGGATATGGACCGTAGGTGCCATTGCTTCGTCAAACAGGTTGTCCCCGACGGTAACTCCTTTACCCTTTCCTATGTAAGGCTGCTGTTTCGTGGAGGCTCGGAAAAGGATGGCGGCGAGTCCAGGAATGCTGGGTTCGCGAGGCAAGCGGGAGCGCGGAAGCAGCTACTACGAACCTGCGCGACGTACTTTACTGTTGTCCTGTGCAGGGAAGCCACACCGGCTACTATTGCAAAGTTTTGTGCATTCGGAGAAAGTATTATGCGTGGTATACAGTCACATCATCAGCAGCTCTCACATTACGACTAGCCAGGTCCACCTTCCACGTATCCATTGAGTGCCTCAGAGTCAATACTGCATTTCTTACGAGACACGGTGCAAACTCGATCCGGCAATCGCGCTTTCAGCAAGTCTACTGCAAACGGCGGTGTACGGTGGACTCTCCTTCCCCACCATTTTCGCAATTCCTGCAACGAATTACAGGGAAACCATCACAAAACAAGTGGGCGGTGTTTTGTGTCTGTACATTTTGGTTCTTGGCGCAACATTCTGAATACATGGTGTCGGTTGTATTAGAAACAAAGAATAGGCACTCTTTCGAGAAGCCAGTCCGTGCATCTTTGGGCTTGTCGGCGAACGTTTCTCTGCCAGTTTGAGTTGTCATGTTTTGAGCATGCCAGGTTGCTGCTAACTCTACAATTGCTTTTTGCTGGCCGTGAAATATGCGACTTTCGAATTTCCCTCCTCTTTGTCGGAATCGAGGCAACTGCCCTGTATCTGTTCGCCATCTACCCTGCCACGAAGGAGCGACAGTCGTAGTCGTCTTCCTTCATCAGTGTAGCAAGTGCTCCCCGCTGTGCAGATCTAACTCCACAGACGGCAGATCGAAATTAGAATAAATTGAATTCACTAATGTCAATGGGGAGTTCAGAGGTGTTGCCAGGCTGCAGAGAAGAGCTGGTTTAAGGTGTATATTTATGGCGTTTATCATTCGTATTGTACTATTGTACTATTATGACGATTTTTCAAACCAATACATCGCAGAGCCGCCATTATGAAAGGGTTTACAGCCCGCCATTCTTAAGACATTCAAAATAGTGGTGCTTGAAAGTTTCGAGCACACTGCTCAATCCAGAGGAGAGAGAGGCTACTCTTGCAGTTGGGGCTGATGCTGGCGAGCTTTCCGAATGCCTTCAGCTATTCACACTGAGAGACTGTGACTACAGCACACAATTATGCATTGGTTGAGCGCTAGAGGGAAAAACGGGAATAATCGCGAGTGACATAGGCGAGAACAACGTAAAATCGAGATTGGTTAATGCCCTAAGAGGACAGAGGAACCAGAAAATTGGGTTTACGCAGCTCGATATTGAATCACCATGCTCTCAGGTTGTTGATGGCATGCAGACAGTGGTGACAGGTGGTGTACGTGTTGCATGAGGGATGTAATGCTACCCCAGAGGGTGACAAGAGCATGCGGTATTTTTTGCCAATTGCTGGCGTAAATGGGACAACTTCACATTACCCGCGAAACAAGGCCGCAGAGCTCGATTACGCTTTGACCAAACGAGGCGTATCACGTCATGGCCGTACTGCTGACAGAGGAGGCGGACCAACTAACCCAAGTAATAACTCATGCCACCAGAGAAACATTACACAGCTCTAATATATTAGACCTTATTCTAATGTCGGATCCAAGTAGCCTGCATTCTCTCCATTACCTTAAAGAAATAAGTGAGCACAAAATTATTCTTGTCTCTTTCAGTTTTACCTTCCCAGAAAATAAGCCTACACCAAAGCAGATAAAACTATACGGTCGTGGCAATTATGAAAGAATTAACACCGAACTTGAACAATTTTATATTTCATGCGAACAGGGATTTAACAAGCGCACCATAGAAAATAATTGGAAGTTGCTAGTTGAAAAACTCAACCAACTAACTGATGCATATATACAAAGCATAAAAATTAAAAACAAAACATCCGCCCCTTGGTTTAACAACGCGAATAAAAAACTGATAAACCGGAAAAAACGCCTGTTCAGACGGGACAAAAACAGAACCAACCATTCTTATGGAAACAATATTCCGAGTCCGTAAAATGCCTCTCGATTAGCATTCAAACCGCGAAACGCGATTTTTTTCGAACAACCCTACCGGACATGCTCAAAAATAACCCTAAAAAATTCTGGCAAATAATAAACCCAACACACATCTTGCCGATAACCTTATGCGGTACGAATGACAAACCGCTCAGTGACGTAGATTCGGCCAATGCCTTAAACCATGCCTTTTGTTCTGTTTTCACGCATGAACATAGCTTTTGTGCGAACTTCGGAGAGACTCCCGAATCTATCATAAGCGAGCCAATGTCACCTGTTGAAATTTCTACAAGTGGTATAAGTAACGTAATTAGAAAAATGAAACTTTCATCTGCAAGTGGAATTGATAAGATAAACAGCAAAGTATTAAAGAATACACAATTGATAATAAGCGCAGCATTTCAGCTGCTCTTCTCACAATCCCTTTCGCAGGGACAGGTGCCGAGCGATTGGAAACTCGGTAAAATCACTCCATTGTTCAAAAATGGCAACAAATCATCTCCATATAACTACCGGCCCATATCGCGTACCAGTGTCCCATCCAAAATTATGGAGCACATTTTATTTACCAACATCATTAATCACCTCGAACAGCGCAACTTCATTCACCCTTCACAACATGGTTTTCGTAAAGGCCTGTCGTGTGAAACGCAACTTGCTGCCTTCATTCATGACTTGCACACAAATCTTGACCGGAATATCCAAACTGACGCCATATTTCTTGACTTTGAAAAGGCTTTGATAAAGTTTTTCACCACCCCCTTATGACCAAACTTTCTTTGCTTAACCTCGACCCATTTGTCTTGTCTTGGATTATAACTTTCTCACTGACAGAAAACAGTTCATCGTCATAAATACAGCTAGGTCCCAAATCTCTCCCGTCCTCTCCGGTGTTCCCCAGAAAACAGTACTTGGCCCCCTGCTTTTCCTGATTTACATCAATGATCTTCCACACTGTATTACTACCAATATAAGATTATTCGCCGACGATTGCGTTATTTACGCAACAATCGCTAGTCATGAAGATCAAGTAACTTTAGCAGACCTAACAGCCGTTGAAAATTGGTGTCACAAGTGGCAGATGAGCTTAAACATTTCTAAATGTAGAGCAGTGTCTTTTCACAGACGTACTAATCCGTTTTTGTACAACTCCGCCCTACATAACAGTTTTCTACAATCGACTAGCTCTTATAAATACCTTGGAATACATATCTCAAGTGACCTATCGTGGACCCTCCACATTAACCACGTCATTTCAACAGCCAGTAGATCTTTAGGTTATATTCAACGAACCCTGAAATTTGCTCCCAGCCACTTGAAAATATTAGCTTTCACCACAATAATACGCCCCAAATTGGAGTACGCCGCTGCAGTTTGGGACCCACACCAGAATTACCTCATCCAAAACCTAGAAGCCATCCAAAACCGCACTGCCAGATTCGCCTTTTCCGATTACTCACCGTTCACCAGTGTAACAGACTTAAAGAAACGTGCCGCACTCATTCCTTTTAGTCACCGCCGAAAAACTGCGCGACTCGCATTATTCCACAAATTCTATCACGCATCCCCATCGAGCATTCACGGCACCCAACGCCCCCATTTCTGTGATCATTGTTGCAACACTATGCAAGTTCATTACCCTCGCCCCAAAACTACCACATTTGCAGAATCTTTCTTTATTCATACAGCTAAGTAATGGAACGCCCTACCAGATACCATTGTTAGCGTTCAGGATGCAGAAGCCTTTAAAAATGCCCTGTCGACGATCATTGAACCGTAATAAATTCCCTGGTAACTTTCAAACGTGCTCAACTTGTTTTTTTCGTATGACCTCCCATGATATTTCGTGCATAATGGTTCCTGGTGTCATTTTCCTCGTACGGCGTGTATATATGTGTATGTATATGTGTATATGTAGGTATATATATGTATACAGATGTGTATATAGGTATATGTATATTGTACTTGACAATGTACCTTTTTGTACCTTTTAGGTGGTATCTTTTGCCACTGCAAATTGTTTTCATCCACAGTCCACAAACAACTGTACCTGTCCCCCCCTCCCCTCTTTTCTCTTTTTTTTGTTGTCTGTTTCTGCCACTTCAGCTAATTCTAAAATTTTCTGCTGTTTTATTGTGTTGCACGTCCAATTTTGCCTTTACCAATGCCTTGTATACCGACCCCTCATGTAATGTCCCTTCTGTTAGGGACCCTTGAAGAAACTAAAATAAATAAATGAATAAATAAATACGACAGCGTGACGTCGACTCTTCTACCCAAAAATGGGCACCCAGCTGTGTAATTTCCTCAAATGTTCTATTACGACGAGTAGGGTAGGCGTAAATCATACGCGCAGTTCTTTTTTATTGTACTAGTGTAGCCGGAAGAGCACTTCAAATTAACCAGAACTTTCGGAAAACCTGACAATGTGAGTAAAGCGTTGGGCTTAAGCTGTTTCTCAAACGACAAGCAACACACGTGGGGCATTTGAGGCAGGCACTGCCAGTTCCAGATGTAAAAGCTACACCGACGAAATGACTCGCCGATGGGTTTGTCGTGTTTTGCGGTGCACAAAGGCCAAAAGGTGGCCAGAAAGATTTCCGGCATAGTTTTGAGATGCCTGTGACTCCAGGCAGCGCTTCCTAAAAAATAAAACATTTTCAAAATTTTTTAACCTTGAAAGCAATACTGGCAAAAAAGACCACTGTGCTGACTCAGAGGCATGGTACTAATCTAAGGCGTGTGAGGCAATGAAAGCGTCTGCGTGTTTCAACAGCGGTGGTATGGTGCATTTGGCTGCGAGTTGCAATACCAGAAAGGTTTTTCGCACTTGGTGGATGACTGTGGAAATTTAGGACCTCACGAAACGACTTGAACCCAAACTTAATTCGGCAAAACGGGACATCAAACGCCATATTCTAGGGATTACGGTGAGGGGGAATAGGCAACAAACCAAGGGGGAGGACATTCTAGTTCAAATGAAGCTAAGGAAATGGGCATGGGCTGGTCACGTAAGAGAATGAGGGACAACAGGTGCACCATCCGTTTGATAGACTGGCTGTCAATCGAACGCAAACGCACTTGGGGTCGGCCGCGAACTGGTTGTAGAAATGAGCTACGAAAATTTTGAGGCAAAACATAGACACGGCTGGCACTCGATAGCCGTGGCTGGGTATCTTCGGGAGAGGCTTTCGTCCTGCGGTGGAGAGAAACATGCTAATGATGGTGATGACAATGATTAGGATGATAGATATCGGCACCCTATCATCTATTTTCACCTTTGACCTTTGGTTGCCCACGATGTCCGCGCTCGCGTGCCCTATACAAAATTTTCTCATACATGATGAGGTGCGAAACTTCAATCGTGGCGACAGAAATACAGCAGATATTTTGGGAGAAGCAGGATCGAACCTGCCACCAGACTCCCTCAGCATGTTCTACGAATGACCATTCCCACGTGAAGAAGAGTATTGCGTTAATCAATTGATAAAACAAAACAGCTTAAAAGGAAATATGGGCAGCGCCAAAAGCCAAAAAATGATTGTGACCGGTACGGAATGCCCTATGTATGAACCTAGGAGTTCGGACTTTCCAAGGCGTGATGATTTTGCTTGTACAAGGATTGTAAAACTCGAGTCTAGGTTTTCTCAAAACTAGATTTTTTGCACCTTTTTATTCGGAAAACAGCTGTGCCTTCGAAGTGAATAAATGTTGTTCATTGAAACGTCTCATGCTTGATCAGTTATTGCTATGTATATTTGCGCTGCTGAGCACGAGGTCGCGGGTTCGATTCCCGGAGGCGGCGGCCGCTTTTCTGATGGAGGCGAAAAGCAAAAACGCCCGTGTGTTCGAGATTTCGGCGCACGTTAAAGACCCCTAGATGGTAGAAATTATTCCGGAGCCCTCCACTACGGTGCGCCTCATCGCCTGCGTTGCGTCGGCGCGTTAAACCCTACAATCAATCAATCTATCTATTGCTATCAATATTATAAATATATGCTAAGTTTTGATGTAATCATTTCTTTTGTTGCGATGCGGAAAAGATTGACACTTTTTGTCTTCTTCGGTATGGTTTCTATATTGTTATTCAAACATCAGATGACAAACACCCTAGTTAGGTGCACTGCACCTTTGTTTGGCTACCTACGTGCCAAAAGGTTTGAAATTCGTGCAGTTCATTCACTTGCTATGACCCTTCCTGCAACAGTAAAATTTGGTCATTTTTTCTCATCACAATCATCTGAATGATTGTAATCACGAGTTTTAACTTTTAATTATTGTATAAGAGCATTCTTTTTATGGTCGATATGAAATAAAAATAGTGGTCAAGATTTGAAATGGTGGTCACATACTTGAACTCGAAGTGAATAATTAGAAAAGTTTGAATCAGCCGGCTTCTACAGCCGCGCCGCGGGGAGCACTGACCACCGACTAAGATTTTGATGGCACACTTCAGAGCTAAATTGGTAATGGCGCTAAAGCGGCTGCCTTAAAATATGAAAGGAGGAGTAAGTGGAGACGTGCCTTCGGATAAACTTGTGACACGTGTTTTAGTGTCGGCCGGCTGAAGGTTGAATCTGTTGTTTTCTGTTACCCCAATGTGTGTAAGGTGCCTGGGTAAACGAATGCGCGCTTCTCATTCGAGGGGCTGTCGATTCCAGCTAACTTCTTTGCCAATTTAACACTAGGGGCGAAATCGACCACTATCCTTCTACATGGTTACAGCAGCTGTCGAAATTTGGCGCAGCTAAGGTGCGACTCAAACGTGAGAGAGTTTAATGCAAATCCGATAACTCAAGTCGGAGCTCTTACAGAAAAAAGCAGCCTCTGCGTACCCGACTTTCTTGACAACGTTTTCTTCTTGACTCAACATTCGCCCTTTGTTGTCCGAAGTGTCTGAATTGTCATCTCTCCAATTAGTGTCCTTGGTAATGCATTGTTTCGCTCAAACATTGGTGTAATTGGTGGAATAAAAACCACGTGTTATTATTGAACTAAATGCCCGTTAATTATCAGGTGCCGAGTTATCTTTGCGCTTGCCAGTGATGTGGTAGGGTTTTCGTATTTTTCTGATTGTAACATGCCTGATCGGTGTACAGTAGTCCTGTGGTAACGCTTTGTCCTGGAACTGAACAACGCTAAATCCTACGAAGCAGCTTCTTTGGACGAGTCTCCTTGGAGACCAGCTCAATGTCAATAAACCAAGGCTTTGGGTTATTGTCATTCAAGGTTATCTGGCCAAGAGCAACAGTGCCGTTTTCGGTATAACGTGTACAAAAGAATGGGTGAGGACAAATAGGAAAAGGCAGATAGTTGAATTCGCCACCGAGGGGTGAAGATGGGTGATGATTCCAGGAATAACGAGGGAGAGCCAGCGGAGTATGTTCTAATGAAAAGTGTGGCTGAAGCAAAGGAACCATGTTAGAGAGCGCCGCGACGGCCTTGAGAAAAGAAAAACTCAAGCACAGGGAAACCGAATTGAAGGAGCGCAAAAAGCAAAGCAGTTGCTAGCAGCCCGAGAGGCGATCTGTATTAGACAGGGAGACTGGTGGACAGGGCTACATGTCACAAGCGCTGCGCAAGCGTCGGCTGGAGTGGGCCGACATCCCATTGGTGTCAGCCTCCGAGTCGCACCACGAAGCTGCGTATGTACGACCCCCCCCCTCCCCCCCCCCCCTCCGGCTGTGACGGTCGCGTGCCTGCGTTCAGCATCTACGCTCGTGAGGCTAGGCTCTCACGGTATCACACGACAACGCTAACTCCTGCTGCTTACGCGAGGATTCCCAGGTCCGGGACCATCTCCTGCTGAGTGGTCTACCGGAAGCATAGCCGCATAGGACACATGTCGGGAAATTCAGCATCAACGCCGTCACCAAGACGGCTGCATGGGGCGATTTCGGTCTACCCAAAACCTAAAAGAGACGACAACAACTGCCCTCTCGTCCCAGCCACGCCATGTCTGTGTCACATTAGCACTGCATAAGTACTGCAGAAATGGGTATGACTAAGGTATCCCTATGACTAAGGTATCCGCCCACGAGGATACCTTAGTCATAAGAATGAAAGACGTTCTATTTTTTGGAATTGAATCGGTAGAACTTCTGGTGGATTGCATATGGCTGTTTGCCTCGTATGGTCTTTTGGGGGTTAACACATCTCTTTTTTGGTTGTTTTGCTTGGTATACGGAATTTTTTCTTTGAAAAAGGGTTTTTTTTTCAGCATGCGAACCGCTATGCGGGACAAATAAAGCAGCGGATGCATGCACGTGAAATTTGCAGCAATTCTGAGAGGTGTTGGATAACCGATTGACTATATCCTGCAAAGTTTGCAAGTAAAAATCAAATGTACATGGACGACTCATTAGTATTAACACCATTGCGGTATTGGGATAAGTTTAAACTTTTGTGTTGATAACAACCTTCAGCTGGCAGCCTTGCACCTCGGCCTTTCGGTAAAGTACTTCTTCGCTGCAAAAGAGAACTTACAACTCAAGCGGGGAGATACGTGGGCTCGCTCAACTCTGCAAAAAGACGCATTGGCTACTGCAGCGTACAAAGCAGTGCAACATCACGGCGACCCGGACAAAAGAAAGCACACGCGAGTTCAGGAGGCGCTGCGCGAACGGAGTGCAGTTCCCTCTCTACACTGTCGAGGACAACTTACTCAACAGACTCAGGCATGGAGGTGGAAACAGCCGCCTGCCGACCGAAGAACACATTGCATAATTCAAAAGGCGTACCCCCCTATAACTATTTACTACACCAGTACTGGTTCACCAGATTTCACGTCTATGGGCAATAAATGCCCGACGCTTTGAAAGCAAACGAGGCCTGCAATATGAGGCGAAATGAACTAAGCGATGTACTAATAGGAAATAAAAGTGAGCGTGTAGGGCTAGTGAAAAAAAAATGATCACATCACAATTCGAACTTTGCAGTCCTCTCCTCCCGCGGGAACCTCTTTCAGGCAAATGGTGAACGAAGAGAACGAAGAAGGAAAAAAACTTGTCCCGTCGCGTCATTGACCATTTGCCTGAAAGAGGTTCCCGCGGGAACAGGGGAGAGAAAATTTGGCCTTCTAGATTCAAGGATGTCATCGCGGCGAAGAGTCAGGTACGAATTCTCGGCGTGTACGAAAAGAAAAGTGACCAAAATGATATGAAATTTTCGAAATTTTTGAAATTCTTTTGAACTTGGTCGGTATTTTAAGAAACTAACGATTTGAAGAGACACAATATGAGCAGTAGAAACGATCACTCATGCAGGCATACTCGTTAGGCCCATATTGTGCAGCCTACCGTTGTAAAAACGTAAACATCCAGAAGAAAACGAAGTAAACACCATAATAACAACTGTACATAAGGGAGTCAAACACGCGCCCATTTACATGAATCACAGAAGAGGCTGTCAAAGTGGGTCTTTATAACACACCTAAAAATCACGAAGGGGTTGGGTAAAAAAAAATAGTGAGGGGTCGTCGTATTGGACGACAGCCCAACGTATGGAAACTCGTTCCCTTAACATCAGCTTGAGCTGATTGGGAGTGAAAGACGCCCCTGCACATAGTTTCAAACTCTGAGCTTCCCTAAATTTTTGTCATCCCCTTTTGAGAAACGCCATCTAATATTTACTAAACCCAGCTAATATCCCTCTATTTCTACCTAAGCAAAGCACTAACACGTTATTTAAACGCTTTGTACCGTGGAAAACTTTACTTTCAGCTCCAACTACACATGAAACCTCCCCCAGACATCACGCGCATATATTAGGCCACACAACCATAAATGACCTCTCTATTTAACGTTTCATGGGGAACACAAGAGGTTGCGCAGAGTCTTCGTCATTTTACTGGTTCAGTTTGTGAAGTACAAGTAGTCGTGTAGCATCAGAAACGCCTCGATGAACCTTTTCTACGTCGTTGGTAGGGACACGCGCTTGCAGGCGCCGCAATTAAACTTGGTTACCCGCTCTTAACTTCCGCGCTACCGAAAGATGCCTTGAGCACCGTGGGCCGTCCACAATGCAGGTCCTTTGGGACATTCAATGCCTGCTCCAAAGGCTCAAATTCATTGGCAGCGTGATAGGTAACGTTGGGAAATGTGTAGCATTGTTAACAGTGCTCCAAAGGGCAAACATTAAGCAATAGGTTAGAGAGCAATGTGGATGCAAAGCAACCATCTTATCTAATATCATGGCCCTGTCTCTTGACTAACAATATTGGACAAGAGTCATTGGCAAGCGTGGTGAAAAAATTCTCCATTTGTGATTTTTGCATTTGCGGCTGGAAGAGCTTTTCTTAGTGTGTGTGCCCTGTGGCCCTTGACACTAATCACGCTGTTAATAAAGTAGCCAGAGCCGTATTCGTAACCTCCATGAAGAAACGCCCACAGGGGTGGTGCCGAAAGATGAGTCATACAATCGGGAAATACCCATCGTAGAACAAATAAAGCGATAATTTGAACATGGCACCAATCACGGTTCTATCCTTCAAGATGCCAAGTGCCCATATTCAACAAACTTGGACCATTCATGAGAAGAGTGGTGACACAGACACTTTAGTACTCTAGAGAGGGGTTTCTCAAAACGACTTGAAAAGCTAGTATCACGTCTGCAAAAGACTGCAGTTTGCTTCCAGCGACAAGACGGCACAGTAACGTTCTATGGACAGCATAGTATAGCCATCTAGTTAGTGGACACAAACAGAAGCGTAACACGGGCACACGTCAATAATCAGTGCACTAGGTATAGGCGAAAAAGTTACTTTTTCCGAAACCACTTTCTGGCATTGTCTAAAACATCGCCACACCTACGTTGCGCTGGCCTTCGAGAATTACATTTTTTTGCAAGCGAAATTTGCGCTACGCTATTACAATTATACCCAGCTCTTCACGTCGTAGCGCATCGCATTTAGTGCAAACAGTATTGTCACCAGCTTTTTCAGCCCAGTAGCCTTCCCGCGCTGTTGTGCCACGATTCAGCAACACGTGTGGCTGTACTTGTCCCTTATTTGATTGGAATGATGCCGTTTGATGCAGTTGTTGACTCCCATTTAATGGGAATGCTTGCATTGAAGCAGGTTAATGCTGGTGAAGTCGCACAGAAAGCATCCCTTCTCAACTTCATAAAAACTGTACTCTCGCATGCCGTTCTCTTAGAATAAAATCTTGGGTCACTACGTTTTTCTAAAATTTAAGTACACACGTGACCGAAGCTCTCCAGGCTTCTTAAAAACGAAGGCCATGTACAAAAGATTGAACCACAAATGACCTAATTTAACTTGTTAAGTGTCCAAACGCTGAGCACACAAATTTGCACTAGGTCCTTACTTCATTATTTACTGTTTTCCCCTCTTACCATTCTTCCTTTCTCACGTGTGGGATACCAAACAAGGCCATATATTGGTAAATGTTTTTTCTTTCTTCTTTCTTTGTTCGTCATGTCCCGTCGTCGCATGTTCAACCAAGGTCCCTCCATTTTACCTTTCGGCAACTAAATTTACGGATGTGTTATCAAACTCAATTATACCACCACCACAGCCAAGGCCGCTATCTACTTGTAGACCCATCGGGCTGGTTCAAAGGTAGAGGAAAACATGTTAGAAGAACCATGGAATACTACATGGTGATATTCGTGTGCATGTACAAGACTCTCTGCTCTTCGGTGGTCGTGCTGCAAAGCTTGAAACAACAGTTGATACGCTGGGAGGAGAAACCAAATCTACCCAAGTGATTTTTGGAAGATATAAAGATTTGTGGATAATGGTGTCATCTTGCCGTCCATCGCGATTACGCTGAAGGTAATTGTATTTTTGAAAGGCAGGGGATGCACATGTGGTAAAAGCATAGAGAGTTTTTCCATGAGGGAAAATACTCCCCCTGGGAGTTTTGTACGTTGGTGTGATATTTTTTATTGCGAGCGTAGCATTCAAAATTTTCATTTGTAAAAACTATAGCATGGAAGTAGGTGGTTGCTTGTAGAGACTTTTCAGCCATTGATCCAAAATATGCGCTGTCCTATCGCGCCCAATTTGACTCGCAACAGGCGATCGGCCGCCGCAGCTGCTCCCCGGGAGGCGGTGGCGCCTTTCAGTGCAGCACTGGAGAAGTATAGAGAGAGGGGGTCCGCTCTTCCGATAATCATCAGCAACCCCCGAGTGCTCTGTCACCCATAGAGTTTCTGTCACCTTTCGCGCTCCGAATGCAATGCGCATAAAGCTCCCCGATGTAGTTCAGCTTGGCGCAGGCTTGCGACTCCAGAACTGTGACGCGTGATTGTTTTCGTTGCTATTAATGCGAAATGAACGATAGCCTGGATATTGTTATGGAACGTATTTGTTTAAAAAGCTTTGTTGTTGATCATCTTAAAAATTAAAATTAAAATAAAACTCCCACTTCCCCTCGCGGGAACCTCTGGGTAGAGGCGACGCATAGGGGGTTCACGTTGCAGCGTTGGACGGCGGAGGAACGGCGCTGGAACGATGGAGCGGAGCGGCGCAGGCACCGAGTTTTATAACGCGCATAACTGTTAGGGGACGCGCCGGCGCCAGTGCGTCTGCCGCGACAATGACGCAACAAAATCCAACACAATCCACTTTAATCCAATCCAATCCAAATCCAATTCAATCCAAATTCAACTTTACGGATCCATTCAACATGGCGCACACCGCGGTCAGTCAACGATTTCTTGACACTTTTTGCGGTGTGCACAGTGGCCAGGTCTTCCTGGAAGAGGTAATCGCCTTCAGCGAATGGGCCATGTAGGGCGTATGGGATCATTACATATTCCAGGATTTCAGAATACTTGTCTGCAGTTAGGGAGCCATCAATTCGGTGTAGTGCGCCAAGTCCATCTCTGGACATGACGGCCCACACGTTTACGGTGGTCCGCCCGCTTGAGGCCACTTCCTGTATGTATTCCGGCTCATAGCGAGTGTTCACAGAACGCCAGACGCGGCGTTTCTGGTACCATCTTGTTGTAAACGTCGATTCGTCCGAGAACACCACCTGCTTCCAGTCGTCAACGCCCCATGGGCTTGGCTCAGAGGCAAAACTGAGACGTGTTGCTTTGTTGTCGTCGGATACAAGTGGTTTTTGCACGGCGACACGGCTCCTCAGGCCAGCTTCTGCCAACCTTCTTTTCACCGTAGTCAGTGAAGCTGAAACACCTGCAAGTTGAGCATGCTGCTTCGCTGTGCCAAACAAATTAGCATAAGCCGCGGCGACCGAAACTTCGTCTTCAGTGGTGCCTGTAACGCGAGGGCGACGATCATGGTGGACGTTACAAATTCTCCCTTCGTTTCTATAAGCCTGAATAATGCGGTTCAATGTGTTCGTTGATCGGCCAGTTAATGCAGCGATTTCTCGCTGCGTATAAGATCTCAAGCATAATTCCACAATGCTCACACGTTCACTATGAGGCACTCTTGACATGGTGCGGCCTGCTGTGAAAAGAACAATGGAGCCGATAAGGGCATTGAAAGGGGCGTTTAAAATTGCCAACAGTGCTTTGTGCTCTCCTCTCGTTTCTCGGCGTAAAAGTGACGCTGTTACCAATAGGAAGAAGAAGGCGATAAGGGCTCCCTGGAAGATAGCGTCACGCATACTTTCTTTTATTCTTACCTTATTGTTTGTTACGGCGCTTATAGGTTTTCATTGTGGTAAGGCAAGCATAGCGGCGCAGTGCGCATCAGTGACGTAGTTGAAATTATAATAGTGCATTTCGTACTATGAGGCATTGTCAGTATTAGAGGCAGAAGCAGTAAGTAAAAAAATGCGGTCAGCCAGTGTTTCAGATATCTTTGTTTGGAAGATTGAACGCTATTGATATTTCGCGACGCCCTGTTATTGCCAAACTGGAAGGCTTGCGCGAATGCGCATAAGAGCATTGCAGCCAATGATAAAACTTATCGCTGGCGATGCGGTAAGCCACCCCGAAACCTTCTCAGGTAACCGCCTATACCAGCCGCAAAGGAAAGGAGCCAGCAATGGTACACAAGGGGGATGCCGATGGGTATCGGAACAGCTGACCCCTCTAACTTTGCTTCTCTGAATGCTTTGCTGCTAGGCGCCACCACCTCCCGGGGAGCAGCTGCGGCGGCCGCTCGCCTGTTGCGAGTCAAATTGGCCGTGATAGTACGCAATTGTGCTCTTTGACATCTTTTGATTGAATATCTCAGTCACAGGAACCACATGAAAGCAAATGATAATGTATCAACATTCGCATTTGTGAATATTGAGATGCATTTCTACATTTTATTGAATCATCCCCCCGCTTCGATGGCTCGTTACATTTCAAGCAATCGTAATTTATTCGTATTTATGAACCAGTATATTTACTATATCTGCTACATAACCACGCTTCGTGGGTCTGACCCATCTTCGGTTGTGGTTCTGCCGATTGCACCTAACACCATGGCACACAATGGCAAACCCCAAGAGAATGCGAGAAAAAGCATTCGCATACTTGTGGAACTCAGAAAAGAGCACCTGGATAAATTTGGAGTGTCTCTGCATTACATAAACAAGACTATCCGAAAAGCGGCTCCACTGTGCCACCGACAAGCTCTTTGAATTGTAAACTCTCCGACAGAAACAACACTGTAACCGTGATATCTACTTTTAATTTTTCAAGTATCTTTTTTAGTTAAGACCAGACTTAATTTCTATGATGTTTTGAAGGATTGTGTAAATTAAAGTTGCCGCTGATCGAAATGCCGGAGGTGTACAGTGAAATATTACTTGCGGATGTCTATTTTTTGCAGAAAAGCAAAGCTGTAAGTGGTACTACTGAATTTTGAGCGACGTCATTGATAGTGAATAAGCCATGCTTCTATATTACCGTGCTTCCCTGATTGTAGCAGGAAGGTTTTTTTATGCCAAAACTAGTGATGATATTTGTGAGCATGTTGATATTGTACTCAAAATATAAATCAGCGTCTGAGCGGCTTCAAGTCTTGCCACAAACACGACCTTCTCAAAAGACAGAAACAAATCCCACGCAAACTCCGTCGACAACACGTGAGTACTATAGCGTCAGTAAATTTCCGGTGCACCATATTATGAATGTGTATACCTTAGCGAGCTATTGCACACATTTGTGCAGCGACCATTACCGCTACCATGCAGTCGTTATGACTAATAATGTTTACTTCCACTTCAAAGCGCTCATCAGACGCACGGAAATTTCACTCGCCGACAGTGATTGACCGAAATACTTCAGGCGTACTGGGTGCTTCTGAGACATGGGTGTGCGACTGGGAGACAAAGCAGGAGGGTAATTTTGCCGAAGGTTTTCACCGCGCAAAATTTTTACGTTTTCGAGAACTCGAATACTTTTAGGTGCAAGTTGTAAATTAGAAGCGACTGAATCAATGGCCCATCACGTGTGACAAATAATGTTCACTGTACTTGCAAGAGCAAACTGTTACAAAATTACCAGACTTAGTTTGCCAAAGGTTTTCACAGCGCAAAAGTTTTAAGTTTTTGATAACTCGAATGCTTTTAGGTGGAATTTGTAAATTAGAAGCGACTGAATCAATGGCCCATCAAGTGTGACAAATAATGTTGAATGTACTTGCAAGAGCAAACTGTTACAAAATTACCCGACTTAGTTTTAAAGGGAACTTGGGTGAATTAGCACCGTTGTGCAGCAAAAAACGTTTTATACCACAGTTGCATTTAGCAAAATAGCATTTCTTCTGCTGTACAGATTTTGTCATCTCTATTCCATGCGTGCGTTAAAATCGCTCTCAATGGTTCGTTAGAATATTCTACGTAAACTTACCTGCGCGTTAAATTCGGGCATGCGTTAGAATTGTGCGAATGTGGCATTCCAATACAATAAGTTTCTCTAAATTAATGAATTCTTTTTACGGCACTTGCGTTTGCTTCGTTTATATCAACGCGTTGAGAAGATTTACAGAAACTTTCTTTATAAGGTATATCTTTCTCGCGTACAAGAAGTGTGTATTCTAACTGTGAGAAATTTATTCTTGTCATTTGAAACAACGAATGTGAGTCCCAATTTTTTCTTGACTGAAGCAATGCGCACGATGGCAGGTAATCGTACCTCAATGATGATACGAATGACAAAATAAATTTCCCCCCCAAAAAACAATGTTTATATACGCAATGGGTCTCGAGACACATAATAGACATAGCCGAGCCTTTCAAAAGACATAACCCAGCATTTCAGTAAAATAAATCGAGCCATTTAGAGAAAAAAATGAGTTCCCTCATTTGTAAGCTGCACTTTGTGCGTGCGCGGAATTAACCTAAAATACACTACTTTAGTAAGGATATAAAAGGGCAGCTACAAAATGTCATAAATTTTAGTTTGCCAAAGAAGAAGCTCCGCAGAGTAGGAAAACAAAAAAAAGGGTTGAATACTAGACATTAGTAGCCCGAGACAACAAAAACGCATGGGCTCTCCGTCGACACCATTAGGAGAAGTGGGTAATTCGCCTCCATAGCCTTTCTATAGCATATTCAGGGTCGTTGACCGCTTTAGGCCGCCATATTTTGAATATGTGAAGCTTTTTCAGCCAACACACATGCCGCCGAATTTCAAGGAAGCTTGTCTTACGTACGGAAACATACGTTACAAAACGGCTTTCCTTAGGGATAAGGCCAATCTGAAATCACACGGGGAATAACTATTTCTGCAAAATTCAGCCAAGAGGCAAACTGGACAAATATCAATGGCGCGGCGTTTTAGTCAATCGCGATACTTAGATTGTTCTTTTACGGAGCAAACGTCTGGTCCCAAGGTGTGGTAATAAGATTTCAACTTTGATGCACAACGCTAACAGCTCTCAACCTTGTGGAACGGCACCAGCTGTTCTGCCAAAGAGTAAAGAAACGGGTCGCATTGAAATTACGTGTTATCTCAGCAGTAGCGGATGTGCAGTTCTCGAAGTGGAAGGTTTTATCCGAAGGACAAAACTAGCAAATGGTTCGCATCGTCACTTTGACAGGCTCATTCAAACTCAAACCAAGACTTCGCGGGCTTATGGTATTGAAGGAGTGCACCTGTGGTTCTTTCCAACGAAACGATAAATAAAAACAAATAGGATAGACTTCCAAGAACACGCGCATTCTGAAAATTATGCGAGCGCTGCATAAAACCTTGACTGATAACAGCGGCGAACAGCTTCTTTGCTTTGTCTTCTGGCGCGCTTGTGTGTGCGTCCACTGCACACTCCCGCAACCTAGAGTGGCCGCCTGCGCGCACAGAAAAGACGCCTGCTGAGATATCGCTCCCAAATACTTTCCGAAGGGAGCAAAAGTAAGGTTTCAGCCAACGCCGCCGGTATTAACATTGCCTGACGCGTCGCGCGCTTTTCAATGGGAAGGGTAGGGACGCTTAGTTCAGGCACTGATCCGCTATGTGGCGCGTGCCGGCGGACATCTGGCCTTACGTCACTGCTCGCGAGCCGCGAACGCTGCACCCACTTCTACGACATGTGTCTGTCAGCTTGCCTGTTGTGCTTCAAGGGCCGTTTCGCTTACATCTTAGCCGTGACGGGGCGCTAGTTCTGTGGCGCACTGGGGATCTCGTTCAACGTGTCGCTCGCTTCATACTTGCTGCATTTTTCCAAGGATAAAGACGGAGGCGGACTGAAATAGTGTAAGAACATTCTGATTGTCGGGTAGACATATAGCTAACAGAAAACGATATTTTCGGATGGGGCAGCCATTATTTTACTGATATTTTTCTTTCTGGAGTATTTAGAGAAGAAAAATTGCGTGCACGTTTTTTGTTCAGGCGCTCACTTCTACGATTACTTTCCAATAATATCACGTGCTTGTAAACTTCAGAAAATTATAGGAAACAAAAGGATAAGCAGCTGCGATCCCGACACGCTGTCCGGGCGCTTGTACAGTACAGTCCTCAATTTTAAAAGTGCGTACCGATGCGGAGTGCGAACAGGGGGGTCAAAACAATACCTAAATGCGGAGGGGATAGATGGGGGATGCCCCACTCAGAAAATTTCAGGGCCTGTGATCCGAGTTGATAAGCGCGCAAAGCCGGCATCGGCCTGCGGCAGCGCAAGGGATTTTGCTTCGGGACAAAGGAAGTTTTATCAGTGACAGACCAAGACAGACAGGCATGGTGAAAAACAAGAAGGCGTAGGAGCACCGCCTCGCGAACGCTAAACAAACTTTCCACTATTTTGCATAGTTTCCGAGAAGCGCCGCTGGCTGGCGGACACGAAAGCACGCTGGAAGGCTACGGAGCGGGGAAGGGTAGGAGAGAGCAACAGGAGAGTGGCTGTTTGGCCATTTTTCGCTCACGCGTTAGGCAATGTTTATACAGGCGGCGTTGTTTCAGCAGTCGGCCTGATTTCGGAGTTCCAGCACGTACACATTTCGAGTTGACAAGAACCTTTTGCTGGGCGAGTTGGTGAATAGTTACCAAAACTTCAAGCAAAGAAAAAAAGCACACACGGTGAAATAGAGTAGCGCCTGTCCCGTCTACTCTGTTTCGTCATCCGTGTTTTTTTGTGGCGCTTCAAATTATGGCAGCCATGGGAGTTATAGCATGAGTGCTAGACATCACCACCTGTATGTTATTATGTGAAACGTACCAACGACGACGGGTCAACCTTTTGCAGGTCATGTTACTCACTCACAATTTCTAGCCTTCGAGTGCTTTAACCCCATGGCCAGTTACTGTTGGCGTTATGCGTGGTGCGCAGTGCCACCTTTAGCAAAACATCCTCTTATGGAGCAATTAGTTTTCTTCCGCTCACACAAGCGCCGCGACATCGGTGGTTCCCTGCCTCGGTTTACATGGATAGCAGGCACAAGTCCCCCTTTAATACCGGACCTATGCCTGAGCGCCGTGTTGGCGCGGTTCTTCCTGTGTTTCCGCCTTTCGGCACCTTCCAAAAAAGCTTTACCGAACCCTCGCTTTACAAAGCAGGCGATGCGTTTGGCCTAGAGAACAGAAAGCTGGCGATGGGATAAACGTTTCTCTCACGGTGGTCCACCCACCTAATATCTTTGGAACAGAAGATTTTGAATGCTCGTGAAGAGTCATGCTTAGAGGTTCGTTATTGTGCTTGGCTGTGAGGTTGTGATACCTTAGCACAATTCGCCAAATTGGGCACTGTGTTAACCGTTGTTTTTGAAGGCGGCATGCCTACTGGCTGTTTCAGTTATTGCTTTGAAGTAGATTGACTGAATAAATTAATCAGAGCTTGTTGCTATCTTTGCGGTTAAAAAAGCAGCGCTGTTGATACTTGCCCCGTAGGCATGCACGTTTCAATAACTTGTGTAAAATATTGTGTACGTTCTGTCGGCCGCACTTTGCACGGCATACAACGCGGAATTTTCGCAAATAAGGTTAATCCTTGGTTTCGCAATATAATTTTTTTTCACGTGAGGGGTCGGAGATTATTATTTAGGTTACAGTGGTCCTTTGCATTACCTAAGCTTAGACAAGCAATAGTCAATAAGGAATGGTCCACTCCCGGAGCGCCAAAAAGACAATCCCCTTTATTTACTCAGCGACACGCTTTTTGTGCGCAGTGGAACCAATTAGAGGGTGTCAAAAATAAAAAAAGGAGCCGATATCGCGGGCAGCGGGCACGCACATCGGACCGCCAAACGGAAGATCGTGTCAAGCTCAGCGAACGTTACAACTCGTGAAAGTTACACACGTGGGAAGGCGTTTGATAGGATGACGCTAATAGAACAACTGCATGAAGGAACAGGTCGCCAACAATCGAGGCAAGTTTGTCCAAGCACAGCGCTGACCGCACGCGTCACATGTTCACATTGTCCCTGTGCTTGGCATGGGGGAAGACGCCGGGATGCATGGCGGCACATGGGGACACTGCGTGGTAGGCATCCGCACAATGGACAAGATGTCACTTTGAGTCCTCAGGCCCCAACAACAAGCTCGCGGAGTGTCTGGGGCTCCCAGGAGGAGGTGATGATGATAACTGGTTTCGGTCACCGTTGCCGCTTCGATGCCGAGCATGTAGCGAGAGGGAGCTGGCAGCAGACACCTGGTGCAGGGTTGATCTCGTCAGGCGCCACGACAGGATCCGAAATGGCTTAGTGAATCAGTGGCACGAGCGCAGCAACTACGTCAGGAGCAACCTGACGTCCAAGCTTAGGAAAGCCACACTGGTGAATTCACTGGGAGCAGATAACAGGAAAACAAAACTAAAATGAAGAAGCTTGAGCTTAAATGCATGCACACACACACTGGGAGGGACGAAAAAAACACCAGGGAGTGCGGCTGAGGCAATCAGCATTTGCATGGTGTTTGCCGTTCTTGTGCCGCACTTCGAAATTAAATTGTTGGAGTGCGACACTTCGCCTCATCAAGCGGCCATATTTGTCTGACATTTGGTTTAACCACACCAAAGGGAGTGAGCGGTTACGAAAGAACACGAGAGGTTCACGAGGGCCCACACCAAGCAGGTGCATCCTTTTTCCATTGTGCAGATGCCTACACAAGGTTCATTTTTTGGGATGCTTATCATAATCTCTTTATCATCCCAACGTTAAGCCCAATTTGCGGAAAATGTGCGTCTATTCACATGCTAGAAGTAGGAGGGGCGAACTTTATGGCTTTAAAACCTAGCACTGTGACTGGAATCGGGCCTGTGGTGGTAGAGTTACTCTACAAGAGCAAAACTAAAACACTGCACTGTCGAAAATTTCTAGGCAGGCCCTACCCGGCCCGTTAGAGACACAGCGACGGCCGGGTCCAAATCCGCAAGAACAGCGAGGTAAACGCCAGAGTTCCGCCACGGCCAAAGAATTTTTCTTATTTATGAGCCCGAGCCCAGTCTCAGCCGGAAGCATTTTATAATATAAGCCCGAGCACGCAAGACTGTTTTTTTCATATCAATCCGAGTCGGACAACTGTAAACATGAGCCTGGGAAAGTTTGGTCTCCTGAACCTAAAATTAGGCATTCAGCGAGTATATTGCATTTAATTTTGTTATAAACTGGACCTGTCTTTGTACAACAACATGGGTTAGAGCATGTGTAGTTGACAATATGGTGAAATATGCGCTCAATTTCCGACAGTCTTCGAACTCAACGCACATGGACGATTTTCTTAATATAACCAGAAATGTGGATAATTGTTTTATTTACGCTTTTCTTGAAAAATTAATGCATCTTTTATAATTGTGTTTACTCCTTTTCACCGAAGAACTGGTAGGCCTGCATTTTTAACATTAGCGCAGTCTGCGGGAGGTCGTGCACTTTGTGCTTTTCTTAATTTATTTTGCTAAACTTCGCCGTCGGTTTGGCACCGCAGCCTATATAAGTAAAACATTTATTTGAAACAAAGCGATATTTCTAAAAAATGTCGGAAGAAGCCAACAATACACTGGCTTATCTTTGATGGCAGAGTCTGCGAAAAGTGCAAACTTGAGCTCATGTTTGTTTTTTTATTTGCAAAGCAGAGCAAGAAGACAATTGTACACTATTCAACTAGAGTGCTCTCGTTTTCACACCCGCTCTACTCCACAATGCTGAAGGAGCGCGTAAATTTTGTTTTAATAACTTGAACACTTTGTAAGTGCAGTGCGTCATTTTGTGAGTTTGTGACGGTGCCCTGGTGGCTGCACATTTCTCGTTTTCCTTTCATCATCCTGAAGGATCAATAAGCCGACTTTATGTAATCAAAGATGGCAAATTGGCTGCAGAGGACTTCCGAGACCTCAGGCCACGGCGGCTTTCCTTCGAGGGGCCATGTTTAGGACCCTCCTTTCCATTCAGCGGCTGTGTTCAGGCACAGCCTGGACGGCTCGGGCCGGTGTGGCCCAAAACTTATTTGGTTGAAGCTCAAATCTGGCCGGGCCCAAGAAGATGCGTGCCACATGGCCCAAGGTCGTCCCACGGGACGGCCCGTGATTGGGCCTTCGGCGCGGCTGGGGCCCGTGCAGTGCACTAGTTGAGAATGATGGTTTCCGCAATGGCATTGTGCTGGGTTCTCCCTTGGCACAATTTTCTTGAGGAAAACAGTCGGGTTCATTCGTGCAAGGCCGCAAAAAAACAGTGGAGACGACTCGACAAGTATGAAAACAAAAACACGGGAGGTGCATATGACGAGAAGAAGTTTATTGCGGGAGAAAATTTTCGTAGAAAAGCCAAGAAAAAACGAAAAAAATCTCCTAAAAATCATCAAAAGCAATGTTAACCACGCAAGTATGTTTCAGGGTCCACGCGATGAATCATCAACGACTCTTAACGTTGGGTAAGCACCATTATTATCGAGAACTGGAACAGGCGGGGTATTATTGCACGTGCACTCTATCTTGTCGCTTTCAAAACCTTCAATGTTTCCAGCGCTCTTCGGCACGGGTACATTAAAGGGCTGGCGCAGTCACTGAAGACAGGTCTCCAGCCTCAGGAAGCTCAGTGCGGTGAAAGCGTGCTACATGTCGGTAACCTAGCGTCGTTCATGTTCTTCGGCGCGGATTTGTGGAGACAGCGACTTCTTTGTGCTATATAACAACGTTTCCTCAGCAACAGAATCTCAGAAAGAAACACGGCCACGCATTCCAAGTAACCTGTCTTGTGCGTTTGGACACACCTGCTTGGCTTGTTAGTTTTGCGTATTTAGCCGCCAATACATGTTGCTCAAGATCTTGAGCCGAGCCTCTTAGCATGACATTTCATAATTTTGTCGCAATACCGCCACAGCCGTCCTACGTATTTTGGCTTTGTTTCTTATCTTGCTAATCATGCTTATCACAAAATTCAGCAATGGTTGTTTAGCGATAAGGACCCATGGCTGGCGTCAGCAATACATGCACGCGGTTGGCCTATAAAATGCATTTATTTACCATAACCGTAGCATACAAATGGAAAAAAAAAGAATATATCGACGACTGAAATAATAGGAAATATCAAAAAGTAGCGGCCATATGAAAGTACACGTACGGGAAATATTTCGCAACGCTGAGTGCATAACACCATATCAAAAACCCTAAAGACACTTATTTAACCCCAGAAAGTACGGCTCCAGATCACCATCCTCGATTGTTGGCTTCATCCCAACGTGGCCGAATCACACGATATAAAGTAGGAAGTTCCAGTCAATAAAAAAAGAATATATCCTATCCGAGCCCATCATGCGTTCTTTTTAAAAATATTGTTTCCAGATTTTGTTTGCGCGCTACGCAGGACTAATGTCAATAAATTGAGCAGTCCTTACCCAAGACGCCGAGCGCTTTCGTCAGGGAAGGCAGGACCCAGCCTTTCTGGCGATAGAAGCCGAGCATAGTGTCAATAGATAAGCTATCAGCGCCCCGGAGGAATAAAAGTCTGCAACGGTGAACTTATTTTTCGTTTAGAACTGTTGCGAGATTCGTGCATCTAGGGCCTGCTGGTTAAGTTGTAGCGGGTTGTTTGTTGCTGCGGGAAGATGCAGCAAAATGGCATCTTTGGACGCACTTTAACAGCCAATAAGCGGTTACACGCGTTATCTTTGATTTGCATTCCAAAATACGTAATTCGAGAGCGGGCACAGAGCAGGGACGACAAGCTAAGCCTACCAGAGTTCACCGAGTAAGAGGCATAAACAACAGAATGGCGGCATTCATGAACCGTCACATTGTAAACACAATGCCAACTGACCAATGATCACGGCGGTGACACCTAACAATAGGAGGAAAGAGTGCCGATACTCTTTACCCTTACCACGTGACGCTAGCCGAGCGCAAGCTACAACCGCGCTACGACGAAGAGAAACATTTATTACCCTGCTCACGACATTATTCGTAGTGTTTACAACAGCTTTTCTGGACAGCCAGTTTCGCCTGTCGAGATGGCGGCCAATGTTTTGCCCACGAAGACTGTTTTTATGCACCGATACGAAGCCTTAATGTATCGTAATACAGCTTTGCTGTGTACATAAAGGAGCGGAAGAGAGAGCAGTGAGAAGAAAGGGGAACGCGGCCTGTAAAGATTGAGAGGTGCGATGAGTCGGACCAAGGTAAAATTTTCAGCAGTCAAACTGTTTAGGAATTGGTTCATTTTGGCGTTATCGTCCTAGCACTGGGCTACATCTTTTTTTTCTCTAATGCCGGTGATCGGCAAAATACAAAAACACAAGTGATTGACTATCATACGCAATTGAGTGACTGAGTATCATAAGGAAGAGGTGGGTTCAGAGCTAGATACTTCTTTTTAAGTTTTCCTTAATAAAAACATATTACCTGCTCCCGTCTCATCTTGATACTGCTGCAAAAAAAAGTGGGCGAGAGGTCATTTTATATTTGCCCAATCTAAGCACCCCCACACTTTCAGATCACGATTGCGTAAAAAAGGGGCGCTGAGAATCCCGTAACTACTGTAATATATAATGTAACGGGTAATGCTGATGAATACGAGTAAGTATAATTTCACCTATACGTTACAATTCGTCTGCACCTAGAAATATTCACCAAGGACAGTGCGACCGTGTAGATTGTTCTCCTGTTTTTCTTTTGCTTCTTTTCGCTGGTTCCACATTTGAGGCATAACGCCTTGGTGCTTGTATGGATCATGACATAACAAAGTACTGTAGTCAGAAAACCTGTGTTCTTTTCTTTACCACCCATAATGGAGTACGTATAAAACACAACTTTATTCCGGAACATGCACTAACACACAAAAAAACTTGCGAAACCAGACTACAGCCAACTCTCTGTCTGCAAAATCATCTCCTCCGTTGCTCTCGCCAATTGAAATTGTTTACTAGAATGGATGTTTGCTTTTTACCCCCACCTTTTTTTACTTTATTCGCTGTGTGCAATATTCTTTAGAACGTTTTGTGCACGTAATCAGAATCGTATTATTTTTTGACTGCTGAACATTCACGCGGGATATCAAGAAACCAGGTAGTTGAGTGAAAGACTCTAAAATGTTGTCTCGCCATCTCAATGCAAAATTTCTGCTAATAATTGCTTTCACTTGGTACACAGAACGGTCAAAGACATTGTCTCGCTATCACAGTGCAAATGTTTCTGCTAATATTTTTTTTTGCTTGGGATATTGTTTCAGAAAGACATAGTAAGTCTTTTTTCTTGGTTTTGTCATAAATCTTTCTTTGATGTTCATGTTAGCACTGCTGTTTTCAGCTTGTGTAAAGACTATAGTATGCTTAAATTATATAAAATGCGTTGGAAAAAACGTAGTGATTGCCAATAAGGCACCCCACTTGAGATTAAGTATGTTTTCCACGGACAGGTAACGAAATATTTTCAGCAATTGAGTTAGCAGTTGTGCTTAAGCAGCAGTCATGTAGGCTCCAAGCCTATGAAATTTAAGCGTGTATCTGGTTTGAAAAGATAGTAATGGCACTTCAACTTAGTGCTTATTACTGATGTGCGTGCGAAACAACCATTTCCCCTGAAGATTTGGTTTGATGCGACACGTAATAGATTGTAGTGGAGCTTCTATACTTTTATAATTACGAGTCTGTGCTAGAAAATTTTCACAGACACATATTGTGGTGGCTTTTTTTTTTCAGTTGACTCAGTTGAAGGGCATGGTACGTTTTGCATATTTTTTTTATCGCGGAGCACATTTCACGCTGCTGTCTTCAGTAAGTGGATATCTGCTCTTATGTGCGGCCAGTCTTTTTAATAATTACTTTGCGCTTTCTTTTAGGTACATTGAATGTTGCATTAGGCAGTACTCGTCCATGGAATTTTTGTGACACGTGTTCAACGTCTGAAAGAGAAGGCTATTAACCTGGTCTTCGTGCCTATTCTTGATTTCTTGTAGTTGCCTCAAGTCCTTTATCTATTTATTTATTTATTTATTTACTCATTTATTTATTTATTTATTTTTGCACCTCAAAGATCTGGGCAACAGGCATTGCTCAAAAGAAAAATCACTGGTTAAAAACCACGCGAGGTTTTAACAAAGCATTTGACAAACAATGGATTTGAAAAACTGCAGGGGAGGGCGGGTCACAAGGAGAAAAAATAAAAAAAGCGGAAGGGATGTTAAAGAGTTTATGGCATACACACAGAATAAAAATGCACAGGTGAAATGTTTTGCGAGATATCTGATTATATTTAATTTGACGAGTTCCTTAAATCAGCACACTTACGAAGTGTTTTTTTAAAGAGCGGCAAGTTAGTGTACGTTCTCGTTTTGCTTTTAATAAAATGTTAAGCTGGCAATTCTTGCAATTCAACTAAAAATATAAAATTACAGAAAAACGCTGCTTGCGTTTTTTCATTATGTTATTTATCAATAGCTACTGCGATGTGGATAAGATATCTTAGCAGGGTCGGTTACATATTTTTAACGGGTGCATAATTGGTGGTACGATGTTTCAGTAGCGCCCCGTGGCTCTGAAGCCGGCTTGGGGAGTCACGCCGCTGTCGTCTGCTACACTCCACGCGTGAGGGGAAGCTGTGTGTGTGCTAGAAATCGCCAGCGTTAATGGTTAGCGTATTAAAAAGGGTATTTTCAGTAATTCAGTTATTTTTGCAGCTTCTGACACATCTGAATGATTTGAAGCTGTATCCTGAACAAGTTTACATTACACGAAGAGACAGTAAACAACTTTCATCAGGGCACCACTCATAATATCGTGCGTAACTCGTCTTTTCTCGATTA
Organism: Haemaphysalis longicornis; assembly: GCF_048455015.1. Lineage (NCBI taxonomy): Eukaryota > Metazoa > Arthropoda > Arachnida > Ixodida > Ixodidae > Haemaphysalis > Haemaphysalis longicornis. The sequence goes on from NW_027526445.1 coordinate 7,131,628, forward strand.
TTCGCGAGGATCATCGCTCCCTCCTGGATAAGTATCCAAAATGCGGAGGCTTACCTGAAGTGTTTTAGATGCCCTAATGACGACTCAACAGTCTGATGCTAAGTATCAAGCAGCTGGCCGCTACACGCGCATCGCACCCCAGAAAACAAAGCGGCGGTCTTCTATTTTTTTGTAGTTGCTTACTAGTATCAGATGAAAGCTTTCTTTCTGTGCAAAATAGAATAATTTTATAGCACCGTCACAAACGTCTTATTATTAGATTTGGGGATATCTGGGAGGCTCACAAAGATATTGAGCACATTTTCTTCAGGCTATGTAGCATACATTCCCCTCCTCACAAATTGGCTTTCGTTATGGGTGTGTGCAAGAAGATTCATATCCGCAGCGTGCGTTTTTTTATTCACATGCATGTTCAATGCGGATGTTTGGGCTACACTTCCACAGTAGCGCCCCACACAACGTTGTCCAGAGTACTCCAAGGCGGCTTTTGTGCTCTGAACTTCTATCGTAACCATCGTCATTATAATGAACTGACTCGCAACCCGAACAGTTATGACATGATTTCAGTATTGAAGGCTCGATATACTAACTAATGGACGCAATAAATCGTATACGTGCACCGAAATATCCTTCCAATTATGAACAACCATAGTGCTACTGTATCATTACCGTAGACGTGACTCGTATTGCTGAATAAGCCTCCTACTGGTTATAAACCTGGTATAAAACCAACATGCTCCTTTATACACAGTGGTTTATTTGGAATTCGACATACGGTTTCTGCAGCCCGTCATGGATGTTGGAATGCTTTTATTTCATGACAACGTAAAGTGATGCGATACAACAATTTCGAGCTTTCGGCAACGTTGCAAAAACTATTTTGACCTCACATATGATTACTGGGAATCGTGATGCCTTCTGCCGAAGCCAACAGCCCTGAAGGCCTAGAATTTGTTTTGGTCTTCCATTTTCGCTGTTCTCCCGTAATAGCAGCTGACTGTTCCCTTTGTACAAAATGTTGCTGAATACAGAAGCTGACGCCTAGCTCCGACTCTTTGCGCTCTGCACAGGACCAGCTTTCGGAAGGAATAGGTCGACACTGGCAATGTTTCTTGCGTAGCGGTATCCAATACCGTACTGTAACTCACGCCTTGTGTTAGTGCAGGCTATTGTGATTTTATTATTGTTATAAAAACGTACGCACACGCAAAATCTAGTGCTGGAAGCGTCACACGTCAACCGAACGCAAAGAAGCAGCAGGGAGAGCGAGCCCCAGTGAAGCGGACAACTAATGCGAGAATACCTAATCCGACGTCACGGTGGCGCGCTTGGAAGCGCCGCCCCTCATCGCGGTCACCGCCAAATAGAACACACAATAATACAGAAACAAAGTCTACCGCAGGCAAAAATGCAAAAACAAGCACAATCAAAGCAAGTGCGAGTACAATAAAGATAATGAGCTTTGTAAAACATTATTCGCCAGGTCATTTCATTTTACAATGGTACGTGGAAAAAATATGTTTAAAACAGTTATATCGCGTGAAACGTGGTTTAATCACAATTGAGGGCCGCCTTTTGGTAGCCCAACCTGAAGAATAGGATAACATTTGTGAAGCACCCACATGGGAGTGCCCTTTGATTAACTGAAAAAGAAATTTTAAGCGACAGATGCTCTTTCTATTGGTAAGTGATTGGAATTCACTTCTTTTTTAAATTCAATAATGGAGGAGCTGCCGGATGAGATAAATATACATCCTTCTGCTTTCTTTTGTAGAATTTGAAGTACACGGAGTGCAAAGAAATGAAATAAAAAAAGAATCGCTCTGCCGAAAAGTTTATTGTGGCAGGAAGTACTCCAATTCGAAATTTGTTAAGGTGGCTCAAGCCTCAGGTGAGCGCTGGTGTGGAATACAGGCACAGTAATTACGCAGGGGATTTTAAGAGCGAAGCACTTTGTCAAATTGTAGTTCCTTTGTGTTCGCATTTCAAAACACCAAGAAATTGCCGAGCGCGCACGTTAGCGCGGGCCTAGCGGCGACGCGGCGGGCCGTTACCAAAACCAAGAACATGGTTCTCCTACGTGAAAGCGTGCCTCGCGATAACCCCGAAGCGTTCCCCGCGCACGTTTGTAAAGTCAAACATATCCAGTTAGGGAGATTGGCCAAAAGTAGCCAAAAAAAACTGAAGCGTTCTCCGTAATCGTGGTTACATCTGCTCGGAATGAGAAAGACACGGGATAGCAATAGCCCATTTAGGGCGCTGTCCAATAAATATTATTTACAAATAAATGAATTATTAAACACCTACTGCAACAATAATGGAGTAAAGTTCGTTGTGGCAGCGAAGAATAAGCGAATGGGCTGCAATCGTGGACACAAACCGTCGTGATGGTCATGAAGGTTGCCTACAGCTTCGCTAAATCAGGTTTTACTCTTTATGTGAGCTTGTTTATTTTTTGTGACAAATTATTATTGATTTCAACAGAGTTGCTTTCGGAATAGCAGCGATAAATTACTTTTTTCCGAAACGGCAACTATCTTACGTACCGTCTGCTTTAAAAAAAAGAACGCTGAACAATCCTAGGGTGGTTATTAAAAGTATAACCTATGTCGGACCCCTGCTTCGCGAGTAAATGATAAATGCGTTATAAAGCACAAAACGAGAGCACGATTGACCAAAAAAAGCCCCAACGTAGGATGTGGCAATCGGGACGATAGTCATGTGTGCAGCAATTTTGATAGGTTGTGAGGCCCTATCCTATATTGCGCATACGACAATAAGTAGTGCGAAAAAATCTCCCGTACGCGAAAAGTGTTACTCCTACTGTCTAAAACAATTTACTTTTTTTTAACGTAACAGTGTGACTAAATTCTGAAATGTAGATAAAAATCTATATACGGACTACTAGTATATAAAGGAATACCAAGCAACCCTTCTCTCGAGGGGGCCCTAAGTACAGTTTGAAACCTACGAGGTGTAGAATAGAAAAACCGTCTGCGGAACCACTAGCTATATTTTCTGCATTCGTTTCCATTTTTATTGAACGAGACATTTAATGGGATCGGTGTTTAGTTAGGGGCTCCAAGGTGATAAATGCTTTGTTGTAATGCAACGAATAATAGGCACAGGAAAAGAATATTCAAAACACGTATTTTTTATTGCTTCTGGTAAAATTTGTTTTTCAGCTGCACAATGTTGCGAACCAATTGATCCCAAAGTACATACATAGGTTGTTATGGAGACTTATTTTAAGTCATTGGATCATTGGGTTTTTGATATTGCATAAAGGCTACCCAAGAGTGCCTTCCTGCCGAGTAGCAATTACACCTTTGAACGGAATAGTAAAACAGCTGATGAAACGTACTTACCACTAGCGGAAAATATTTGAAGTTTTTGTAGAAATTTCGCATATTCCATTGGTACCTGCACTATCAGTGGTACTAAATCCTCCAGCACATTGCTTCAGTTCTCATGACTATTAAACACCTAATGTGCTTATTAGTTTTTGCCTTCACGAAGTAACGCACAAGTAAATCTCTATTACCGATACCATTGAAAAAGGTGTACGTTACCGACCTTATCGCAAATAAACTGCGACAATTATTGCCAAATTCTGAACACTTTCTTTCAGGGCATAGGAGTAAGCGCAGAGACTGTCATTTTATTTTTTTTTATTTAGATATTTTTGTTATATATTGTAAGAGGCCGTGTTCCCCACTATCCACTTAAACTGTTGCCAAAAATAGCAAAGAAATCCAAAAAAGCTCCTACAACGATGCTTGCTCTTGAAACAATCCTGTCTAAACAATTCACGGTATTTACTTACATGACGGGTTGTTCCATTTTGATCCTAATTTCGGAAACATCAACCTGTTTTTAGGTTAATTTACTCGTTTTAACGCATATAAAATTCCGTTTAACACTAAATAAAACTTTTCAACTGAGGTAACATAAATAGTATAATTTTTTACAGCCCAGCTGTCCGGTGGAGACAGAAATCCTCCAGCGCCCGTGAGTGCGTGCCTCGTGGCGACTGCTCGGCGTTCCTCATCTTGCGCAGTGGTTTAACAAACGAATACCGAGCGCTCGTGGGTGCGTGCCTTCTCGCGACAGCCCTGCCTTGCAAAGGCTCGCACGCGGGCTTAGACCAAACGGGGAGCTCCAGCCTTCCTTGCCACCGTCGTGTACCGACGAGCCCGAAACGGTTCCGCCACACCAAATACTATGACGACAAATCTTATAAGCCATCCCTTCCCAATCCACACCTTGAAACTGTGGCTGCACCAGCTGACGAAGACGTGGATGTCTGATGAGGCGGCTACGTGCTAGAAGAGGATTTATGCCAAGGGGCTGTCCGTTGGAAGATGGCGACGTAAGGGATGACGAAGGTTGCTCCTGAATAAAGTACTCTACATATCCTAAGGCTGTTTGCTATGGAGTCCCCTACAAAAGGGCTTTTCACTGATGGAATCCGGGTGTTCCATCTCTGCCGGTATCCCCTCTCAGTGTGGGAGAAATTTACACTGTAAAAAAATCCCATATTTTTACGGACAAAGCCTACGTGAGGAAACGTAAACTGTTCCGTATTTGGGAAAGCTTGGGGAGTGTCCAAAAAAACGTAAACTCTTTCCCTATTTTCAAAAACGAAGGGATTTTCCGTAGTCGACGAAAAGGGTTAAGTAAACAAAATTGAATCTCGCTTAACGGAGATAAGACGATAGCAGAGCGTAATTGCCTAACCTGCAGTCCTGATGGTGACCTCTTAAATGTATTCTCACGTAGCCAAAAACGACTCAGTTGTCTTGAAGGCAACACAAGTTTATTGGAGCGAACATCTGCTCCTCTGAGATCTCAATGAATACACAGGCGGCGAAGCTGCAGTCAACAATGTGACGTGCGCTGGAAACTGTCAGCGAATCGAATGCCGAGGCGTCTCTTCTTCGGTCATTCGTCTTTTGGCGGGGTGTTGCTCGGACCTTCGAGTAACATCGAGAACACTGTAGCTCAAAGATCACTGTTCTAGGCTAGTGGCGTTAAAGAGAAACATTCTTCCTGTGAATTGAGATAATCTGTACGGTATAAGAAACAAAGAGTGGAACACGCGATTTTATTGTGTCGCAGATAACACAACCCGGTGAAGCCGGGAGTTTAATAGAAAACAGAAATAAAAAAAATCCAATGCATGGTTCCCGGCAGTATTATTTGCCTACAGCACCTTGCCTGAACAAAATTCAAACGTGGCCTGCAATCGCGGTGGCGCTGGTTACCGCACCTCATGGCTGGTTGCTCTCAAGGACTCTTTGTGCACATGGCACTGCATTCGACCATCGCGCATGCAAGGTCCTGTTTCTGCTCTGGCATGGGGTGGGGGGGGGCAGAAGTCTTTCTTCGCGGGAGAAGTCTTTGTTCTTTAGCATGTTCGCAGTCATCACTGAATCAGCAGATTGTGTTGCACCAGGTAAGCGTCATTTTATTGCTTTCTTTGACGTACTGCGTCGCGGGGCGCATTGAACCAACGCCTTGGTTGAACCTGACTTGGTTCTCCGCTAATTCAGAGCCATTTTATGGAAACTGTGCCACGGTAAAGTTATTAGAGAAGCACGCTTACCAAGTGGAAGCGAGTATTTGCTGTTGCTTTTAGAATAGGTTTTACTCGCACATCTTTTGCGGGAGTCAAGCTGACAGTTCCGATTTTACGAATCTAATTTAATCTTCGAAGGCGTAGCGCACTGTCGGAATCAGTGCAACGCATACCTTTGTTAACAAAGGTACATGTCGTACGGGTACAGGTGCGCCAAAAATGAAACTACGAAGCTAAATTTTTCTCGGGTGTAGAAAATTGGTCATGTAGCGAACATATACAGAAGAAATATGGCTGCAACGAATTTGGCAGTTTAATTATAATGTCATTCGCCAATAGCAATGCAAGATGAAATGCTGCAGCTGGCGTAGAGAAACCTTTCCTGCGTGTCTCATCTGTTTTGAACATTTTGCCTTTCGCAGCAGTGTACTTAGGGTTATGGTTTGTCTCATTATTTCACGCAGTGTTGTTTTTCGGAAGTCCAAAACCTTTAAGAGGCATATATTGAGACACACAAAAACAGGATTGTCAAAGAAAACAAACTGTTTCTTTTTTGTGTTATCTGCCGTCATGTGGGAGCCACAAGCCAAGACGTATAAAGCCCATCTAACACATTGTGGACCACTTCGAGAATAGGACAGTTTGTTGTGCATTCTTTCACAGGTTGTGTCAGCGTGCTGAAGTCAGCTGGCTCGTTTATTACCCACGAGTCTAGGTGCCACTAAAGAGCTAAAAATACATCAGTGCACTCTGACGACCTAATCAAGAATATTGAAATGGAACGGGTAACATCCCCAGAGCTATCACAAGGCCCCTGCCCATTTACGTTGATCCACGAGGACAGTCCATCGTTAGCAAGGCAATGATGTCGACCTTATTGCAGGGAATTTTGCAGTTTCACCCCTGCTACAGAGTCACCAATAAGTCACCAGTGTGCTTTATTTAATATTTGCACAGTAAAAAACCTGAGATGAACAATATAAACGGCAAACCATAGTTATATTTTGGTGGCACGAGATGGTGTTTACTTTGTTTTTGTCCTCTTCCTTCGTTTTTCCTTCCTGTCCTCTTGGCATCTTATTGGGCCCCGTCCTGCCGTTTCAACTTAGGCTCGGCGTGACGGTACAATATCACATCCAATTTGTAATAAAACTGTGTGAACAATGACTGTTAACGAACTGTGGCAATGGTCTCTGACTGGTCAAAATTATTTCGAAGCCCTGCACAAAAGCACACCGCATAGCCCTGGTGTACCTTTGACACATTAACCGCCCTAATGTTTTTACATTTGTGAGATTTCTTTTGGAGACATGCTTAAATAGTGAATTGCGTGCGTGTTTACCTTCAGGCCACTCAAAATAATTTGTTGACCTGCCAGCAGCTCAGAGACACAGGCATGATTCTGCTGTGCACTAGACCACAGGTTTGATATTTGTCTGTAACACCTGTTTCTGATGGTTCAGTTTTTAAAGGATTGTGTACGTGCCATGTGCACGTTTAAAAACTTCAGGCGGCCAATGGAAGGCCAACTGCACTCAAATTTCGTATCGACAAAATTTATTTTGTGCGTACAGTGCGTATCACGAGACCAACTGGGACATTACCGATAGCCCTGTGAAATGCCTTGATAATAATTTGGAAGTGTTTAAAAAAGCTCCATCACAGACAACTTGAGACCTGACGGGTGATCGTGCAAATAGCCATGAAGCGGAAGTGACTATGCAGCCTACACGAAGATTGGTGCTCCAGCCAGCCAGGTGAACTGGTCAAGCTCTGCTGTGTGTTCCTACGCTGGACCTGCTGCAAATGTGAAGTTCTTGTGCGCAGGTTTGCTCCGGCTTGGCGGCTGCCACTTCACTTTAGCCTGGCTTATGGTCCGCACGCTCCTCAATTTCGGTTTTAGAGTCGCCTATTTTTGATGGTCATTTCTGCATTGTATGCGCGTATGTCAGCCGTCATTTTTTGAATCTTGCTGTCTTTTTAAACAGAATAAATCGAAATGAGGTTTTCAAACGGTCACACTTTTTAGTCCAGTTTGGCTTTAATTCGAAGGGATGCACTAGAGCACACCTCATATAAAATGGTAGAACGTAGAGCATGACATGAATTTTTAATCAAATGCTGCTTCCCACAAACTGGAAGGAAAGGTTTATCCCGAGTATTTTCAGTTGCTTGCAGGCAGCATCTATCAATGGTGCTGCTGTTTTTTGCGAGCAAGAGCGACTATAACGGATTTGACCACCCTCAGGGAGGCAATTTACCTGCTGCTGCTCGTCTGCTGTGAACGTAACCCGGAATTTGCGGAACCAGTAGCAGCAGGTGTGTGCCTAGCATTGTTTTCTTGTTTGCCGCACACTTAGGTGCTGAGTTCATTTGTTATCATGCCCTTATTTTCTTGGTAAAACTTGGGAATGTACGATTGCGGCTAATTGAGCAAGTTGGAGAATGTTCATGGCGAAAACAGTGCATGAAAGACAAAGGTGGAGAAATATAAAACACAAACACGGCACTGTAGAAGCGCTAGGTCCATTTCCTTGTCCTTTCCCAGTGTGCAGGCAACTGGCTTGAAAATTGTCTTTATACCTGCGCAGGCTTTTTCATCAAAAAGGCCTTCTGAAGCCAACAAAGATGGCTGTTTTGTAGTGTTACCAGAAAGCCTTTTTGATGAAAAAGCCTGCGCAGCTATCAAGAATATTTTAAAGCCAGTCACCTGAAGACTGGGAAAGGAGAATGAAAGGGCTCTAGAATTTCTACCCGATTGTGGTGTTGAAAAGTTGGTGTCGTCAGTTAAAAAAGCAAAAAATATGCAGTTGAAGGCCGCTTTTTCTGCAAAAACACATAAAAGCGAGACGCCCTTTCGCACCATTGACTCAAAGAGGGGTGCTTGGCAGCGTGCTGTGGCCGACTACTTGAGAAAGAACCTAGATTCCTTGTCGGTTCAGGACCCGTTTGTTGTACCGAATTCAAACGACTTCGTCGAGTGGTTAATATTGTCCAATCCTGGGTGTTGCCGTGCCTTCAGAATAGATGTGGTCGACCTGTATTATTCTGTGTTTATGAACTGTGTTCTAACGTGTATTACTGAGCATAAGAATAAGCTGGCATTTGTCAACAAATGTGGCACTTCTGTGGGAAGGTTTTTGGATATATTTTCTATATACCTTGATTGTACGCTGATTGAGTGGAAAAATGTTCTCTTTGTTCAAAAGCAGGGGGTGTGTATAGGCTCTGTAGTGTAATAGTAGTAGTAAGTATTGTTGATTGAGGGGGACTTAGCCTTGCATAGCTGCCGGGAATTCCTCCGCCTAATCGTCCCCAATACCATATTAAAACTCTTAATGTCATCACACGTCACTTAGTCGTAAAATAACAGACAAACACAGTTACCACACCTCACTTTGTCCTGTGGACTGCAAGAATCCGTGTAGGAGTTCTATTCTGTCAGCTACGGTAGAGATTGTCATGGTTTGCCGTATTCTTATTAGATCTTTCGCCTCCTGTGAAACTTTACCAGTATCCTGTCTACCCATAGTGACACCGACTTCTACTGCACACACCGTGAAAATGAGTATAACGTTATTGCGGGCTTCCTGTGTCGTAAGCTCGGCTTCATCGTTAAGAGCTGAATATCGGTTCTGCAGCGCGATCCTGAATTCTTCTGCTTTACGTCTTACTGTTAGTTCATTTATCGGCTTCTTTCGTACTAGCTTGTTGCTGTCCCTCCTCAAATCTAGCCTAATTCGAGATCTTACGGTAGGGTGGTCACTACACCTTACCCTTCCGAGTACTTCCACATCCTACACGACGCCGGGGTTATCGCTTACAATCAGGTCTATTTCATTTTTATGCTCCCCATTAGGGCTCTTCCAGGTCCACTTCCGACTCTCCCGTTTACAGAAGAAAGTATTCATTTTGCGTAGGTTATTCCGTTCTGTAAACTCAACTAGTAGGTCGCCCCTGCTATTTCTACAGCCCAGACCATAGTTCCCAACTGCCTTGTCTCCAGCCTGATTGTTGCCTACTTTAGCATTGAAGTACCCAAACACTACGGTATACTGTGTTTTTACTTCAGCCATTGCCGATTCCACATCTTCATAAAAGCGTTCCACTACTTGGTCGTCGTGGCTGGATGTGGGCTCGTAGCCCTGCACCACCTTGAGCTTGTACCTCTTATTTTGAGCCTAATTACAAGACCTGCTGCCCTTTCGTTACTGCTATAGTGTTCTTCTATGTTACCAGCAATGATTTTATTGACTAGAAATCACACTCCCAGTTCTCTTCTATCCTCTAGACCCTTTACATAGGACGTGTCCATTTTTCAGCACCGTAAATGTTTCGCCTGCCCTCCTAACCTCGCTAAGCCCTATTGCATCCCACCTAATGCCCTCTAATTCCTCGAACAACACCTCTAGACTTGCGTCGCTAGATAAGGTTCGCGCGTTAAACGTTGCCAGGTTCAGATTCCATTGGCGGCTTGTCCAGATCCAGGTATTCTTAGCACCCTCTGCTGCGTCACAGATCTGACCGCCGCCGTGGTCAGTTGCTTCGCAGCCGCTGGGGACTGCGGGCCGAGGGTGAATTGGCGTATTCATGGTAGGTTGTGGCCGTTACTACATCAGGGTGGCCAATCCTGCTCTGGTGAGGGAGTGGATTACCGGCAATGGTCGCCGGGGTCAGGCCGCATCCCAAGCCCCTTTGTGCGATTCCATCAATACGCGGATGTTTTTTTTTTAATCCGGTGGGAATTGTCCGGCACCGGGATTCGAACCACGGTCCTTCTGCACACGAGGTGGATGCTCTATCTATACGCCATCGCTGCTGTCATCCTACTTAAAAGGCGTAATAAATAACCGGCATGTTTTTGTTTCTTTTTACCTCGCGGGTTTCGCAGAAACTTCCGACTGCCACGGTCGGTTGCAAATGCTTTTGCTGCGAATTCGTGAAAACGTCGCACTACGCCAGAAGGACTGCTCACGGAGGCCATCCCCCAAGTCACCCGAAGAGCATGGCCTGTCCTTTCTGTGGTAAAGTATAACAATTATTCAGCAGTAAAGAGAGAAGCTGAGATATACGATGTGTGCTTGGAGAGATCTTAAGAACATGAAACTCATGCACATATTCCGGGAGCCGAGCCTGAAATTCAATTCCTTAATAAGCCAGGTGAATGTTTACCAATGGAATTTTCGCAAAATACCTAAGCTGCCTGAAAATTGCTTTTACGTGCTACTGTTCTTCCGTTAGTGCCAGGCTCAAGTAATTGCTTTCTTACCACCTGCGAATTCAAGTTGTACGACTGCACTCAACTGGATTTCCACATTTTTCCCTTCAATTCTTGCGGGTACTGTTTTAAGAGCCTGCTCAGTCGACTGGGCAGATATGGTGTTTTCTGATACTTAGCTCAATGCTTGAAGGGAACATAAAATGCTCATTTACCATTTCGGCATATCACAGATTTATCGCACTGTTTGCTGGTATGCCGCAAAGAAATCCTGCATACGAGATGTTGAAGGACGTTTCGAAGTTCGGGAAAGCACGCACCACAAGATGATGTACGGGGTCATGGATTTCCTTCTCGACACTGCCCCCCACATAGTCACTTTCCCAGTGGACTTAAAAAAACGTGGCAATGCGTTTAAGCAGGTGAAACAAAGCCCTACATTAAAGTTGCACTGTAATAGGTTTTTCGTTTATTCAAAACAGCATGTGATTGACTAACCATCTGTATGATTCTTCAAAGCTTTTCTTCATTAAGATGATGTAAATTCTGGTACAAATTGTGTCCACAGAACTCCACTGAATTTGGTTTATTACAGTAAGGTTGGGACAAGCAGTGACTTATCATTTAGGCTGAAAGCTGCATGGGGATGTTACAGAGCTCGCAAAGTCATTGTTTTCAGTTAAATGTATTGAAAGTGTTGAAATTTTTTCACACTTGCATGTAGTAGAGTTCGCGGAAGCAGGTGCAGCTGAAGCCCTGGGCTCCTTAGCGTAATGACGGATCGCTGAAACCGTCAGTGCATTTCACGCTTTATTGCGCACATGTGAATAAATTTCCGTTAGTACTGAAAAAAAAAACCAACATACGCAAGTGCAAAACCAACATCCAAGAAAGGGAGACGAAAATAAGCTGTGTTTTAAGCTCGAAGGATTAGGGAATGACTTCCGTTTATACTTTATTAGCTCCATTTGCACTTTATGTGAAACTTTCTAATACTTGTTTTTCAAATTTGAGCTTTCCGGGTTTCCAAATAGTATAGCTGCATTGACGCTAGCTGTAGTCGTGTTAGGTGCCCTGCTGGTAAGGTGCGATCAGTGTATGTGAATCGGCAAAACAAGCCATTCTTAACACTGCAGGGAATATGCGATAACCTGGAGAGATTTCTCGATGCCAGATCTGGCACACCCAGTGAAATTCACCACTCCAGAATCTCCCAGCTTTCAACCATTTCAAAGCTGCCTCAACTCTCAGCTATGAAGTACCGTATTCATGAGTGCGCAACGTACCCACTTCGCGAATTTCTGATGACTCCCATTAGAAACTATGCAAGCCTTGAGTCCTCTGACAAGGCATTTAATGCAGAATGCTCATCTACCCGAGTGGTAATTTTTTTATTGTGGAAGTTTGCTATTCGGCATAAGGGGAATTGAAATTGTGTTTGGGGAGTTAAAAGCTAGGTTTCGGCAGCTGCAGCGTTTGGACCTCACGGCAGTAGACAACATGACAAACTTTATTCTCGCATGTTGTGTCTCCCAGAACATCTGCATTGACAACGGTGGCTCTCCTGAGAGGCTAGTTCAGGACAGGCATCCAGCTGTCATGGTACTAATCATGAGAACTCTACTGCAGCCAGAGTCCGCAGCGGAATGAGAGGAAAGCCTTTTACGGGCACCTGCAGAAGTTAAGCGTGAGAATCTAAACTCCAAAATGGGGCTTAAAAGGACGCCGACGCAATATATGTCGTACTGCAAGCATAGTGCTCAAACATGGAATCTAAGCTTGAAGCAACGCTTAAGCAGCACTGTTTTTGGCAATATACAGGAACATTTTTTTGCACATGAAATAAACAGTTATAAAAGCATGTTCCCCCAAAGAGCACTTCCTTATTGGTTGAACCCAAGGGCCTCACAAAAGAGCTGAAGTTCGTCCTCGTATATCTTGTGGTGCTCCTATTTTTCTTGAGTGCGCTCAGCTCCCCGCTCGGATGGAATATTTTCCTTTTATTTTCTCAGCGCATTCTTGCGCGCCGCCCGCTCTGCATAATTAGCACGCAAATGGTAAAAAAATATTGCATTGGCTGCATACGACTTGGTCTAGCGTGAACTTCGAGTTGCTTGCCCTCTGCTGCTTCTTTCGTTCTTTACCTACTGTCTGAACCGCTCGCCGGGGTACTGGAGGTTTCAGGTGAAGTGGAGGGTACGTCAGCTGACCTGTCCAACCTTGATGAAGTAACTGGTACGGCACTCAAAAAGAGTTCCTTCAGATTCATGCTCGAGGCTGCCTTCAATGCTTTGAATTTTTCGCATTTCATTGTCCAATGTGACCAGGCAAGGTTTAGAACCTTACTTATTTTTATCACATGCTTTTGCCACGTTTTTACGTGGTCTTTATATTGCTGTGGCATATAATTGCATCCAAGAGCATCTGCCAGATCCTGGGAGACCTGTTTAAAAGCTTCTTGTTCCTAAATTTCTTGGGAGGCCCAATGTGAGAGAAGTGTTTCTAGTAAGAGTCTAATAAGGGTGTGGTTTCCCCTGGTTTCCACACAAGAGCTGAAATAAAAACGCAGGTTAGTTTATTAAACGCAAATCTCTCATGCACTGCTGTTGGTAGAAGGTCCCCTTCGCCAACTCTTTTCCCGTGTGGCACCGGGCGCAACCCCATATCGCCGGCGTTTGATGGAGTAATGGTCTTTGCACGTGACAAATACGTTGCGACTGAAATACTCTGCCGAGGTGCCTATTGTGTGCGATGTGAATTGATTATGTTCTTCTGTTCGCGTAAGTAAACGTCTCCTCGTGCGATGGATGGAGCTTGTTAACAGACCTTGCTGAACGCAAACGTAAAGAGGTTTGTTTTGCATACTCAAACCGGCGTACAATATATTTCGAAAGCTTAAACCAGTAGAAGTGACGACAAACGGCAGAAAAAGCTCGACAGGGCTGCACAAAAGTGCGGTAACGTGACGAATACATACGTAGATTACGTGCTCCGTCCTTGCCCTTCCTTGCCTCCCACACCGAGATGGTCCCGTTACCTGAAATGGTTTATTCTGCACAAGTAATTAAAAGCAACCGGGTAAAAAAATTCACCATTTTCCCGTACGAAAACCCTTAGTAGTATGCGTAGCAGCCATGGGGTCTGTGTTTTTGTTTCAGGTGCCAAATAGGGTGAGTTTAAGCAGACATTTTGTGTTGCTTACATTGACAACTGTGTCTACAAATAGGCCTCCAAGGTGCCCAATAACCGGCGCTACGTTGTGTTGCCAGTGACGAAAACTCCACTCTAGCCGCAAATGGAAATTCGCACAATTGTAAGGCGCTGCACCAACATATGGCATCAACCAGGCTGTGCTTCTTGGCGGAAGCTGGCATGCAGTTGGGCAAGCTACATTTTTGGCGGTCGTTTCAACCTCATCATCCGAAATTGCACTTATGCGCACATGGGAGGTTGTTAGCTGCAAAGTAGTGCAGATCGCGATTTCAAGCAACGCAAGAATCGGTGATTTGGGAAAATTCGCATATTCACCATCTGTACGCGCACTGGTACTTACATCAAATGGTTAGGACACTATAAGGTGTCTGTCGGCTTACGTGCCAAAGTGACCTGTCGCTCTTAATGTCGCCTATATCGACTACCCTTTTCGCACTACGCGCTCCTTCGAAATACACAAGGGTGTTACAGAGCAGTTAAAGGCACTATTTCTTTAAGCGTGTATTATACATTCACAGCTGTGTATGTGTACCTTGGGAGGGAGATATTCGTTCCCATTTCACACCAAGATACAGAGATTGTGCCCTATACATGCCAGTGAAGCTTCACTGTCGTGTATTTTATAACAATTATTTCCACATCCGTTGTTGCGACCTGAAAGCATTGCAATTAAATCTGGAATACTCGCAGCACCGCCAAAAGATACATATAATGACTGATAGTCTTTGCAATCAATATTGTACAATTACTTGGAAAAAAGGTTCAGGAACTATGAATATTACAACCCACTCTTTCAATAGTTTTACATACAAGTACTTAGCCAAGACAATCTCTGTAAAACAGTAAAAATTGGTTGATACCTTCTTTAAGGGAACAGTAAAATAAAACGTATTATGAGAAAATCGCATTATTCAAACAGGTTAAAAGCAGGAGAAAACATGCATTCTCCGTCAGCAAGTCCCTTTTACTGACCAACGTAGAAGTTTATATCTAGTTGTGCGGCACTTTCTTTTTTTCGACGTCCAGGACTACATTCTTCTGAAACGTAAAAAAGAAGGTAGCAGTACGTTTTGCTTCTCCGGGCGCTGTTGTGTATCACAGTTCTTGTCGCGTGTTAAATCCGTGAATCCAGCAGCCAGACGCTTGGAAGTCTTCAGTGTGCAAAAAGAGCGCGAATATGTGAACTTTTTATGCAGAAATGCATTATAGTCGGGGGTTGTAGTGCGTCCCTTGGGCGGCGTGCGCAGCGCGTCTGATGATGATTGTGGCATGATGCCCCTAGGGATTGGCCAACCAAACAATCCATCACGAGATAGCTTCGCGTTCAACCACCATCGTCATCTTCCCGTAGGGGAACCGCTGAAGAAGAAGAAGGAGAAGAAGACAAAGCTGCGAAGAGGAGGGCTGCGAGAGTTTTGGCTACCGTTATCTTCCTCGGCCGGAGCATCTTCCCGATCTGAACTCGGTCGAAGAGCGGCTGATCGCGCCTCGACTCCCCTTCATGAGCATCAGGCGACTGTCTCGAGGCAACGGGCAGTTTGGAATCAAGGAACAGGCGGTGAACGTGCCCATCGACGTATCGAAGGTTGTGCGGTGCCTTCCTCGCATGGTACCCGAGGACGTTGCGTTCGACGTTCGCATTTCTGCATCCTCACAATCCCCCTCGGGGAGGTACGGGGGAATTTTTACATAGAACTGACACATCGACATTGACTCCTGGCGCTCTAACTTCCCGGAAGCCGGAAAGCAAAACATCTTTCGGTGCGCTTAAGATACGTTTAATAAGATAGCAAACGTATCCCCTGACGTATCATCATCATTGGACCCAAGCTAGGCAGCGCTGTTCTCGCCACAAAAGCGGCACTGCGGCTGCACCAGCGGCACCACAAGGTAGAAATGGTGCCTTTTTCGAAAGCTGTTCGAGCTAGCACACCGACGATAAACGTAAGATCTGCTATCTAATGGCCCAAAGTGAAACATTTGTCTGGTGTGATTTGGTTCAATCAACGGATATTTCAAGACTCTAAACCCCTCCTCAGCTAAAAACCAGAACTGGTGAAGGGTTAGTTGAACTCGGCAGTCGGCAGCAAGCAACAATCCTTCTGGATATGGGAGATCAGGATATCAGGGTCACACCCAACTGCAGCCTCAACAGCTGTCCGGGTGTGTTCGCAGAGCGAGATGCAATAAAAAAAAACCTATGCCGACCTGAAGGGAGGCCGGAAGGATTAGAGCATGGGGCTCTTAAGTGCATCACAATACACGCAGATAACCACCAAAGCGCTAGTATACTACTTATCTTGATAATTCACCGTTTCCCCTTGTTTTCCAAAAAAGAAAACTAATTCCGTCTTTACTAGTTGTTTTCTGCAATCGTAAATTTTCAAACCCGCGCCGCTGTTTTAAGTGGCAGAGTTCCGGAAATGGTACCAAACATTGTCACAGGAAAACAATGCCTGTCAAAGGTGTCCGAACATATTATTATAAACAAAGCAGTTTCTACAACAAATTCTGTTTTCGAAATAAGGGATTTCCCTTATACGAAATATTTCCTGACTCGACAAGGTTCCCTAAGGAAAAGAAGGAAATAAACACAAACAAAACTCACATCTCATTCTTAGAGAGAATAGGTTAACATCTTTCCCTCTGGTGAACAGCTCGGCTTAAAACAGGTCATGGTATTAAATAGTGACAAAGTGTCTCAAGGCGGATTGTGTATTGACCTCATTCACTATCGGGTTGCCTTCGATGGCGCTACCTGTCTACACACCGTATTCCAAGCTTACAGCGGCTGCATTGGCTCAAACTCACGCGTGAGCTTGAGTGATTGCGAGGCTAGTGTGGCAGGGTGAGTTTCAGCTCGAGTTGTTTTGAGCCAAGTGATCTCGACTGAGTTTGATAACGCCTGAAACCAAGTTAGTTCTCACTGCATTCTGAGTTCTGAGTTCATTTTGTTTCCAGGTACAGTTGAGTTCTGAATTCGTTTTTAGTTTTAAGTCAAGTTTGAGTTTCGACTCCATTTGAAGTGAAATTTCAGTCCATTTTTAGGTTGAACCCATGTTCAGTTGTGAGTACCTTTTCAGTTTTGAGTATCTTTTGAGTTTCGAATTCATTTTGAGTTCAGAGTACGTTTAGAGTTTTGAGTATGTATTTCAGTTCTAAGTACATTGAGAGTTCGGAGTACATTTGAAGTTTTGAGTCCATTTTTAGTTTTGATTCCATTTTGAGTTCTGAGTTTATTAACAGTTTGAGTTCATTTTGACTTTTGAGCACATTTTGAGTTCGAAGTACAGCTTGAGTTTGAGTATGTGTGGAGTTGTGAGTACATTTTGAATTTTGAGTCAATTTTGAGTTTGAGTTAATACATTTTGAGTTCGAAGTACAGCTTGAGTTTGAGTATGTGTGGAGTTGTGAGTACATTTTGAATTTTGAGTCAATTTTGAGTTTGAGTTAATACATTTTGAGTTCGAAGTACAGCTTGAGTTTGAGTATGTGTGGAGTTGTGAGTACATTTTGAATTTTGAGTCAATTTTGAGTTTGAGTTAATACATTTTGAGTTCGAAGTACAGCTTGAGTTTGAGTATGTGTGGAGTTGTGAGTACATTTTGAATTTTGAGTCAATTTTGAGTTTGAGTTAATACATTTTGAGTTCGAAGTACAGCTTGAGTTTGAGTATGTGTGGAGTTGTGAGTACATTTTGAATTTTGAGTCAATTTTGAGTTTGAGTTAATACATTTTGAGTTCGAAGTGCAGCTTGAGTTTGAGTATGTGTGGAGTTGTGAGTACATTTTGAATTTTGAGTCAATTTTGAGTTTGAGTTAATACATTTTGAGTTCGAAGTACAGCTTGAGTTTGAGTATGTGTGGAGTTGTGAGTACATTTTGAATTTTGAGTCAATTTTGAGTTTGAGTTAATACATTTTGAGTTCGAAGTACAGCTTGAGTTTGAGTATGTGTGGAGTTGTGAGTACATTTTGAATTTTGAGTCAATTTTGAGTTTGAGTTAATACATTTTGAGTTCGAAGTACAGCTTGAGTTTGAGTATGTGTGGAGTTGTGAGTACATTTTGAATTTTGAGTCAATTTTGAGTTTGAGTTATTACATTTTGAGATCGAAGTACAGCTTGAGTTTGAGTATGTGTGGAGTTGTGAGTACATTTTGAATTTTGAGTCAATTTTGAGTTTGAGTTAATACATTTTGAGTTCGAAGTACAGCTTGAGTTTGAGTATGTGTGGAGTTGTGAGTACATTTTGAATTTTGAGTTTGAGTTAATACATTTTGAGTTCGAAGTACAGCTTGAGTTTGAGTATGTGTGGAGTTGTGAGTACATTTTGAATTTTGAGTCAATTTTGAGTTTGAGTTAATACATTTTGAGTTCGAAGTACAGCTTGAGTTTGAGTATGTGTGGAGTTGTGAGTACATTTTGAATTTTGAGTCAATTTTGAGTTTGAGTTAATACATTTTGAGTTCGAAGTACAGCTTGAGTTTGAGTATGTGTGGAGTTGTGAGTACATTTTGAATTTTGAGTCAATTTTGAGTTTGAGTTAATACATTTTGAGTTCGAAGTACAGCTTGAGTTTGAGTATGTGTGGAGTTGTGAGTACATTTTGAATTTTGAGTCAATTTTGAGTTTGAGTTAATACATTTTGAGTTCGAAGTACAGCTTGAGTTTGAGTATGTGTGTAGTTGTGAGTACATTTTGAATTTTGAGTCAATTTTGAGTTTGAGTTAATTTTGTGTTTCCAGACCCTTCTGAGTTTTGATTACATTTTCAGTTCTGAGCTCCCTTTGAGTTTTGAGCCCGAGTGAGGCATGAGTTTCGCGCTTACTATAAATTTTAGTGAGCGCAGGTGTGCTGCTCAGAAATGAGTGTGAGTTGGACTGAATTTTTGAATGAGTTTGATTGAACCGCGCCAACTTTACCAAGGTAGGCCTGAGCCACCTGTGGAGCTCCTAACGCAATCCGTGGAGGTGGGTGAGAAAACCTCTCCCGAAGAGTGCACGGCACTTGGTGCTCAAAATTTCGGTAATCCTTTGATCCTCCGATGAGCATATGCATGGTACGCATAGCAGGCAGCATGGCAAAGCAATGAAAGAATGTTGGTGTGTAAATCTAAAAACAAACGAAATAGCCCCTTTTGCAATCACTGCGCCGAAATACACACAGACAGAAACATTCCAATCACCGCTAACGTATACATAATGGCAACTCAAAAAACATAACACAATACAGCTGCGCAAGCCAGCATATAATTGTAATATTATGTAGATACTGCAATCCAGTCATCCTACGTTGGTGCGTCTGTAATGAACACAAATAAAACCGAAAGTGAATTTCAACTGAAACCAAAATTCATTACCTATTACATCGTATTCCAGCAGTTGCGCCTGTCACTGAACAAATGTTCGTTGATGTCGAAGATTTTGCACCTTGTTTGCGAGGGATAATGAAGCTGCTATACGTAAAGCGTCATGTGCCCGTAAAAATGGTCCGGCCATTTTTCCTCGGACAAGTTGCAAGCTTAACCACAGCCACGCACCGTTATGAGCCAAAATGAAAATGTTCCAGTGCTAGTAAAACCATGCTACTCCTATCAGTGAACACACGCAGGCACCGGAAGATGTTATCATCGCTGACCTGATTGCAACCCGCGCCGAAAGTGTAGCTACACGCGCATGAAACCTATGCTGCTTTCAGAAAAATCGCGCATAGGACGGTTATCCGCGCTATTAGTGCAAGTGCCGAAAGTATACCTGTTGTCATGTTAAGAAAAATATTCTCTACAATAGTAGTTCTCCGTTATGTGTATCAGCAACGACTCCTGGAACGGTTGAAGAGATGGGGGTGTCTATCCGCAATTTAACACAGCTGGAGCATAAAACAGTTTCATTTGTGTGGATCAATTCATTTTACATTGTTTCAAACAATTAATCGAAACATGAACCTGTTACACTTAACCAGAGCTTCATATCTGAGACAAAATTCCACCAGTTTTCATATTTGTTTTCTCCCAATTGAGCCTTCAAAAAACCAGGCACACGAGCACAAGTAGGAAAAAACGAACGGCATTTAAAATCATCCCCTTAAAACACGAACCATATCTGCATTTCACACCTAAATGATTTAGTCATCACGCAAGATATTTATCCATATCACTATGCTCCTTGAATTGCATTAGCTTATTTCCTAACTGGCACACGTGTGTGTGCAAGACAATTTACGTCAGCCTAACAGGTGTGTTATGTGAAACATATTTCGCAAATTTGATAATTAGGCGCTGGTTCACCACCTTCCTTGGCCGGGTGAACTATGTTTGTGGCACTGCTACGCACAAATGCTATCCCGGTGCACAAAAGACATTTGACCAGCTTTAAAAATATTAATCGATTCAGTTACAAGGCCCAACAAACGTTGATAATTTTAAATACAGAGCATTTCAGTAACTCACTATGTCACCCGCGTTGACGTCCGTAGTCGTAGTCCGCACCCCTCCCCCTACACTATATAAAAAAATACTATCCGGCGCCTGGTTTCGATCCCTTGACCCTGCGGGCGGAACGCAATGTACATAATGCTCTACCCACTGCGCCACAAAGCCGACACAGAATGGGAGGCTACGAACGCGCCTTATATCCTTGAATCATTCAAACTACGTCAAGAAGCTGCTGATACAACGCATTCACTACCACCAACTCCCCAAACACTAAACGTTAACGCAATACACCCACCCCCTATGCGACGCATTTACTCGAGTCCCCGTCACGGGGAGATGGGTTTACAATAGTAAACGCAAAATGTGGCAGTGCAACGCCGGCACGTGCGAGGAGAAAAGTAGAAAGAGAACAGAACTCCCGCTGGCGTAGTTTCAGGCACTGGGCGCGCGAGCACTGCGAAGGCGGGATATTTGAATTGCATGGGGTGGTAATAGTGAGCGGAGAACGGCGCTGCAGCCCGTTGTGGCGAATCAATGCTCTGCACTTCCGACAGCTTTCACGTTTAGTGGAACGGCTTTAATTTTTTTTTACAGAGGGGTTTCACTGGAATTTTTAAGTGCTAGGGACTAGGTTAACTGATGCCATCTTGTGGGAATTCCTGCTGAACTGTGGGCGTGGACGTGTTAAAATTGACTCCAGAAGGGTCGGAGTGGAAAATAAAATTATTTTGTGGGAGCCACGACCTCGCTGACTGAAGAAATGAGTTCACGGACCTCATAGGTTCAGCTGATTCGCAATTAGGATCGGCCGTTTCCGGAGAGCGGTGAAATGCTCTGTTGGTTCATCCGATGGCTTCGATATCACCGCCTCAGCCTTCATATTGTAAGGTACCTCAATACAAACACGAAGTGCGCGGCTTTCAGGATCGCATGTCTGTGTCATTTTGCGGGTCCTAATAGTGTCCGAAAAGAGTATTTGATAAAGATGTCTTAAGGAAGGTTTTCCAAACGAACGGTTGCCTTTCCATATTCCGGATCATTTTCGACTCCTAGAAACAGTTGCCTTATGCGATTGGTTAGGGTTTTTGGCTATGGGAGGTAATAGAGGCGGGTAATCAGTATTTTACAAGACGGTTTATAAATTAAACATTAGCGTGAGCTTGTTTGACGTAGTTCACTCTTTGTGGATTCAGCCATTTTAGGAACACTTTTATAGCAAAGGCCCGGGTTGTTCCTGCTAGGTGGTGCTTTTTTTATATTATTAAGATAATGATAGCACGTTTGCGGTTATGTTTGGAGCGTCCAGACATGAACTATCACGAACTGGCTAAAAAAGCGTAGCAATATAAAATCAGCTACATTTTAAAACATATCCTTCATATGATAACTCTGTAGACTTTGATGACTTGAAAACAAAATTGTGTTAAAACACTTGCTTAAAATATATGCCTCAACTGGAGATTACAGCAGTAATTCGTAGAGCTGGGTAGAATTTAAAAAATGCTGACAGCGTTTGGTTTTATTATATTTTAGTCATGTAGCAAGCAACACAGACCATAAGCATGTTGAACATTCGTATGCTTTTCAGGCAGGTAGTAGGGTGAGTTTTTTGTTCATTGGTTTACAACAGAGTTCGTGAAACGACTTTTTGCGAACTTTATGAGCTGGCAATGTCGCCTAATGCATGTTTCCGGTGCCAATTTCACTTGAATGCCAATTATGTAAATGCCATTTGTTGTAAGTGAGACATGACTAAATACCCAAGTTACCTCTTAACGCAATACCACCGATCACGACAGATTTGCTCTCTTTCAGACGCCGAAAAAGCACTAAAGGTGGTTAGCTGAAGAAAAGTTAACAGCCATGCTCCTAGAGTGAAATATCTGATAGGGAAGAATTTCCAGATTCTTATGGGTAGAGGTTGCCTGGGGAAAGTGCACAACAGTTTTACACCTCCTCCCCGAAAACAAATATACGGTACAATTGCGCTGAATTATTGTCCCATTCACGTGTCTCGACTTTCTTTTTGAACAGAAACTTACATTTATAATATTCTTTTTGCACCCACGATTTCGCATCGCTTCCGCCGACCAAATGCTGTTTTCAGAGATGACAGTCTTTTTGGGCTACCAAAGTTGGATGGTAGAGCGCACCACCACAGACTACGGTAAGGTTGGTATTTCATGAGTAATCCTCAGAAGGTCCTGGACGACCAGCCATTGCTGCGAATGCAATACCATGGGAATCCCTGGGGGCTTCCGGCACAACAGTATATACTTCAGACCGCCGTCCCCATTTACCGAATTTTAGCGGCTATTGGTTCACGATCAACGTGACCGCCACCATACCATTAGTGTACACAAAATAGCGAACCCAGTCGGACACATCCTTCTGGCATAATACGGTACGACATCGCGAAGCAGTGTAAAACCCCTCCGTGATTTCCCGTGCGGTGATTGTGCAGAATATTGAGATCTCACTGAGGTCCTGCATTGCCTACCTAATACAAAAAAACACTACAGGAATTTACGCTTTATTCCAATACGGCGCTCCTAAGTCAATGAGTACAAGGGTAAGTAAAGTAAAAAAGAAACTCTGTTGCTCATACGGTAATAAATTACCGTAACAAACAATAATAAATTACAGTAATAATTGCCGTAATTTAGCGTAAATTACGGTACGGTATTTTATGTTATTAAACGTTGCAGCAAACAACCTTTTGTATGTATTTTGCTTGGTTATCAGATTGGGATGAAGCCAGCTGTCTTTCCTAGGCTTGACGCTTTCGTTAAGGTTTGCCGTGTTTCACATATGTCGTTTAATTCAACCCAACAAATTACAGCCGCAAATATCGGTTTTTCATGTGCGTGTACGGTCCCAGCAGGACGACCTCGCAATTTTATTCTACTAAAAAGGTATCTCAGTTTAACGTGATGCGGCTCATGCCTTAGACCGCTTTTATTCAGCCGTTTTGTGAATGCAGATTACAATCCTTACGCCGGATGGTGTTTTTTGGCGCAATATCCCACCTAAATTTGTGACATTTTATGCCAGTGAAATGAGGCGGTGTTCTCTGAGTTCATTTTTATATCCAAACTCGCACCAAAATTTTCTGTCAGACCTATTAAATTGGAAACATGCAAGGCCAAACCGTACTGTAACGTTATTATTTACAAATTACACACTTCAAGTTGAAACAATGTGACCGTTCACACCATGCAACAGAAAGAGCAAACGCGCGGTCAGCTTGAAGCAGGGGATGAAGTAGCCTAGTGTGGACAGGTGCTAACGAGAAATCATCAAAGATTTCCGCACGGCTTCTGGCATTGGCTTTTTTGTTTACCGTGAAAGCCTGATAAGATACCTAACAAGATAAGCAAATATGTTGAAGACTCCGATTTTCAATACCAAAAAACTC
The DNA here is from genome assembly GCF_048455015.1 of Haemaphysalis longicornis. Classification (NCBI taxonomy): domain Eukaryota; kingdom Metazoa; phylum Arthropoda; class Arachnida; order Ixodida; family Ixodidae; genus Haemaphysalis; species Haemaphysalis longicornis. The sequence goes on from NW_027526445.1 coordinate 7,155,491, forward strand.
TACATGCAAACTACGGGCAGAAACGTCTCGCGCTACAACATTTTACTTTGAGGTGTTGAATTCTCTTTGTGTTTGTCAAGCTATTCATGCGTGTTTGATCTTATTGTGGGAAGCAAGAATATACCAGTTACAATGTTTCGTAAATGATATTCCTTTTTGGTAGGCACGTTTACGTAGGCATGATTGCTATTACGTTGTTCTAGTATTTCATCAATGATGAGGTATTTGTATTTCACTCATTTGTTTTCACTTTTAGCGTAATTGGATGCTATATTTTTGTGCGTTCGTTTTTTTCTGGAATAATAAAGTGGGGTTTTGTGGGTTTGGTTTATTACTGGGTCGCTTAAATTCACTTTTGAGATTCACGGTTCCCCTCAGATTGCGGCTTCAGTGACGCCCTAATGTTCAACGATATGTTTCTCCTTATTCTCACTCACATATAGGCGATTGATATAAGAAATACTGCTATGGAAAGCTGCAAGGAGAAAAATATTACACGTTTCTTGACCACGTTTTTGTTCTGCAAGATCCGAACACTAGCCGGTAAACAAGAGCGTAATGTAAAGGGCAGTAGTCACATTAACGATAACAGAAGATCTTACAATAGAAGGTGGAACGAACTGCTCGTCCAGAGCGGTAAATTAAACTGGCCAAAACGTAAAAACCTTAAGTGAGACATTGGTCAGGATAGTGCCCTTTTTGCTGTAGCTCCTCGCCTGCTACAGAAAAGGCCGCTGCTATCATCAACAGCCAACTTCGTCAACTCCAGGATGAAGGCCTCTCCTGCTGACCTCCACCCTCTCTTCTTCTGCACTGCACGAGTGCATTCTTTGCTTTCGAATTTTCTTTTCCCCTCTCAGGCCCCGCTATAAAGCATAGTAATAAAATTAATAATGTAGGCGCCACGAAAGTTACCACTGCGCTAACTCTGGTTTGTGTTAGCGGAAATAAAAAGTTTGGATCATAGCTCGCCGCTTCAGAAGTGTATGTAATTGCACGCGAGTAGAAAAATTCCCCCTTGACGCGGACAATTGTTTGAATAGAGAAACTGTAGCGAATGTTTCCCATATGTCCGCGGAAGTTGTGAGTGAGCGGAAGCATAGGAATCTCCTTCACAAACGGCTGCCGAGTCCATGGCGCAGCCGTGGAAAGCAGGCAACAGTTAAATGCTAGAGATATCAAACTCCAAGTGGGCTTCTTCCAAAACCACCAGAGCGCTCCGGTCTTCTTTATTCTTGAATGGTCGCACGCAACTCGGCTTGGCGCGGCCTTACTCGGCTCGGCTCAGCCTAAGGGCTGCGCCGAGCCAACTCTTGAGGCCAGCCCGAAGCCCAGCGGTCGACGCATGAAGAGGTAATACAACCGCCTAGCCAGAGAATAACAAATATATTTACAACAGAAGGCAGCAGTTGACGGGCCTGCGGGAGCCAGGCCTGGCTGAATGCTCGGAGTTCCGAGGAGCACTCACCGCTCGCTCCACGAGGCTCACAGTGGTGCTCGTTGTTCTGGGGAATGCTGCTACAGGACGCCAGCCCTCTAGTGGCGGAGCACTGGAGTAAGCCAGAACGGTACTTGTGGAGGCCATCTTGTGGGTTTTGTCGGCTGTTGCGACTACGGCGGCTGGGGAGGATAAACCGCGGTTAGTATTGGGGATTCATCTAGTTGTGCAGAGAGCGGCTCGTCAGTGAAGGCTGCTTTGAGGCGACGAACAGAAATAGTGTCCTACCTGCCATCTAAATCCACGGTGAAGGGCTTATCACCAAGATAAATGACTCGGTAGTGTCCACAGTAAGGGCGCTTATTTGGTTTCCACACGGGGTCACGGCAAGGAAAAACGTAGGGGCACGTCAACTGCTCGATGGCACATGGTATCCGCACACTGCTGGCAGCGTGGTGCGTGTGCACGAAGTGAGCGAAACGAATCTTGCAGTTTGATCACTGGTTGGGTAGGATCACGGCAGTGTGATGGTTTCGAATCTGTGAAAAACTCTCGTGGCAGGTGTAGCGGCACACAAAAGTCCATCTCTGCGAGCATGCAGTGCCGATCCTGCTTCAAAGTAGCCCGAAGAGTCAGCAGAACAAGCGGTGGAGCAATTTGGGTGGAGCAATGGAGGTGGAGCAATAGGGAGCGTCCGGCTGTGCCCTGAGTGCGGTCTTGAAGAAGCGGTGAAAACGCTCAACGAGCTGTGGTGAGGGTTCGGGAAGTCGCAAGAAGGGTCAGCCGGTTAGCGAGGAGTGCTGACTGAAACTGGTGACATCGGGTTGGGTTATAGTTGATGGGACACCATAGCAGGAATTAGTGTCCAACGAACGTGTTTCTCTGGTTTCACAATGGATGTCGGGAAGTGGAAACGCCTCTGGCCAACGTTTGAAACGATCGACGCAAGTAACTATGCGTTGCCTTGTTAGGGAGCGCAGGGCCACAAAATGTCTATGTGCACCTTGATGAAGCGCTCAGTTTGTTCCGTAAAAGAGCCGAAAGAAGCCTTGGTGTGTCGGCTAACGTTTGACTGTTATCATACGAGACAGCAGGGCGTAAATTCGCGTGCGTCCTTTTTGATGCCTGGCTGAACGAAACGCTGCGTTACCAGGTATAGCGGGGCTCCTGTTCTAGTGTGTCATAGTCTATGGAACGCATCGAAAACCATAAGCGGGAAATATGCCGGGACACATCGCAAAACACCGGCACAACCGGCGATAGAATGGGTACTTCACAAAAGTGCACTGCGGCGGGACTTTCGCGGTATGCTATAATGTCGGCGTCATCCTATTGCACTAATGCGAGTGCGGTGAAGTCGACGTGAGCCGAGTGGGAACTCGCCATTGAAGCGGCGACACGCGAAAGCGAATCTGGGACTCCATTGTCCTGCATTTGAACTTGCTGTGTGTCGATTGTGAATTCCGCGATAAAAAACACAGTACGCGTTTCACGAGGTAAAAATGTAGTGGATTTTCACTAAATGGCGATGATCAGAGGTTTGTGGTCCGTCTGGATAATGAACTCTGGACCGTCGAAGACGTGTTGGAAGGGATGTACAGCCATGCACTTTGCAAGGAGGTCTCTTCCTAAAGTGCTGTAGTGAGACTCCGCGGGTGACAACTTGCGGGGAAAGAAAGCAAGGGGCTGCCAGGCACTGTTTACAATTGCAGGACAGCCCCCACTGCAGCGTCAGATGCGTAGGTTTAAGGAAAATGGAACTCCCGGTCTCGTATGGATTAAAATGGTTGCCTAGGATAGCGGGGTCCTGACATTCTCGAAAGCGGTTAGTGCTACTGGAGACAAATAGTGGACATGCGTTCGGTTTGTTTCCCTTCAGCACGTTTGTCAGCTGCCGGAGGAGGTCGACGAAGTTCTGAAAGAAATTGACGTAAAATGTGTGAGGCCAAGAAACTCGCGGCGCTTGCGTATTGAAGATTGCTGCGGGAAATCTTGGATGGCCTGTACTTTTGAAGGCAAGGTGCGAATGCCATTCTTGTCTACACGGGGACTGAGGTAGTCTAGCTCGTGACAACGGAACTCGCACTTGGCTCTACTGTCGATAAGGTCGTATTCGGCAAGGCGACTGAAGAGTAGACGAACGTACTGGATGTGTTGTTCTGCGTCGCTGCTGTACCCAACGAAGTCATCGATGTAAGCGAGGTAAAAAGGTAATCTTCGGGTCTTGGTGTCGATGAACTGTTGGAAAGTTTGTACAGCATTGTCAAAGCCGAAAGCCACGCGCACGTACTCAAAAAGTCCAAATGGCGTGATGATTGCCATCTTCTGATTATTCGCCGGTACCACAGGAATCTGATGGCAGGCCTTAATAATGTCGATCGCAGAAAAAGCTGTCGCCCGATGTAGTGGAGTTGAGGAGCTGTGCGTAAAAGGGTACCGATCGGGAACAGTGGCGCTGTTTAGCAACCGGTCATCCACTCAGGAATGCCAGTCTACAGGTGACGACTTTGACACCCTGTGCAGCGGGGATGTGTAAGGGCTTCACGATTGTAGAACGATTGCGAGCTCAAGCATGTGTTCGAACTGGTTGCATTACGACCTTGCAGCAAACGGGCGGTAAGCGACGAGCTCGAGCGTGAATGGGTAGGCCAGTAGTTACAATGTGGGGCGTCACGTAATGTCCGACGGGGTGGAGGAAATTGGCAGGCCCCTGAAGGTACGGGAATTCCTCAAGAATCTTCTCGTAGACCAACTTAGACGATGTGCTTGCGACCGCCAAGAGCGGTTTCTTCAACGCTATACCAAGGACAAAGAAGTGCGTTTTAGTATCAATGAGGCGCTTGAGGTGTATGTCAACTAGCCAGTTGTAGTGACGCAGTAATCAGCGCCGAGTATGGGGTAGGCAACATCAACGATAAGAAAATCCACCCAAACGTTCTTCGGAGGGTAAGGTTGACGGACAACAATTTGTCCCCTAGGTGGCAATGGAAGATTTGTTGGCAGCTTGCAAGCTGCATGTGGCTTTCCAGCTCCTGCGGGACAAGGATGAAGACGGTAGGGCTCTGACCTCCACGTCGGTGTCGACGAGAAAACGCAGTCAAGTGATGTTGTCTGTCACAGAAAACAAGCGGCTTACTTTGAAACTGACACCACTAGCCACCTCCAGTGGTGCGCCGGCGAGTTTTCCTGAAAAGTGCTGGGTGCCGCACCCTTCCGTGCTGCTTTTCCAAAGTTGAGTTCGTACCAGCATACGCCTTGCCTTGAAGGCGATGAGGAATGGAGGCACGAGAAGGACCGGCCTCACTAGGGAGAGGGCTGGCCTGGGCTGAGAGAGCGGCGATGGTATCTGATACCGTGGTGACCTCACAATCAAATTCCTCTAGCATGCTCGGCAGCACAGGGGAAGACTGCCTTCTGGGTGCTGCTTTAGTGCATCGGGAATGTTCCGGCTGTGATAAGTTGACCACGGGACGTTCGATAGCGGTTGATACGTCCAGGAAGAATTCTGCAAGTTGAACTAGCTCCCCGCACGGGGCACCTTGAGTAATCTTGGTGACGGTACTGGCGGTACCGCGGTCCCCGAGCCCCCCAACATAAGCTGTGACCTACCGTGGTGATGTGTTTTAAAGGTGAAGGATAGAAACCTCTAACGGTGGCCGTCGGAGCCTTGGTAAAGCTCCGGCCGATGGGCTCCCTGCCTGTCTACCTGGCAGGGAGCTCCGGGACCTCTTTGACTACCAGGATAAGGTCAAAGAAGAAAGTACCCCAGTCTCTCTGCTTTTATACTATGCCGCATGGTATTATCTAAACCCCCCCCCCCAACCGTGATCGGCCCCCTAAAAGGGTCCGCACCGAAGTATCGTTTCTTCCATTGCCATCTTTGACATTTCCTGAACCAGATCATTACTCTCGATTTCTTGTCATGGAGTCCCTCAATCCAACCCACCCTCTAGCATCTCAGTCAGTCTTCTTGATCGCCAAGTATCTTGAAGCAATAATAGGAAAATCGTATAAGTGCAAAAAACAAAGGTCTGTTAGACTCCTAATCGAAATAAATGACAAGCAGCAGGCTGCAAAGCTTCTAGCTCAGACTAGACTGGCTGATCTCGACATCAGGCTCACACCCCATCGGAACCTCAACAGCTCGCAGGATGTGATATCCGAAACAGATCTCCTGAACGAAACGGATGCGGGTCTCCTTGCCGGCTTGAAGGATCAGGGTGTCACTGCCGTGAGACGCATCACTATCCCCAGAGACGACAGGGAGATTCCCACTAAGCACATTATCTTGACTTTTGACCGCGCAGTTCTTCCACAACACATACATGCAGGTTTTATCCGTTGCTCCATCCGTCCGTACATCCCGAATCCGCGGCGCTGTTTAAAGTGCCAGCGGTTCGGGCATGGTACCAACTCTTGCCGCGGCCGAACGACGTGTGCAAAATGCGCGGCGCACGATCATCCGACTGACAACTGTCCATCCGACACCCTCTGTTGTGTGAACTGCAGCGGTCCGCATGGAGCGTACTCCCGCAAGTGTGAAAAATTCCAACTGGAAAAAAAGATAATCAACATAAAGGTAACTGAGAACTTCACCTTCCCAGAGGCGCGAAAGAGGTTCGCCTCTTTCCCCCTGGGTAGGTACGCCGACGCGGCTCGCCGGGGGGCGGAGCGGCGTCTGGTGTCCACAGGGGCCCAGTTCAGCGAGTCTGACCTGGTCCCTACCCGCCCCCCCCCCCCCTGGGTTGCCTCTGGCAGCCCAACCCGCCACCACGCCGCTTGCTGAGGCAGCAGCGGTTGTGGTGGCAAAGTCTTCCGTCGCGACCGGTGCCGCTCCCGCCTCTGTCTCCCCATCCTCCAGTGCGTTGGAGGGTACCGAGGTGATGGACACCACGGGCCCCGCACCGGGTCCCACCGCCACCGTACCGCCCGTGCCACCTCTGGCGCCCCGGACGCCCTCGGCGGTGGCGGAACAAACGAAGGGCTCCCGAGGGGGGGCCAAGTCCGGGGGGCCCGGTCCGTCGGGCACCCCGGTCCGTCGGGCACATCCGACGACAAGATGGATGTCGGGCCGTTCCTGCCTGCAACGCAGCGCAAGGAGCGGCCAACGACTTCCAAGCCTACAGACAGGCGCAAAAAGCCTAATTCCAGAGTAACAGCCCCAAAAGACGACACATGAACACACACACACACTCCAGTCATTCTTAAATGTAAATAATGGGAACAGACAACATCATTCAATGGAACTGTAGAGGCCTTATCAACAATCTATATGATGTGTACGAGATACTTCATTCACATCAGCCAAGTCTCATGTGTCTTCAGGAAACACACCTAAATAGTAAACATACTAACTTCTTGAAAAGCTACTTGGTTTTTCGAAAAGACAGTCAAACTTGTACTTATTGTTCAGGTGGTGTGGCCATAGTAGCCCGAAAATCCTTAGCGTGTCACAGCATCCACCTTATTCGAACAATTATTTTTGATAGGTTAATAACGGTATGCTCCCTCTACATCCCTCCGGATGACCAACTATCGAACAGTGATTTTGAGGCCCTGATAGATCAACTACCTGAACCGTACTTAGTCTTAGGCGACCTCAATGCACATAATTCAATCCGGGGCTCTTCCCGCACAGATGCCCGAGTTCGCCTAATTAAAAAATTTCTAACATCTTCGGGAGCATGCCTTTTTAACAAAAACCAAGTTACATATTATAACATAGGACAAAACAGTTATTCACATCTTGACTTGGCTCTTGGCTCTGCAGTTCTTTTCCCATTTCTTGAGTGGCATGTGGACACAAACCTATATAGTAGTGACCACTTCCCCACCAAATTGACATACATAGGCATAGGCACAAACACTTCCCCCTCTCATAAAAGGTTCAATGAGGGAAGAGCAAACTGGAGTACATTCACAAAAACATCTAAACTGCACTACACATCCATAAAACACCTACACGCAGAAGGCGCGACCCAACTGCTCACGGCGCACATCCTCGACGCCGCCGCAAAGTCCATTCCCCAGTTCTCCGGTGCCCCGCGCAACCCAAGGAGGCCCTGGTGGAACAAGGACTGCAGGCGAGCGCGAGTGGCCCAGAACAAGGCGTGGGGTATCCTTCGCCGGTACCCCACGTCGGCTAACTTAATTTCTTTTAAAAGAGCAAAGGCCTTGGGAAAGCGCGTGCGCCGTGAGGCAAAACGGGGTAGTTGGCGGTCCTTCATAACATCCGTAAATTCATACACAGACACACGCAAGGTATGGACACGAATACGTAAACTTAAAGGACAACATACACATAGCCTGCCCTTGGTCAGCACGACTGGGGACACACTAGATCAGGCTAACACACTTGCACAACACTTTCAACACGTGTCAAGCTCTGCACACTACACAAACACTTTCCTGAAACATAAAGCCTCTTGTGAAAAGAAGTCCCTACGTGACCACAACCAATCACAGACTTCTTACAACTCCCTGTTTTCACTACATGAGCTGAGGGCTGCTCTAAGCACGTGTAAACCCTCAGCTCCAGGCCCAGACAACATTACATATACAATGATACAGCACTTACACACAGACACTCTTGTAACACTCCTTCACCTTTACAACAAGATATTTCTTTCGGGGCACATTCCAAAGTCTTGGAGGGAGGCCATAGTTGTAGCATTCTTGAAAGAAGGGAAGGACCCTTCCTCTCCGGCTAGCTATCGACCCATTGCCCTGACCAGCTGCCTGTGCAAGCTTCTCGAGAAGATGATAAATAGCAGGCTCGTGTACTTCCTTGAGTACAACAGTCTTCTCGAGAGCTGCCAGGCAGGCTTCCGGGCGGGGCGATCAACGAACGATCAACTCGTAGCTCTTGAAACATATATAAAGGATGCCTTTGTGCATAAGCAATTTTGTCTTACGGTGTTTTTCGACATAGAGAAAGCCTATGACACCGCTTGGCGGTACGGTATCCTTAGTGACCTAAAGTCCATCCTTGTTGCGGGCAACATGTTGAACATCCTTTGTAGTTATATGTCGGAGAGAACATTTGGCGTCAAAGTTGGTTGTGCACTGTCAAATGTTCACGTGCAAGAAAATGGCGTGCCGCAAGGTGGAGTGTTGAGCTGCACCCTCTTCATAGTAAAAATGAACTCTCTTTGAAAGGCACTGCCACCTACAATCTCTTATTCTATGTATGTAGATGACGTGCAGATATCCTTTAAATCGTGTAACCTGTCCATCTGCGAACGTCAAGACCAGCTCGGCGTCAAGAAACTTGCCGGCTGGGCTGTCAAGAATGGCTTTAATCTTAATCCCGCGAAGACCTCTTGTGTTCTGTTCTCCAGGAGGCGTGGCGTCCACCCGGACCCAGACATCGCTCTTGCGAATGTGCCAATTCCTGTGAACAAGGAGCACAAGTTTTTAGGTATTTTATTCGACGAAAAACTTACATTCATCCCACATATCATACAGCTCAAATGCAAATGCTTAAAAACAATGAATATTCTTAAGGTCCTCTCACATCAATCTTATGGGGCCGAGAAACAACTCCTACTGCGCCTGTACAAAGCGTTGGTGGGGTCTCGGCTCGACTACGGCAGTGTCGTGTATGGGTCGGCTACAAAAACAGCACTGAAAATGCTCGACCCAGTGCTGCATCTTGGCCTTCGCCTCTCATGTGGCGCATCCGCACTAGCATTGTTGAAAGTCTTTATGTCGAGTGCGACAAATGGTGCCTAGGGCATCAGCGGGAGTATGTTGACCTGTTGTATGCATCCAAGATCGTGTCTCTGACCAACCATCCTTTTAATCCCATCATGAACGATACATCAAATTTACAACTCTTTTTAAACAGGCCATCTATTCCCTTAGCGTTCTCTCTCAGAGTTAGGGAAGAGGCTTCTGCACTCCATGTCCCCCTTTCAGACACGCACAAGACACCCATTCATAATTTCATCGCACCATGGCATCTTCGTCCTCGTCCTGTAACATGCGACCTGTCATTCATTCCTGTAGAAAAAAATAGGGTACCCAGGAATGCAATTCTGCAGCACTTCCTGTTCGTGCAGGACAAGTGCAGGTGCGCAGAATTCTATAGCGACACGTCCAAAACTAATTCTACTGTCTCTTGTGCAGCGCACGGACCAAATTTTAGAGTTATCAAAACAACGAATTTTCACAGCAGTATTTACACGGCAGAAGCGTATGGCATTTTATTCGTGTCAAATCACATCCTCGAACATAGGATTCCAAAGTCCATCGTCTACACAGATTCTCTAAGCGTTGTGCAGGCATTGTCATCAGGAAGGTAGTCAAAAAACTATGTAATCAATGTTCTTTTAAAGGTCATAATGACTGCATATGCTTCAGATTTAGAAATAACCATATGCTGGGTACCAGGTCACTGTGGGATCCCTGGAAATGAGACCGCTGATCAAATGGCTAGTGCTGCTGCTCTCATGACCACAGTTGACAGAACAACAGTACCTTACACCGACCTAAAGACACACATCAGACGACAGCTTCGTAACACATGGCAACTACACTGGAGTCAACAAACAGACAACAAACTGCACGTAATAAAACCACAACTGGGACGCTACATAACTGACTCACACAACAGATACACTGAAGTTGCCCTGGCTAGGCTGCGGATAGGCCACACACACATGCGACGCACTCCCACCTGCTCACTGGAACTTCGGGACCCACGTGTAGCAGGTGAGGAAAGGGCCTATCCGTAGTCCACATACTAATCACATGCAGAGCACTTGACACAACACGACACAAACATTTCCCTGAATTATACAGAGGACACATTCCTTTGCACCCATCATATTTTTTAGCCGACGAACCAATGTTTTCTAGTCAGCGTGTTTTGAAGTTTTTAGCTGAGGTGAACTTTCTTCAGCTCTTGTCATTTCACGTGTAATCATCCTGGCCCTATACACCAGCCATCTCCATTGTCTTGTTTGCATCACTTTATTGTCTTTTAGTCACATGTTCTAGTATTTACGGTCTCATCGCAATTTAACTTCTTTTTGGCGCTCCTTGCCCATAGTCGGCCTTGCGCCTATAAAACCCAGCTATCATCATCATCAAGTTGAACCAGCTGGGAAATAGATAAACTGGTGGAGTTAGCCAGCACCATGCGGACAGAGGTAGGCAGGCATTTAAGGAAAAGCTCTCGAAGCTAAGCTTCATCGAACGTGCCTTTCGTTTCTCCAAGGAGCTGTTGAAGGCGATGCAGTAGCTGAGAGGGCTTGCGATCATCGAGTTCTTCAGATTGTAGAAGCTACAACTGTCGCTGTTCCGACATTCTCATCCACTTCATGAGGGGGGCGGGTGCCGGTGGTGAACCTATCAGGTTACGAAACTCGGTTGCGATCTCCGGAGGCAGTGCACACACGAGATGGTTGAAGTTTTGGCTCTGCGACGTGATCCTAGAAATGGCGAACCGGCTCGTTACCTGGGCAAGCCAGAGCTGCGGTTCGTCAAGCCAGTACTGCGGAAGATGCAGCGAAAATGCAGCCACGTCTCCTGCGCGGAAAAGGCTGTTCGATGGCTCTCATCTGCAGCGGGGGGTCCGAGCTGGGCATCCAAGGCGTTATGATTGTCGCTAGCGATGTCCGATGTCTGTGGTTACAAATTCTGTGGCAGCACGGGGCAATGAAAACGCCGGCTCACAGAACAACACATATATTTAGAACTGAAGGCAGCAGCTGTCAGGCTAGGGGCTGCAATACCTGGCCGAATGCTCGTAGTACCTAGGAACAGTGACCGCTCGCGCCATGAGCTTCACGGTGGTGCTTTGTCGTCTTCGGCAATGCTGCTACACGCTGTATATGAAGTCTCGCCTCGTCGACGCCGCATCCATCGACCTCTCCACTTCCGCTGGCCGAAGTGGTAATGCCATCTCACGGTGAAGAAGCGAACCCAGCCGTCCCTGCCGCTGCCATCGGTACACTACCGTTGGTAAGGCCCAGAGAAAACAGCCGCGCGTCGTCTCGGAGCGCTCCAAGTGCATCGCCCGCCAACGCCCACCGAGCCGGAATTGCGGCTGTCAGCAATTTCCACAATCTTTCTATTTGAAAACTGGCCGCCACTAAAATTTAAACGGCGCAGTTCTTTTCAAGCATCGTTCGAAACCTGAAGTTAGGAAAATGCCATTAAGCATCTCACGCATGGCAGTTTACTCAAACGTTCGCCACCTGATATGATCGCTGCGAAGAACGCCTAATAGGCCCGCAAGTGTGTTTCTGGAGCTCGCGTCTTTCACGGTTGGAAAGAACACCAGGTTGCTAGTACCCGTAGACGGAAACCGTAGCGTCGAACTTGGCGGAGGCACGTGCTGCTGTAACCTCCGCATCCAACTCGGGGTCGTCTCTGGATTGCTCCGCTACTTTTGTGGGAGCTAGGTCCCTTCTTCGTCATGAGTTCCGTGGTTGTTTCGGCGTCTGGTCCTCTAGAACGCATGATTGGGTTTTCGCGCAGTGTGGAGGCTCCTGGGGCCCAAGCAGTTCACTACTCTGCGCTCCGAGCTACCTTCACTAGCAGGCCCCGCCAGTTGGTTCAGCTTTCATCTGCTCTCTTGTCATGGTGATGGCGCCTGGCGTATACCTCTCGGTGCCACCTGTGGGCGGGGTCCCCGTCTAACACTCAGATGTGAGAAATACCAACTATTGAATGAGACTGCAGTGGGGTGCTTTTTTAAGAAATCGGAGAGGTGTGTCTGGTCGACATCTTCATTGCTGCAAATATTTTCTATAGAGCTCCTTTTGATACTTGTTCATTTCTCGTCCTACATTGCGGTCATAAGATTTTACAAACCACTTGCGAATGCACCGCAGCACTGCTAACAAGGACAAACGTGCCGCTTTGCAGCATCGCAGGAAAAAAAACATAGTGCAACATGGTTTTGATGTTCGTCATAGAGAGCAATCTTGGCGTTAATTTCTGGCAGCTTGAAAATAATTGAAAACGGCCTTATTAATTGGCTTTCCAAGCATACCAATATTACATTACCTTGCTGCAGTACAAGGCATTTTTTCATATCCAAGCATGTTGACTCCATAAACTCAAATTGGCAAGAAGTTCCAACAAAGAAAGAAGAATAACACTAACAGAGTTCAACAACCAGGCTTGCTCAGGTCACGAGGAAAACACCCTATTTGGGCAATTTTTAAATTTATTTTCTCATTTCGGGACTTCTATTAATAATAATTCGCTCTGCAAGCCGAGAACGAATAAGTTAAATCATCCGCTAGTTTGCAGAGCATTTGAATAAAAGAAATGCGCAATAGCTCCAGTAGTTTTTCTATTACAGCCGTAAAATTTTCCAATGTTTCGCAAGCAGCTCAACGCGTCAGCCACCCGAGCCGAATTTGAGAATTTTTTTTAGAAAGGAAAAAACTTTTTTTTTTCAAATAACCACACTTATATGTTCCCCTGTGCACAAAGAGTAACACATAAAGAAATATTGTCGATATTCAAGCTCTCGACCGGGCACGCCTCTACGATCACTCATGAAAACATCCAGCGTATGTCTGCTATCTCCTGTGACTCTTGCCTCAGCTTACTTGAAAGCAGCTAATACAGGCGCTGGCTTTTAAAATAGCCATTTGAAGTTTCTCTTGATGGGCGCATTACTCGGCAAAGCTACGCCAGCACCAAGATGTTAGGCCTAGGAAAACTCACTTGAAGCAATACCTGCTTCACGAGGGCCTGCACCAACCCAAAAAAGATGCGGCTTACGGGGTGGCACCCATCCCTCCCCCCTAACACACGCACGCACACAATCCCTATCCAACACCCCAGATTGCAGCAATACTAGCTTTACTAGCCTCAGCATCCGCCGCTATCTTTGTGGCTCACAGGCGCGCTCATAAGCACTCACTGCCACAGTAAAGCTCACCCACACGCCCATCTCCGGTATCGGCCATACGGGCTTCCCTAACGCCGCCTACAGGGCCAGACACATGTCCGTCTTTGCAGCCGGTTTGCGGCGCAGGTAAACGTTTTGGAAACCGCTCCCTGCCGCCGTTTGGTGGAATTGGAGACACATGGTGCGCGGGCGCCGTCTATGCGTCGGGACGCTTAGCTCCGCCCCGTTTCGTTGTCCGTGCATGCTGCCTTTGGCAGCCCGCACAAGGGTCGCAGGTCGCATTGACTCTTGACAGAGTGCTCCTGATTGCCTCGCGATGCTCGTGATTTCCTCTCGTAAATGATAGTTGCTATTGAAGAAGAAAGCTGCGCTTCTGCGCACTCAAAAGCGAAAGCACGGAAAAGAACGACGACAACACGGAATAAATAATCGCGCAAACGGACCAAACCAGCCTACGCCTGTCATCTGTGGAAATTTAACACACACTATTAGTCAAGAAAATGAGCTTAATCAAGATAATGGTGTAATTTAGATAATCGGCGAAAAGAAACAAAAAAAATCAAAATAAAATACCCCTATAAAATACTCATAGTCAAATGTGGCTCTGAAAGCCCCAGCGAATACTGGTGGCGTAAGAATGCCACGCATTATTGACAGTTATCTCGATTTCCGCAAATTCTTTTCTCATTCAATGTGCAACGAATATGGTTTCAGTGGTTGTTCTTTGCACATGAATTTTAATAAAACCACCGTATCAACCACGATAAAGGAATCCTTCACTGACTACACAAAAAAAAAAACACTGCAAAGCCGACACTTCTCAGAGATGTTGCTCGTAATTTTACTGTATGCAGCGTGGTCTTTCGCTTTTACAAGGCAAGCGAAATCTCTTCCAACAGTGGGGAAAGAATAAATGAGTAAAGATGTTTTCTGATCCCATATATTTGGTCCAGCTCGTACCAGAGATATCAGCAGATCGTTTTCGGCGATGCGGGCCGCCCTTGAGCTGCTCATGGCTGCGGCACAGAAGAAAGCCACCTCGCGAAACCCAGGAGCTGAGGACACACCGAATAGAGGCTCCCCCCTTTTTCCTAGAAACCCGCGGAAACGTCATGAATGACGCTTCCGCGGGTCCTGCTGTTATTGGCTGCCGCCCCCTGCCAAGTTAACTTCCCACACGTTTGACGCGTATCGCGGCGGAAAATATCTGGGAGGTTTGACGCATGCGGAGAGCCGGTTTTGGGTGTCAGGCGGGGACCATTCCGGCTACCGGAACGGGGAATCGCGTGCACAGACGCGTCCCTCTCCGCGAAATGTGTGTCTCCTGCTTACAACTGCGTTGCACACGGCAGTCGCCGGAGGTTCGCCTTTTAGAAAGACTGGAAGGCACATTGCGATAAACTAGCCTCTTGCTGAGACATGCGAAGCTTTGTTTCGGCCTGAATGCAATATCGCGCTGCGTTTTCTCCACATTAGGCAGAACGAGATGCAGGCACGCAATTGTGTGGAGGCAATTTCGACGCCCATCGTTTTAACTACGGCAGACAAAAATACCGACCTTCAAAGTACTGCCCATTCGTTGCCAGACGCTGCGTGGGCCACCGCGGCGCCTGGAACTCTAAGACCTCTAGTGGCGGATTTGTCGCGCGCGTCGGTCCAGTAGAAAACCCTGCATCGTCGTTGGTAGATCCCGCGCATCGTACGGTGCCTGGTGGACAATTCAGAAGTGGTACCGTGGCGTCCGCACGGGTACAGCATGCCGAGAGAGATGGCCAGCCGTATCCTTGAAAGTAGTCCTATGTGTTTCTAGCCTCGTAAGCGTTTATGTCGGCGAGCTTCTACCGGTTGTTTTTCCCGCATCCGTTATTTCTCACCTAGCCTGTATTCGGCTCAAATGCATTTGCAGTTGCGGCAGGACATTGGGCACTGAAATTTGGGTAACCCGGCTAGCTGAGTCGGTAGAGCAACGTACGCTTAATCACAAGATAGTGGGTTCGAGCACCACGTGGCGCGCCAAAATGGGGGTGACGGTCTGACTAGGACGATTCTCCACATGCGGCTGCCGTGTCCACGCAGCCCGAGTGGGAGGGAGGCAAGAGGAAACTGGAATCAGATGCCAGCCCCCAAGGAGGTTATTCCCAAACCATCCAAGCACTCATTTCTACAATGTCGTCCGATCTATGTTGCTTGAACAGCTGTACTCCTGCCACTCCGGCCATACAGGTAGATTACGGGCCGTCATTACGCCGAATCTATGCTACCGGGTCGCTATAGCGGTGTGGGCCGTGATTTATGCTGCCAGTCTGCTCGCCGCAGTACCCCCGGGACAAGTAAGCGACAATATACAAGTTTTTTTTTATTCCAATTCATTTCATTCATTGCATCCATAAACGCCCGTGGATATAGGGTTTTATTCAAAAGCTTTCGTGTTTTATACTGCTCCAGCACTTGTATGGCTGCAAATGATTGGAAAAGTAATCAATTTTTGTTAAAGTGCTTATTCTCGCCTCAAATCGTGTGTTTCGGAACGTCAGCAATGAAGTCGTAAGGGCCCGTAATCAAACAAACTTCCACTGAATCATTCGGCTCTGCAGCATTGCTTGCCGTGAATCCTTCAAGATGGCGCTACCATGCTCAACCACGGACCGCTGTCCGCCGTTGCTTTGTTTCTGAGTGTATTTGCACCGGGCTTGTTTTTCTTGCTGTAGAAAATATTCGCTACGGAAAACATGGGGTATCCTCGACAAACGTGGTCTCGTAGTACAAAGTCCCATACCACAATCGGCCAGTGTCGTTTAAGACAACTCCTTACCGGGGGACTGCTTTGCAGCTAACTCAAGCATAGCACCAGAGCAGGGTGCATCGGCACTTCTCTGCTTAAGTGTTTTCCGTGAGTTCATTGTTTGCCGCACCATTCTTGCGGCTGTAAAATGAATATGCATCACATTTAAGCGGAAATAGCTCCTGCAGTAAGATAATTACCCGTGCCTAATTTGCGTTTGCCTTTGCCGGCCTCGCCCAATCGCACAGCTGGGCTCATATAGACATCAGGGGTTGTCATACGGGAGATGGGCCTGTGGGTCGCATGACCCTTCCATTTTTTGCTAATTACACAACTTCTTTAAGCGAAGTGGCGTTAAAAGTGGTGTCGGTATGATTCTAACGAGACAATCTTTTGAATCTACCAAACTTGTGTTTCGTCTGCATGGCCCAATTAAGCCTCTTCTCTGCTCATCCGCACGCCAGAGCATTTCTACTCCCAGGCCCCGCGGCGGTGGGGACATCGCACAGGGCTCAAGCAAATGCCGCTGTCGCCGCCGCCATCCTCAACGAGCGGCGGTGACAACAGCCGCGACACCATGTCGGAGAAATGCAGGCGATTTGTCTGCAAACCGCGCACCGTGTCGGGCTCGTGGGTTTACAATTTCCATAGGTTATTTCTACTACAACGACGAAGAAACAAAAAGCAAGACTACTATGCAACGACGGCGTAGCAGTAGAGAAGTCAAGCCACCGAATAAGTAAAAAGATAAAAAAGAAAGCGTATCAAATGCTGCAAACGCAATTGGTACTTTGATGGACGATGAGTAATGCACTGATGTGACCAATTACTTCTGCGGTTACATTCGCCGACTTATAGCAATTACTTCAATCTTCGTAGGCTGAGTATAATGGATTTAAGGTATTCTTGTGCAGAATTACTTGACAAGTATTGTGTGGTTTTCAAAATAAATCAAAAGCTTTTTAGCGTTTTCTTCTTAGTTTAAGAACATTTCCACAAACGTTTTTACAGGACTTGACCTGAAACATTTCAAATTTTTCTTGAATCATACGGGATTTTTGTTAACTCAAATATTCACATCGGCATCGAAGCTTGATTTTAAAACAAATATTTACAACGTACAAATAAAATATAAATTTTTGTTACAAAAAGTATGAACAAAAAATATTACTGGATAGAACATAGTCATTTTGTTTCATAATATGTAAATAGAACTGAAAAGCCACTCTGAATAAATAGTGTCCGTAAGTGGAATAGTTGATAAGAAAATGTTCGGTCTGCCATTAGAAACCGTATTTTCAGAAATCCCCCTTAAAACTTTTTTTTCGAATCACTACTTCTAGCGCGGATTCTACGAACAAGACAATGCCACCTGCACAGTGAAATTCACCAGTAAAAAATCGCTCTAATCTCTAAAAATTCATTCCAGTTCATTGCCCGCAAACATAATTACAGTCGAATGACCAGACAAAAATACATGTTTCGCAATGCATGCGGAAACTAAAAATCTCACCTACCAAGACAGGGAAGTAAATAGGCGCTATATTTTAGTAATTGTAAAAAAGGAAACTTCATTAGGCGATTTTAAAGAAGAATATAGCAACCACTATGCGTCACGCTAAAGCTGTAGTAGATAAACGATGCCAGAGGGGACGCGTTAAACGCAAATTCTAAAGGAATTTTGTTGCTCGTCTGAGGATGCCGCTTAATGGCACGGTTTATGAAGATTGTTACCATGTTATGGCACCCTGATAAAAAATTTAGGCGCTTTTGCTCTTCATCCCACTTATAAACTGATCATGTTTATTGCCTGAAATCAGCGCGCAGACCACCTCAGATGATTTCGTTTCGCAAAAATTCTTTTGTCTTCCTTGATTTATGGTTGCAGCTGTTCTGCTCGAGGAAAAATCCCAAGAAAGTGCTTTATTATCACTCAATTCCGAGAATTTTTCCCTTCAAATTATAATTTCAAAGTGTTAGCAGGGAACACTGGAGTGTTTCAGACAGAGAAAACACGCCCACCTAGGTGTTGGCGGGGCTTTTGTTCCTGTCATCAGCTGGTGTGAGGCACACCTTAAAATTGTTCAATCTAAAAAAAGTGCATTTTCACAAATTATTTGTGCGATAAACGTCTTCTTAATACTATTGTCGTAATAATACTTGGAAGATGATCCACCCTAACGTCTTTTTATTATATAAAATAAATACAATATTTATTCACTACTTATTATGGAATTTCTTCTAGTAACAGTACCAAGAAGTCATCACGAACCAGCCAACCCATAACTGCGAGTATATGAGACACCGAGAAATCAGTAATAAATCAGGGTTGCTTTCTTAAAAGAGAAAAATGCAAGTGTTCTTTACTTTCTTGACATTTATGCTTCTAACGTTTTGGCATATACTTTTCTGGCACTCTTGTAAATGGCCCTTGTGTTTTTATAGGGGCGCTGCGTCCATTACTGTGGTTGGGGTTTTTATTTAATTCTTTATGTGCCTACTAATTCTGGATGACAGTTCCAAGGTTCAAATCTCGACTGCAAATATTTTTCAGTTTGTAAGACAGGTGAGTGTTTCTACTTAATATAGTTCTTCGAAAGCTATTCTAAAAAGTGTTAGTAGAGAAACAAACTGTTGACCTATTTATTTCCCACTTAGAATTAGAGGGCAGTTTTTGTTGATTATCAGACTGTGTGTGTTGTTCTACTGCTAGCGGCTTGTACAATCAATTGGAGATATCAGCAATATTTTGGTAATGTTGAAAAAACACGCCCATCCGCATCTCCAGGTCCAAAACAAAGTCACATACTGCAAAAGCAGCCTTCAATAAAATTGTTTCTTTAGCCCTTGTGGTGCCCACGTGGGAGAGTGGAGTGCCCGCTTATTCCCTCTTCCATCAGGCGAATGGTACTAACATAGTCTAGAATTTTTTACTAGCCTGCGCTGGTAATCTGCTTTTAACAAAGATGTGGAGTGGTATGGAACTTTTAAACTCCACTGCAATCTAAAATAAATAACGGGTACAACGTAGCATCAAGTTGATTATTAAACACCGGTGGAGAAGTTGCTGCATTTTAGACATCCACGCTTTTTACGCCAGCTCTCTATTAATTGAGTCCGCTTTTTTCTGTGCCCACGTAAAATCTTTCGGAGCGAATCCGACTACGTGTCATCGAAGGGGGAAGCTTTCAAGGGTGTTCGCTCGATTGCGTACCTGTTTGGTAAAGCGGGTGCTGTCAAGGGAGGTTACCCCTGGAACAAAATCTTAACCTACGCCGTTTGAGCATTCGAGATGAAACCGTAAAAACGCAGTCTTTCGCATTATGTCGCGAGATTCCCCCGAGCGGAACACCTTGCGTATTAAAGGATGGCAGTGTGTAGCGACACAGGTAACATCCATCTCGCATATAGAAGCTGTGACCAACGACGCTGATATGGGGAAAGAAGGGCCAAACTATGGCCGTCCGAGCTATGGTGAGTTTCAGGCAGATGGCCTAGCTGTCCATCTACAAAGCCGCAAGGTCACTCAAGTGGGCTATATTCTATGCTTTCATTCATTCTTTTTTCGCGCTCTATGTTAAAATAAACCCCCATGAAAAAACCTGATCGGTCGCTGAAATTTACCCTAGCGAAGTTGTGCCTTCACCCCTACCGAGCATCACTTTCGCGAAACGTGAAAGCTACCACTTCTCTTGTTACTTGAGATTGTGGCCACAACTCTCTTGCCTCGGTATCCATTATCATGATCTCGATATTCCTGATATCCATTATCATGATCTCGATAAACGGTATTTATAACTCATTTACCATAATGTAGAAAGAACAGGCGACTGGTAAGGAGCAGGCCAAGGTGTTTCTCACAGAAGACCGCATGTTAGATCTGGATAATAGGGTCATACACCACCAATACATTACCACTTGTTAATTTTTGTTGCAAATCCCAATTTGATGAGCGACATACACGTTGATTTCAAAAAAGGGTAGAAGAAACGACGCGTTACAATTTGAGGCTCCTCAATATATTCAGAGATATTACGAAAATCTATTGTTAAAGTATTAATGGCGTTCAATCAGTCACCTATTCCGTAATATGTCAATACCTGTTGCACCCGTTGCTCTGACAAGGACTACATTCCACATCTGTGCGGCTGCTCACTTACGTATTTGTGCTTTGGGCATGCAGCCAACTTTATGCGGACCGACTTTCTTCTTCGAATATTTGGCACATGCCTTTACAAGAGATACTTGCCAAAGTACACAATTCAATCACAGAAAGTGTGGTAGTACACACGCAGCGTACTTCTCGACCTTTGAAAATATTTAACTTGAAAAGAAAATAGTAAGCACGAAAGTAATGGATAACACATTCCCAAGGGAGCAGTACGACGAGAGATTTATCACTTATTTACCATTAATTAACTCAGGGCTTCATCAGTTCTTTCAAAATGTTTTTTTTGCATTAAATAAACTAATAATAATGATAAATCAAACTAATTGTGTCACTCAAGATCATGACATCAAAATTCTGACACATTTAGTTAAGCTACAAAACTATGTTCAGCTAAAAACATATGTACTATTACTTACAGAGGAGTTATTTTTCATCAGCACCTCCACTGCAGCTGGCAAATTATACCGTATGCAGAAAACTTGCTTCTCATTGCTGCACACTAATGGAGATCCGATTACACATTTCTTGCTGCCTATACTTGTCATTATTACACAGGCATATAAGTTGCTGTAACGAAACGAGGAGAATGACACATGCGAGCTATTTCACTCCGTTTCAGCGACTACAAAATGAGTGTTAGAATAATAACATACTCTCCCTTTGACCACCCAAGTAGTACAATATCTTCCTAACTTCGACAGCTCTCCTTTACATCTGTTAGTGAAAACTAAATGGCCTTTTTGGTCAGTAGCATAGTTACTCCTAACTGTCCCATGCCCTTCATGTTGTTTTCTTTACCGGTTTGTACGGCAGTAGAGGCTACAAACGGAAAGTTTAACCTTCGTGTTTGTTAAAACGCGTATGGTGGAGCCTTGATTGAGTTGTTCGTTCGGAAGTATGGAATTTGTTATAAATAGACACTAAACGTGCAAGAACGTTAAAATTGACGTGTAAAATGTTTTACTTGTGGGATCAACATGCTTAATTTTCGGCAGTTACATGATTTTTATATGTTGCTTTTCTCCCGTTTGCCTTCTTTTCTTGTTCAATAAATCTTTCCTGCAAGTGGATCACACTAGCCTTTGGCTATAGGTACAAATAGTTGCTGCATGATTCCGAAAATAACTCACTAAAGTTGCTTTATGAACTGAAAAGGGTCCGCCTATTTTCCATGAAAAATACGTCAACCTGACTGGGCGGAAGACGCAGCGGTGCTGGTTTGAGGAAGCGACAAAGTTCCGCAGGTCGGACTTTGTCCCCCATGCGCGTGGGGAAAGTTACGTATGGCAGCTCATTTCTTCATAGCACCGCATGCTCAGCCCACCGCAGTTGCTTTGACAATCACCCCTGCAACGTGCACTGCTTATCACAAAGTTAACACTACACTAGCCCCAAGCAATGCTAAGGGCGCAGAGGCACCCGCGACCGCTCTCTTGCGACAGCAACATCTCTGCCCTCCGTGGATCACCGAATGCCTTCCACAGTAAAGCATCACCAAAACCCAAACACACACCATGCCTTGAACAGTTTATAATTGCGTGCAAAATGTTTTCGTTGTGTAAAATATTTCAGTGTACAATATGCCTTCAACTTTTGAAAGAGCTAGAGAAGTCGACAGACTTTTATTTTATTTTTAGTTATTAATACTACTAACCCCAATGAAAGGGGCTGTAGCAGAGTGGTTAAAACAAACATACATTGTGCACGTTTGGAAGACAAAACATCAAAACAATACAGTGATTTCCCAAGCTCGGGCTTGAAATAGAACTAAAGTGTATTTATCACACAACGCGAGCAACATTGATCAGAAGCAAGATATAAGTTTTTTTTTTTTAAGAATGTATGTAAGCACAGACATCTACTAACCAATAGGACAAAATTGAAGCAGTGATACACTTTGACAGCAGCAATTTCCACTTTCAAGATGAATCTGGAATCTGACAACGTCATTTTCTGTAACTAGGAGTGCGTTTAGGCAATTCCAGTCTAATATGGTCCGAGGAATAAGGCAGTACTAAATACATTGTTTCGGTTCTTAAATGGTACTAAACTGAACGCTTGTCGTTGCCTTGTTGCGTACCCTGAGGGAAACTCAACATAATCCGATGTTCTCCTGTGGAGCCTCCTTTTCACCAGTTTAAACATAAAGAGCAATAGACAAATACGATTTCACGCTGAAATTTGTTTTAATCTTGCTCTGGCAACTAACTGAGAAACCGATGTTATTCCATAGATGTTGAGGATGAACCTCACTGCCTTATTTTGTATACAACCCTTTCTACTTTGCGAAGATTAACAGCAGTGTAAGGATCCCAGATAATATTTGCATAGTCCATAATTGGAACAATAAGGGTTTTATATGCAAGGAGCTTAGTGTCACTTGAAGCATTACGTAATGATGGTTTTAAATAATGAAGTGTCGACATTGCTTTGCTAGATATGGTATCAATATGTTTGTCCCAATGGAGGTCATCGGATATGATAAGACCGAGGTATTTGAAATCTTTGACCCGTGTTAATGCATAAACATCGGCGGTTTCGTTAAAAAGAAGAGGATGTTTTTAGTTAGTGACAGACATAATAGCAAATTTATTATAATTCACGGGCATCTGCCAGATATTGCACCATTGCATTATTTTACCTAGGTCGGTATTTAGTTTTAGTTGGTCGCTGGGGGACTTTATGGGACCCAGAAAAGCCTTCTGTAAAAGTTACAAAAGGCCAGTATTGTCGCGTAGCACCAATATAGCGATGCAATGCCGTTGCAAATATTGATCTACATTCAGTGTTAGCTGCGCCAGAAGCTAATAAATGCACCTCTCTCCACTTGCCGATCGACTCCTCCTCCCTCTCTGCTTCCTTCAAAGCAGCTGGAAACACTGGGAATAGCCATATGACATCGCGACGCTCGACTTTCGTTCTGCGCTAGCAACATTCCTGCGCCTAGGCACGCGTCAATCGCTGCGGACCCGCCTTTGCCGCCTTTTCCTCGGGATCGCAAAGGAAGGAGGAAGAGCAGCCGAGAGCCAATGGCAGTGACGCCGCCGGCGGCCGACCTCACCGGCGATTGGGCGAATCAGGGGGAGTCTTCGCCGTTGCGTCAGCCGCGGTCGGCTCGCGGCGGCCTCGCGCTCATCGGCTGAGAAAGGCGATCTTCAAAAATTGTTTACAAATTATACGTTCAACGTATGGGGCTCACATTCGGCTCACAAATGCCCCGTTATGTGTTTTACCAACTGAAGGCATTTGATTGCCACCTTGACAAAGATTTTCGGGGTCTCTTTAATTTCGGTGTATATAATACAGTCATCTGTGTACAGTCTTATATTGACGTCACATTGGTCTACAACATCATTTATAAAGATCAGGAATAATAACGGGGCCAGTACCGAACCTTGTGGTACGCCAGAGCACACATTCAAAACTTATGAAGTAGTTTCTTTGTATAATACATATTGCTTACGACCCCTGACTAAAGAACTAACCCAATTACCGAGCTGGAAATTTTTTAGAAGGTCCGTGAGTTTGATGAGCAACTTTGGATGGGAGATCTTATGGAAAGCCTTCGCTAAATCCAGAAAAATTGCGTCCACTTGAGATCGGCGTTTATAGCTGAAGCGAAATCATGGGCAGTTTCAACAAGTAGCGTTATTGTGGAAAACCCGCGCCGGAAGCCATGCTGGGTGTGAGACAGAATTGAATGGGTAGCGAGGAAAAGGGGTAATGTGCTTGTGAATGACGTGCTCTAGACGTTTCCAGCAAGTGCTCGTCAGAGCTATTGGGCGATAATTCGGAATATTCTGTTTGCTACCTTGCTTGTGTAGTAGTTTTATCACCGACAGCGTCCAGTCGTCCGGCAATTTACATATGGACAGTGATGCATTAAATATAATAGCCAGAAATTTCGAGGACCACTCGGCATATCTTTTTAAGAAAGCATTTGGCATTCGCTCAGCACCTGGGGATTCCCGTATATCTAAGCACAAGTTCGTGCCGAAGAAGCTTAAATTCGTGAAAGCATGAAAATGTCGAATGAGCTCGACAAAAACATAAAAAAGCAGAACATCACATCAACCAAGGACAACATATCGTTCCACGAAGCTAATAAGCAGAAGACTATGCGCAATGGTGAGCAAGAACAGCATTACCGTTTGAACAACGTTAAGATCCAAGGAGTCTCATGCACTGAAGACGAAAGCCGCTTTCAGATAGTCCAAGATATAGGAAACAATTTTTGATATCGTATCATTGTTCTGACATTGACATTGTACACTACAGCCCTGCAAAAAACCAGACAACCCACATCATGGCTACGTTTTGCTTGCGGTCAGAAAAACTAGACTTTGCTAGCAAAGCGAGGAAGGCGATGACAACGGGGAAGATTGGTTTCAAAGCAAACTCGGATTAACCTGTGTTCGTACACGATCACCTCACACCAGAAAACAAGCGACTGTTCTTGCAGGGCGCTCGCACTAAAAAAGAAAAGGGCTGGAAGTATCTTTAGACCGACCGGTGCGCTATCGAGGCTAGTAAGACGACGACAGCCATGCTTACCGCATCTCTAGCACGAATTATCTTGCGATAATTACGTGAACACGTGAGAAAATCCACGCAAGCCTCTCTACTGCATAGCCATGGGGGTAAGAGCCTTCGCATGCAACAAAACTAAAACACTCATAGCACAACAATCACGCGTGTCGTCACTAATACATTCTAACATGCCCAGCTTCCGTAAACACCAGCGGCGACGTTCTTGACTTTATCTCTGCAATCGAGCACAATTTTTCAATCATATGTTTATCAGAGATGTGGTTATCAGGCAGCGACATAATCTGCATGGCTTGCTAGCATACGCAACTCAGTATTGCAACCGCGATTATCAGCGTGGCGGTGGGTCTGCCATTCTTGCCAAATCTTTTTTGTCGTACAAACGTCCTTTACAAACATTCAATGTGAATCCATATGGCTGGAATTCGACCGCAATTCCATGCCATTGAATACTGCTAACGCAAAATTGTGGACCGAATTTACTATTCACCCTCATCTTCCTATTCTGAATTTTGCTGTCAACATAAGAAACTCGCACACGAGCTAAATTCCCAAAATAAAAATATCATAATATGTGGTGACATGAACATAATCAATATTGATCTGAATCACTAATCTTGCTCCGAATATGTGTGCTGCTTTTTACGTTTTGGGCATACTTCTGCAATCAATTCTCCAGCTTGATCCAACTTGGCTGGTTCGAACACCCTAATGGATGATATCTTGAACTAAATGAAGTACTACACAGGCGGGGTTATCGACTGTGCATTTACAGATCACTACCGCATCTTTTTTTCTATTGGGCTCTTTGAACTCAATAAATCATCCTTTGATGATTCCAAATCTGTCGAACAGATCAATGCCATTGATTGGAATTTGTACAGAGGAAACATGCGGGGAAAAGCTTTTAATTTATTTTCTACTAAAATCGCAACGTGCATTACCCAGTGCACATCCGTTATCACAGCCCCGCAACGGTACCGTTCTCTAAGGAAGTCATGAATCAGCAAGGCGTTATTGCGATCAATTAGGAAGAAATATATTCTTGTAAAAAAGTCAGAAGCCAATCCTGGAATAATGCCCTCAAATTCCGGTTCCGGAAGTATTCCAATGTACCATCCTCCTTGGTAAAGCGTGTGAGCGCCTCTTCTATGAAAAAAAGATATCTAAGAACGGGAAAAGCTGCTGAAAAAATTCGTAGGTAATTAAGCAGTTTCTAAATAGCGATGACAACAAACCCTCTTTGAAGAAAATATCAAAATATATCAGCACCTCCACTGATGCTATAGATATAGCGAACACGTTTAGTGACTGTTTTGGTGATCCTGCTCACACGCTAACAAATGTGCCCTTGCTTCCTTTATCGCATTGTGATCGGTCTTTCTATTTGTTCTCACAATCGGCAGAGGAACATTTCCAACTCATTTTATCGCTAAAAACAACTGGCCCAGGATTGGATTCCATTCATCCTTTCAGAATAAAACTAGTACCGCAAGAGCTATCTCCCATTCTTGCGGGAATTATCTACAAACTCTTCAAACAGGGAACGTTTTCGAACTCGCTCAAGAAAGGAAGAATAACCCCCGTTTTTAAAAAAAGGCAATCATAATGAATTGACATTTATCAGCCCAGATGCGTTTTACCATTTTTTAGAAAAATAGTAGAAACATCTTGTACCCATGACTTATGTCCCAGCAAATAAAATATATCTATTAACCTCACGTCGGTTTGGTTTTCGACCCGGTGTTTCTATAGAGCTCGCACTTGTTTATCTTACTGATCAAACTAAAGAAGTCGTCGACGAGGCTTGCTTTTGGGGCAGTTTTCATTGATCTTGCTAAAGCATTTGATACAATAAACCACTCAATCCTACTAAACAAACATGAAATCTCTGGCATTTCAGGCCCTACTGTTAAACTCATTCGCTGTTACTTGATCGATATATGTCACATATTCCAAATAAACGGTCACCTTTCCTACACAAAAACAGTTACCAGTGACGTTCCTCAGTGTTTAATCCTGAGTCATCTCGGTTTCTTCATATTTATTAATTATTTGCCGTAGTGTGCTTCAAAGCTATATATGTCTGTTATATGCGGATGATGCCACTATATTTACATCCAGCAGCAAACTGAACGCACTTTAAACTGCACTACACAAGTACCTTATCAGCACTCACCAGTGGTGCGTAAATGATTAACTGCAGCTGAATGCTACCAAGAACAACATTTATGGCACTTTATTTCCCACAGAAAACGATTACCTTGCCTCTTTCGGTTGTGTTAACTGATCACAAAATACCTGCTTCAGGGAGAACTCGGTTTCTTGGCGTCAGTTCGGGTAAACATCTGAGGTTTCATGCTCATAAGGAGTCTCTTCTTAAAAAGGTTTCTTTCGGTATTCACGTCATTCTGAAAGGGCGACCATACTTTCCACAACATGTCATCCTGTCACTATACTATTCTTACATTGACAGCCATCTTTCATATTGCTTATAATCTTGGGAGAACACGTACAACTCACATCTAGATAATCTACGGCGCCTACGAAACCAAGCCATGCGGCTAATGAAGTTCAGTCCTTACGTTTTTTTTATTCCCTTTGTTCACACTACACATTGTATTTAAACCATTGTCATAACGCCCAATGTCTGCTGCACTTTATGCATCATCTAATCAACGATGTGTTTGGGAGGTTCCCACGACAATTCTTACTCTGGCACCTGCTCATGTACTTCGCTTATTTCTTAATTTATCTGTATGTTTACCCTTCAATAAACTTCAACTTTGTCAAAAAAAACGACACTAGGAACCAAGTGACAGGGTATCCCAATTGCAGGGTCGTGGTTTTAGTTACCAGGTAGCAAATCGAGGAAGACGGAACAGCTAGAGTGAGAGCCGCCAGCTTTATGATACGCACCGATGAAGATAAAGGGGTCTATGCAATGGCGATGGTGATTTATAACGTCTCTACCCATACGAGCAAAGATACCATTAAAGAAACCGAGCAGATGTGCAGGGGTTATTTTATTCGAATTGGCTCAGCATCAGACGTCTTCAATGCACGCATCTTATTAGTGAGCAATTTACCCAAATCTGTAACGGAACTGCAGACATGGTTGCACCTACTGTTCTGCAGGTGTGGGCACCGTAGCCAGAAAGTCGGTAGCCTATCTGGCAATGCTTCCAAATGCGGTCCAAGAAGAAGACCCAATTAGAACAATATTTTGTATAGGGTAATAACTCTACCCACCCTTTACATCATCCCTCAATGTCAGCTATCGAGCGCCGAGGTTAAAAGTCTGCTAAGTTATAAAACAGAACAACATATGCTGGTCGGAAATCTCAATGCACACAAACAACGCTTGGGCTCTTTCCGAGTTCATTGCAAAGGTAGTCTTACCGAATATTTTTATCATCGGGAACATGAATACCGAACAAAAATAGTCTACATGCCATAATAGGGGAAACAACCCGTACCTTTAGATTTGTGCATTGGCTCTACAGTTATTTCTTTTTATTTGCGGATGGGGCATGGATACAAATTCATTTGCTAGTGAACGTTTCCAAATCACATGATCATATATTGGCTATAGCCCAAACAGTTCTCCTTCCCATAAAAACGTTTTATGTGTTAGTAGCGCCAGGAAAACATTCGCAGAAAAATCGACATTCTACTGAAGAGCCATAACACACCTATGGATAAAATATGAAACATAAGTCGTACCCGCCCACATCCTAGACCGCGCTTCGAATTCCACGCTTTGTGGGTCGCCTTCCACGCACGGCGCTAAGAGTGTTTGAAACTTGGACTCTGGACGGACACGAGACGCCTAGAACAAGGCCTGTTGTATTTTTGTTGATAGCGCACGCCTGGAAAGGCGATGTCATTATAAAGGACAAAAGTTTTTGGGAAAGACCCGCTCTGTTATGCAAACACACAGTTTTTACAGGCCTTTGAAGCATCAAAAACTGGTACAGAAACACCAAGAAAGTATGGACACGAATAGGCAATCTCAGGTACAATACATACAGTGCACGCCGGGGTTAGCACAGCAGGGGACACCATGGAAGACAAGTCGAATGCTATTGCGCTACACTTCCAACCGATTGGCATTTTCCACACTACACAAACACTTTCATTCATCACAAAATGAAAACGAAAAACGTCACTGCGCCACGGCAACAAATCAGACATGTGTAATGATTCCTGATTTTCACCACGTGAGTTCGCACCGAACGGGGAAAATGTAAGCCTTTATCTTCAGGATAATACAAAGCTACACGGAATACAACACAGCGTTTCCACGCAGATAGATTTACAAACTCAACCACTTTACAACTATACCAGGTTGTAAGTGTGGCATACCACGTTTTTTAGGGCCTTTATACAGCACAGCGTATTTTTTAGGCCCGTGTAATTCGAGTGCTTCGCAGTAAGCCCCCCACACGTACGAAACCTGAGCCCAAACTGGTGCTGTGAAAAAGCAAGTTTATTGTTTTACAGGTATTCAACCTCACGGGTACCGCTATTCTGAAAAAAAAACATTTACGTAAAATTAATGGTAAGTTTAGGCTAAACGAATTGGTTAAACCCGTGAATAACCAGCCCATCATGAATTTGTTTTACCCCAAATTTGCACGTACTTGTGATCGATATTAGTTTGCTAAGAGGAAAGCTCAACGCTGTCAGTATGCTTGTGGGAACGATCGGGAACATTCAGTTATGTAAGTCCATCTGGAAGGTAACAATGTTTGCCCCGCAGCACCTTTGGCAGTTCCTGTACCACGGAGAATAATTGAGAATATCACAGTCTGAATATCACAGTCAGAATATCACAGTCTGACTGGATCACTTTATGTCAGACGCGGACATACCTTTTCGAATGGCTCTGTCAAGAACCGCTACTTCACTTCGTTCTATATAACAGTTCCGGAGATTCGAAATCAGCTCAGCTATCTGAGTGATACTAGTCTTAGTTTTTAGCTACGGAAGGTTTTCTCCTAAGAC
Organism: Haemaphysalis longicornis; assembly: GCF_048455015.1. Taxonomy (NCBI): domain Eukaryota; kingdom Metazoa; phylum Arthropoda; class Arachnida; order Ixodida; family Ixodidae; genus Haemaphysalis; species Haemaphysalis longicornis. The sequence goes on from NW_027526445.1 coordinate 7,185,318, forward strand.
GGCGAGAAAACACCTCTGATGGGACAAGTCACGTTAAATGTTGGGTGGCATAAAATATTTTACCGAATTCCGCACCGTCCTAAACTTGCTGAAATAGCAGCTCTATCGTGCTCTTGTGTAGGCTTGAACGTAAATGGGCGCTCGTTCTGTAAGAGCACCGTCTCCACGCAAATTCTAAGGTTTGTTCAAACAAATCTGCAGCTACACGTCAGCGCAGGACGTGACCTTGTCTAGTTGGAGGGAGGGAAATAGGAACACTTGAGCTTGATTTCGCACTCTATGGGTGGGTATCGGAAACGCTGGTGTAGCGTCTTCCAGGCTCTGTGATAGATGCTGCTGGGGGGTGTAGGGACCTTCTCCTACGCCTGCATTACGCAAAACCGTTAGAAGGCTATTGAAAAGGCTCAACATACAACATATACGCTCTTAATATATTGTACTGGGATGCATTTGACGGCTGTAAGGCTTGAAATACAAACAAGGTGGTTGTTGTAGTAGTTCACCTGACCTATCCCAGTTCTCTAAATTGGAATATTAGGTTGCTGATGATGTGGAGGAGCAAAAGTTTATTTAAAAAAATTAGGTATTGTGGGTTGCTCTCAGCACATGTGCAGTTCCTACTGCGGGACCTCATTAGCGAAAGATGCAAAACGAAACTCATTAGTGGACCTGGTTAGTGGAATACATAATATTGAGCAAGCGTGAGTCCAATGCCTCTCTGATAAGGAAAGGAGTCTGAAATTAACATGCATTGATTTTTACAAGCCTGAACCTTATAAAGGTACCGCGCATCTCTCCACAGTACCTAAAGCGCTTATCAGTTTTACGGTTTGAAATATTGTTCTACTGCTGGGCACATTGCAATTTTCGTCCGCAGTTGCTGTAGTATTATATTGTCGGCATTGTGATGCATTCCCTTGGTGGGATCTAGAAAAACCCGGCCGTTTCGGCAGTAAAAGTTAAATCTTTCTCTATTTCTCAGGAGTGGTGTTCAAATCTTCGAGGCGGGAAATCATCGTTAGGGCATCCCGTAGACAAGCGCTCGGGCAGGCATGTTAGAAGACTCATGGCCAATTAGGTCCGAGCCAGAAGAGCGTCGTTAAGGCGCCTACAAGGCAAGTGCTCTTTCAGCCATGCTCGCGGCCTCCTTACCTTTTAGCCATGACGGTGCGGACCATACAGAATGTATTTAGATGTGGTTGTAAGCACGGCACAATTCGACTGAAAATATTGTAGGCCAATGGGGAGACCTTTCCACCAAGCTTTTACGTTATGAGCGCGTGTAAGGAGTAGGGTCTTTCACTTCAATCTGACGGCGTCGAACGCTACGCCTATCGGTTCGGCTTGAATGAAGTTAGGAATCCGGTAAGTGAGCCAATCGATGCAGGTTCCTCTGACTTACGGCGACAGTGAAGAATCGTAAGGGCGTGGTTGCTATCGCATCAGCGTATAACCCACCTTGACTATTTTCGCATTCTATTTCGATGGTCTGGGCGTGCCTTTCCCGCCTTCCTTCATGTGATATTGATATCTGGCAATATCAATATCAATTTATATTGCACGAACATCAACTTGATATTGCAATGCTCGTGCAATGCTCAATTTTCATCCCGCGTGACGTCAAAAAGAGGGAGTCCTAGACCTACAATCTGCAATTTAGGAACACACAGCCGTTATTACCAAAGGAGAAAACACTCTACCAAAACCAATATTATTACCACGGGCGGGCAACAAAATTTTCATGCATGAGTACATTGTTGTTTATTAAAGTGCCTAGTGTCCCCTTTGTCACATTCATTTCGAGATATTTCTTTTATGCAGTGGAATGTCACGCAGATAATTTAGGACAAAATTCTCGTTGAATATTATTCCTGCAGTATTACCTGACAGAATAGGTGAACAATCACGCACTATATAAATTCTGACCAAAGTTTAAAATTGTAAGCACCAATACACTTGATCTGAAAGCTTTATAAACCGACATCTGCATTCTGTAAAATGAAGACACTATCCCTGGTCACACTTATACAGTATTTATTCTGTAATTTGCTTGCATGAGATATACAAACAAAAAGCAGTGCTGTATGAACCCCTACATACGATAGAAACTTGTAGAATACTTCATATTTTGTAACTTTTTCTCCCTATATCATAAAAAAAAAGTTCTCCAGTGAAAGCACATGACTATTTTCAGGCCTGCAGTAACGTGAGTGATCCGAAATATTACTAACTGAAATTTTGCCATTGATTCAATACGCCGGACAATACATTTTTTCTTTTTAGTAAAGACAAATCCAGTAAACAGGCCGCTCTTCTTTGGCCTTTTATTTCTGTATTATTGATGCAGTACAGCCTCACAGTTTTGGCACTAGAGGAGCCATTGCACACGTGTCCTCAGTACAATTTTTTATTGTAATGCCCGTATTATTATGCCTGTATAGATGTAGTTGTAATGAAGCATCACCTCAAGACTACAGGAGGAAGCGCCCACGAATAACAAATTACAAATTTTCATTATAAAAAAGTTGTAATGACAAGCCTCAGGATTTACGGTGGTATTTTAGACGTGCGTAAGATAGAGTAGTCCCACAGGGAACAAATCTGCCGTGGCGTACAAGATGAGCATGTCCGCATACTTGCCATTAGACTTCTATGCAAGACGTCAGTGTGCATAATGCAGAATGGATGCAGAGTGCCGCATTTATTGAGTAGAATAGCCATGAACGATCAATTTAGGCGTAAATGCGCGTTTTCAATTGATGTCGCTCGCCATAATAAGTTTTATCGCAACCCCAAACAATGCTATATGAGCTAGCCCGACACCATTCCTAACTTGTTAAATTCACTTCTTTCCCCAACCGGAGAGCACAGTACTACGCAAAATGAAAAGCCCATTGAAGTAAGGAATAGACCTAAAGAACTGTGAAAGCTCGATTGTTTTAGTCTAGCATATCAGGCGGTTATTGGAAAAAACAACGTCGCTTGGTGCAGCACCTTATGCTTTTGTTAGCAGTTGCACTAGCGAAGATGCCACTCGACAATCTCTGAGACCGCGCAATTTATTGGCTTCTTCACGAGTCAAATACGGGCTGGCATTGTTTCACGGGTAGAGTACTCCCTCCAAATAGTTAGCCTTTCATGAAGTGGTGTATATTTAGGAATTTGAGAACCAAAGCAAAATAGCTAGTTTTCAGGGAAAGTATTATTAAAAGATGTTTCTTTTGATATATATAACCATTGTTATTTTTTATTACGGCTAGTGCTAGAAATCGCGAAGGAATCGCAGTGAGGATCCGCCGGTCATCAGGGTTGCACCAACCACCGAAGTCAAAGTTTGCAAACACGGCTTTAAATTTAAAACTGCTTGCACTACCAACTTTAATTTCAATGTGGACTATGTGCTTTCCAAAATATAGAAATACAAAGAAAACTGTTTTCTTCCTGAAGGTATATTTAAATATCCTGAAGTCTTAATTAGATGTCACCGTGTAAATTGCTATAGACCTGCACTCTAAGCTCAGTTTTTCGTCTTTACGTTTGTAAGGCACAGGTATTAAGAAGAAACAGGCTGAAAGAACTCTTTTTTTACTAGAAACGAACAAACCACGGTCCAAATGGTTAGAAAAAAAGAGGGGCAGGGCGGGAATCGGTCGTTGAGGTCACAGCACAACATGACAAAGCTACGGAATCTGGCACCTTGCAGAAACGGCCATGAAGGGAGTAAAGGCCAGCTCTAGGGATTGTTAGGGCAGTAAATGATAGTTTTCTGAGCGAAAGGCTATCAGCAGAGATAAAAAACCTGCGTGAGAGAATAGCCTGGGTGCACACATTGGCTGGAAAGGCTATGAGCAGAGATGAAAAGCCAGCCCGGCAGATTAGCCCTGGTGCACGCATTGGCCATTTGTTCTTGGGCAGATGGGTTTACGCTGAAAGGCTACGCTTAGGTCTTGAGAAGTCCGTGTTAAGGGGGCTAGTTAATTTTCCATAATTACGACCTTTTCGTGCACCGAAAGCCCAGCGCATGGGCGTTTTTATGTTGTACATTCCCCTCCGCAACTCTGCATCTATCGAATCTACGTCCGTTGAGTCAGCAGCGCTACTCCTTCGACACTGAGGGGGTCTTCAGTCATTTGTAGTTATCACATCAGGTGACATAGCTCTTCATCGATTGGCCCAAGTTCGGCCAGACGAACCGGCAGAGAACGTGGTCGTACGCTCGCGGAATGCTTAGATGGGCCGCTGTTGGTTCGACTTGTAGTCACTGAAGGTAGGACGATCGCAAGTGTTCAGAAACGACGAGCAAGAGCTCTGGACATTTAGCACGAAGGTTTGGACAGCAGAAAGGCACGTTTTTGTGGAGATGGGACTAACTGAAGCATCCTGCTTGGGAGAGTGTGGGCGTGTAATGATGTTCCGCAAGAATTCACCTCACGGTTTTGCTCGACCCCGATCTTGAGCTGGCGTGAGGTGGTGCAGACTCTATCTTGAGTTTCATTTCAGTCTGGGCTGTCGGCGGGATAGCGCGCCAAAGAGCCGGTCTGCCGGTGCCACCGACCGCAGGAGTTGACAAGAGTAAATGAGTATTCTTGAAGTGTGCGAGCCCAGGGGGCCTCCCTTCCGGTTGGGCCCTTCAATGACGTGAGCCCGCAAAGGTCATAGTGGTACCGGACCACAGAGAAGGGCCGTTCATAGAGATACGGTGAGAACTTAGTGACAGACCATACGAGTGACAAAAGCTCACTTTCATCAATTCAATAGTTTTGTTCAGCTGCAGTTATGATGTGCCGTTTGTTGGCAATAAACCGGTTCGGTCCCGCTTGCGTTGCACAACTCTTCCGATAACATGGGCGCTCGCATGAGTTTCAACTTTTGTACGGGCGGAAGTTTTGAAATGAGACAGAAAGGGAGGTGTTTTCAACCACGTTTTTGAAGTCGAAAAGGCTTGGTATTGATCAAGCCCCGAATAAAGGCATATTCTTCTTAAGATGCTGGGTTCAAGGGGTTGCGATGTCGGCGAAATCTTCAATAAAGCGTCCAAAGTAGGAGCAGAACCTAAGAAGGCTGCGTACGACTTTCGAAGTAATGGGCACAGGAAAGTTGTGAACTACCTTGAGTTTTTCTGGGTTAGGTTGTATGCCCCGGGAGACAACACAATGGCCTAGGATGGTAATTTGCTTGAGACGAAAATGACACTTGAAGGAATTCAATTGGCAGCTGGCTTTGCGAAAACCGCAAGGGTTGCTGATAGCTGAGGAAGATGAGTCGCAAATGTAAGGGAGAAAATGACCATATTGTCAAGGTAACAAAGGCATGTGGACCACGTGAAGCTATAAAGGAGTGAGTTCATCATGCGCTCAAATGTCACTGGCACAATGCAAACCCCAAATGGCATGACCTTAAACTGGTAATGTCCATCCGAGAGTAAAGAACTGTTTTTTCTCTCTCCATGTCGTGGACGGCGATTTGCCAGTAGCCTGAGAGAACGTCGATTGTGGAGAAGTGCTTGGCTTCGTGGAGACAATCGACAGCATCGCCTATTCAGGATACTAGGTAAACGTTTTTCTTATAAATGCTGTTGACATGACGATAGTCGACACACTCCCCAAGTTTTGTCTTTCTTCTTTACCAGGGGAAACCGCGAATTCGAAGGGTTGCCCGAAGGCTTGATGATGCCTTTTGAAGCATCGTATCAAGCCCCATTTCAATGACCTGGCGCTCAGCTGTGGAAAGGCGGTATGACCGCCGGTAGAGGGTTATCGTGTCACCAGTGTTTATTCGGTGTATCATCGAGGTTTTTGTCCTAAAGACGGTTTTCGAAGTAGGAAATGTCTTGAAATGAGCTCAAAAGGGTCGAAAGGGCACCAGTGTGCGCTTGGGTTACATCAGGGCCAATCGTGTTAACAAATTCAACATATTTCGTGTCACCGTGCAGTGTATCAGTACGAAAATCGCAACGCCTATCAGTCGTGCAGGTCAGAATGTGGTACTTGTCAAAGGAAAGCGAGGTCTTTAGAATGTTTCTTCGTGGACGACTTGTGGGGAAGAACCAAAATTCAATACCCAATGCGTGGCCTGATTGTTGGTGACTGCACTGAGGGAATGAAGAAGGGTCACCTGAAGTACCAGAAGGCCGTGAGTAATGCAGAAAAGGACGTGCGAAGCAACGGGTACGACAGGAGTAGAAAAAAAGTAACATCACAGTTTTTGGTGGCAAACGGGTGAACTGCGAAACAAGGAGACATTCTACTTCATCAGGGATGTGGAGAGAAAGTGGCAGTAAAAGTCGAACTTAACCCATGGAGCAGTCGATGACCGCAGAAGCTTCTGTAAGGGAGTCGTGTATAAGGACGGGGGTGTGGGCAGCGCGGTAGGACATGAAATAACAAGGGATTTTGTGTTTGCAACGGTAACACGAGCGGTGAAGGTACCAAGAATGGGTGGCATGCTCCCATCGGCAACGCACACTACACAGGAAGGGGAAGCAGTGCGCAGTTTTTTGAGGTGCCGGCAAAGGCCAGAACTAAATTATAGAAATTTGCATTCCAGTGTCTGGTAAAATCTGAACACATACACCACCGGCGGGGACCTCTAGAAGATAGGACCGGGGGAAGCAGTCAAAAGGAGACGTTCGGGCCGGGTCGTGAATGCAGCGTCACCTCTAAGTGCTGTATTGTCTTGTTTTCCGGAATGGGACGTCCAGGATAGGGGGAGAAGATAGACGGTCGGGCTGGGTCGACGGCAGCAGGCGACGTCCAGGAGAGGGTGAGCGACGACTACGTTGTTCGGCAAGTGGGGTGGAGTCCGCGGTGTCCTGACCTCTGCGAGGGAAAAAAAGGCTGTTGCGTCTTTAGGCATTAGTCGTCATAAAAGCCAGAACAGGGTTCTGGTGGCCAGCGTCTGCGACAGTAGCGACAACAGTCGAAGCAAAGCGGTTTATCGTCCCGTGTACTCCATTCATCGAGGTTGTGATTTTGGGGAGGCATGTACTTGGCACGGACACGATTGGTGGGCGGAAGATCGTGAGGGGAAAGGCGAGTTGCGGAGCACAGTGAACCAAGGCCCTGATTTTGAAGCGCCAGGCGTACTACAATCTGAATCAGGATATCGTCTGCGTGGCGTGGTCTGCTTCGCAGCTGCAGGTCGTCGAAATCTTAAAGCTTCCAGCTCTCGGTGCACAATGCGCATCACATTTTCCGGCGAAGTCTCTCGCGGAGGAGGTTGTGAGGCCTCGCAGGGAGATGTCCCTGCTGAGTTTGGGAGCCTCGTGATATTGTGAGCAATGCAGCGACATCTAGCTTCTGCCAAGTGTCGGACCTCCGCAATGACCGCTGCGACGGTCGGCAGCACTTCATAGAGAGCAAATTAAAGGCGTAATCGACAGTACCTTTTAAGATGCAGCCCATCTTTTCTGATTCTGACAGACGAGTTTGAACTTGGCGTAAAGGGAAAGCACATCCTGTATGTATTCTTTACAGGCTTTACCAGCGATGATGCACCAAGATTTAAAAATGAGTAATGGCGAAATTTGAAGAAAACATAATGCATAATGTTTGCAATACTGTGGTAAGGCAGGCAGCATTTTTTAGTTAATAGGACCAAACTAATTATTGTAAATAATTATCTAACCGGAGAAGTACTGTCCTAATACCTGAAGTGTCAATGAGGCACTTGTAGGTACCCACGAGTGACATCTAACTGCGGTATTTTCAGCGACGAAATAATTGCATAGATATTTATACATACTGATAAAGAAAACCCTCGAAATATGAAAATTACCACGTGACGGCGCATCCCAGTGCGTCGTAAAGCAATTCCCTCAAACAGGTTGCCTCAGAGTTAGCCAGAAGTAAGTAAACAAACAGAAAAAAAGTAATCCCAACCGAGTTTGTGCCTCATCTGTGCACGCGCTCCGCGAATATAGGTGTTGCTGCTCCTTTCATGCATACCATAATCAAGGTGAGGCGCTGTCTCTACAGGCGGGTGGCAGGCTTTTCAATCAGCAGTTGCTTTCAATCAGCTTATTCGGGGACGCTTCTTTACAGTGCGCAGAGAACCGCTGTCACGTGGTATTTTTCATATTACGCAGGTTTTCCTCATCAGTCGAAATAAATGAGTACGAAATTAGTTCGTCGCTACAAATATCGCAGTTAGATGCCCCTCGTGGGTACACAAAGTGCCTCATTCACACTTCAGTGATTAGGACTGTAATTTTGGAGTTGGATAATTAATTATAAATAATTATTTAGGTCTCATTAACGAAAAATTACTGTTCGCTTTCCACAGTACTGGAAACATTATGCCCTAGGTTTCCTTCGTGTAACGCCATTGCTCTTTTTTTGAATTTTGGTGCATGATAGCTGTGACACGCTGTATAGGGCTCTGTGGCCGTCTGAGCACGTGTGGAAAGCCCTTGTTTCGCAGCAAGGTCACGACCAAGGGGCTTTCAACACAGGCTCTTCAACCGCTCTTTGCAGGTCGGACAGCTACTGAGCTCTTGTTCTTAGGTATTATACAACTTGAGCACCGTCCCCTTGAGATGGAGCATGATGTTGGCGAGCATGATCGTAGCATCCCAGATGTTATAGCTACTTACATGCTCATACATGGTTAGCCACGTGTCCACATTTTCGTCGTTGCTGCCATAGAAGAAACGGGATCCTGGAGGTGTGACAACGCGATTGAAGGTTGCATGGCCGGCTGAAAGGGCTGCCCAGAAGCGGTAGGCTTCCCTCTGCGAACAGGAACGAAGAAAGCTGACGTCACGCATGAAAGATGAATACGAAATGACCGCCGCGTGAGCCGCGCTGGTGAAGCTCCCGCTGGCTGCACTCAAGGCGCCCTTTTTTCTTTAACACACTACCGTGACCCCCAACTTGAGCAGGAGATTGCTTCAAAATACCATCCGCACCACCAGTCACCATATCTTAATTCCCTATGACAGGCGCAGAGTGAACACAATCGCACAACTACGTCACGCCCGGGAAACTGGTGAAGAAAGCGGCCAAGTTGCTAAAAGCAGGCAGCTATTTGTCGTTCACAAACCCGACGTCTCCTATTCGGAGCTTGGCATGCGGGTGCGCTGTCGCTTCGCGAGCGAATAAAAGGAGCAGGAGGCATTCCTGTTTCTGGGTTTCCAAGGACGACACTCCTGGACGGCTTGGTGGTGCTGTGCTTGTAGGCAGAGCTCGCTGCCTGTCAAGAAGAGTTCTGGAAGGCCGAGGTACTACTGGAGGCACGTGTTTCTCCTGCGTAGCCACAAATGCGCTGGGGCAAGTAGGCACGGCTGGCTCAGCTATTTGTCACGGGCTTTTCCGATAGAAACGTGGTGACATCGTCGACTCATGACCATGCTGTCAGAGCGTGTCCACTGTGTACCGAGTAAATTCATGAAGCATGGGTCGCCTTCTTTTATTTTGATAGCCAGTTTCTCTTTCTTTAATCGATCTCGCAAGGAGGAAAGGTTGGAGACGTTAAGTTCTGGTTCTTGATTGAGGATGATCACTTGCTTCTGGTCGTTTTGCCTGGAAAGTTTATGTTGGAACTATTTTATGGCAAGGTCATTGAACACGCAGTTTGCCGAAGTGCCTTGCACTCCGATAGCTTCCTTACAGAACGTGGATGAGACAACGCCTGTGGTGGTGTTTTCGGAGGGTGATTCCCCAGTGGAAAGGAAGAGTGTGCTGGATGGAGCGGTCGAAGGGCTTGGGCTGTCTAGTTTGGCACCTTGTACGGTCTAGCTCATAACTGTCTTCTGGGATGTGAGAGAGGGAGATTTGCGACAAATTTGTCCCGTGGCCACCTTCCAATATGCGTGCGACCCGATCAGCCCACTACCCTGCTGACCCTGGAACGTGGCTGAAAGCCGGGCATCAGCAGCAACTTGACACTTAGCCGCAGTCGCATTGATATCGCAGGCGGCGGCTTGTGCCCAGGCCTCATACACGGCATATCTGTAGAAGTACTGAGATGGGTGCTGCAGCACTGATCAAAGCAGACGCCAGTGCGTTGGCTCTGTCGAGTGTCACCCTGGAACTGCGACAGTGATTTGGTCTTCTGCTGTGAGGCTCGACCCTTCCCGCAGGGCGTTGGATGTCACACAGCGTCGTAAGGTGCCGACGTGAACAAAGGCCGCATACCAGACCGTTCGCTAACCTGTACTGCTTTGCAAAGTGGTTGCCCATGCGCATCTGAAGCAGCACTTGCGTGCATGCACACGCTTCGGATTCTCCTCGGGAGATATTGTTGCTCTGCAGAAGGCGATGGCATCATCCCGAGCATTGAAAATTTCCCACGCGTGTAGTCACGAAGACGGTGATTGGGTAGCCAGAGTCATCGCGGTTTGTGGATCAATGTACGGAGGCGATGGCTGCTGTGACCCCTCCCCGTGCTGCGAAGCTTGGTTGGAACATAACGATTGGTCGCACTCCTTTCTCAAAGTTCCACCGGGACGTGGAGGAAGTTCAGGATCACTTTGAGTTCCTTTCACCTGGCGGAAGGAGGCGCAGACACCGCCGATGCGTCCTGCTGCGCCTGCTTCAGCCCCCGCCAGTATGGGAGACCCAAGTCCGGCGGCAAGGTCCGTAGCAGTACGCGGAGGAGCCCCAAGGAGTACTGGTCCGAGAAGATCCCCAAGCCCTCCAACGCCCTTACGCGAAACGCGACCTTGTCGTACAGTGTAGAAAAGAAGGACGAAGCGGGCGTGAGCACGCGCCACGATCATCATCGAGAGTGGTTCGATGACAGCGAATAAAGAAACACGTATCGCTCCGTCTACGGCTCTCGGCCGTGACGCGCGGTAGCTTCCGCGACATCTTTGGTGCCGATAAACCCGGGAAATCGCCCTTCGGAGCATCATCCGCATGACTTCGTCCATCGACCGCCTTCGGAAGGCTCGTGGCGTCGTCAGGAGCGGCGTCACGCGAGCGCTCAACCAGCTGAATGACCTGCTGCAGCAGCCGTCTCCCGACGCGGCTACCCTGAGCTCCCACGTCGAGTACATCGTACAGCGAGAGCCGGAGCTCACCGCCCTCAACGAGAAAATCGCCGATGCCACGGATGATGACGGGCTGGAGCAGGAGCTCGAAGGAGCGGCCGAGTATACCCGCAAGATATCCTACGCCGTATCTCAAGCACGCTTCCTCCTACGAAACGCCCAGCAAGTGCCCAGCGCGACCGATTCCAGCGCCAGCGGAGGGACAGCCGCTCCGGTTACTGCTCCCACGGATGCGTCAGGCGGGCACACACATGCTTCACGTCATCGGACGGTTATGCTTCCCAAGCTCCAGATCCCAGCGTTTTCGGGAAATCTGCACGACTGGCAAGCGTTTTGGGATCATTTTATTGTGACGATCCACAAAAATGCCGAGCTGCCGAAGATTGAGAAGTTCAAGTATTTATTGACATACTTGATCGGCGCCGCCAAACGAGCCATTGAGGGAATCCGGCTTGCTGACGCGAACTACGACCTCGCGGTGAAGACCTTAGTTCAGCGGTTCGGCCGACGAGACTTGCTCATCAACGAGCACATTGATCAACTCATGGCAACGAAGCCGATCAGAAGCTCAATGGACATCGAGAGGCTCCGCGAAATGTACGACAAGGTGCAATTCCGTGTCAGCGCCCTCGAAGCCTTGGGAGTTCCGCGAGAGCAGTACGCCGTAATCCTGAACCGTGTGCTCCTCCGATGCCTGCCGGATGACCTGACTCTAATGTACCGGCAGAAGGTTAAGGAGACGGACAAGGGGCTAACGGACGAATCCGCGACGCAGCAACAAGGAGCTGGCCAGGTAAAGGAGCTGATGGAATTTCTAAGAATTCAAATCGAAATTCGCGAGGAAGGAAGACAAGAACAGCCTCCATCTAACGAAGCTCGTCGATCCGTCCAAAACGCCGATTTGATCTCTCCAGGACAACCGGAGGCACCCGTCCCCTCAGCGTCGGCCTTGACTGCGAAGTCCGAGTCCATAATAATACCGGCGTGTCCCTTGTGTGACAGCCATGGTCACAAGGTGGCGGACTGCCTAGTTGACATGTCGGCGAACGAGAAGAGGACGCGATTGCGCAACGCTCACTGCTGTTTTCGGTGCGGCCGACGCAACCACGTGGCGCGTCAGTGCAGAGCTTCCCGCAACCTGACCTGCAGCAGTTGTAATCGGCGCCACCTAACCGTCCTGTGTGACTTGTTCAATCCGACTGGCAGCAGCACGCCCAGATCAACACAACAGGTACAAGCTAGAGAAAGCGCACCTGCCGTCATGACGGCTTCGAGCGGACACTCCGGGGCAACGTCCGTGTTGCTCCAGACGGCCCGAGCCTTGGCAGAGGGTGTACGGCGACGCCTTGTTGTTCGAGTGCTGTTAGACACTGGCAGCCAACGCACCTTCATTCGCCAGGATGCGGCTAGGGCCCTTAAATGCACGGCTCTCGGCACGGAAGACCTATCCTTAGTAACGTTCGGTACTGCGAAGTCACCCAAGGTTCTACGGTGCCGGCGAGTACAGGTGACGCTACGCGCACAAGCTCGTGGAAGGCCGGTCGTGTTGGAAGCTTTAGAGGTTCCAAAGATCTGCTCCCTTACGAGCCCGGAACTCGACACCGCGACCGTGAAAACCCTTATAGAAAAGCCGTACGACATAGCCGACGCCTTCCATCCGAGCACATGGAAGGCAAATGAAATCAGCGTACTCGTTGGTTCAGACGCCTACTGGAAGGTGGCCACGGGCAGGGTGGACAGAATCAACGGAGACCTCACAGCGGTAGAAACAGTTCTAGGCTGGACCGTTCAAGGAAGGCTCGCCTCTCCCGCATGCCCTTTTACCAGTGCCATGTTTCTGTCGTGCACCTCACCCGGACATTTGGACTTTGACGCGTCTGCCATGTGGCGGCTGGATGCCATTGGCATTGATAATCCGACTCACGAAAAGTCGCTGCAGGATAGCTCGATGGAAACATTCGAGCGAAACATCACCCGTATCGAAGGCCGGTACCAAGTACCCCTCATGATCCAGGCTCCTGGTTTACCTCCTGGCAGCGACAATCGTCAGCTCGCGGAGCACCGTCTGCGAACGCAACTGAACCGATTCTGGGAACAACCTGAGTTGCTCGAGCAGTATGACAGGGCAATTCGAGCATATTTTGACGAAAACCAAGCGGAACAAGTTGCGGAACAGCAGCGTCCAGGCGATAACTTGTATTACATGCCCCACCATGCCGTCATCCGAAAGGACGCAGTGACAACAAAACTCCGAGTAGTGTTCGACGCTTCTTCGCATACAGCCGGCCAGCCATGCCTAAACGACGTCCTTTGCAAGGGCATGAAGCTTGGGGTCGAAGTCGTTCAGCTGCTCATGACTTTTCGTTGTCACCCTGTTGTCATTGCCGCAGACATAAAAAAGGCGTACCTGCAGTTGCTGATTCGACCAGAAGATCGCGACGCGTTGAGATTCCTCTGGGTGGAACGACTGCCTACGCGAGATAATCCGGCGTCCCCCATTGTAACCTGGAGGATGACCCGTGTACCGTTTGGCGCGTCATCCAGCCCATTCCTTCTGGCTGCCACGATTCGCCACCATCTCCAGGCCTGTCGGGAGCAGTACCCGGAAACAGTAGCGCTGCTGGAAAGGGCATTCTACGTGGATGACCTCATAATTGGTCTACCTAGCGTCGAAAAGGCAATTCAAGTGCACGAGGAAGCTCGCAAAATATTCTCCGAGGCCGGAATGGAGATACGAAAATGGGCATCAAACTCAGAGGAGCTCGGACATCAGTTTGTGCGGGACAACGTCGCAATCGAAAATGAAGCGGGACACGCAATCAGGATGAAGGTGCTGGGAGTCCCATGGGAGCGTGCTGGAGACTGCATTTACGTGTTGACGAAGGACGCATCAGAATTTGCGGCAGCCAATCCGTCAACCAAGCGCACCGTGCTGCAGACGTTTGCGAGGATGTATGATCCCTTGGGATACTTTGCACCATTCACCGTAACGGCCAAGCTTGTGTTCCAGGACCTCTGGAAAAAGAGCCGCTCATGGGATGAACGCCTTCCAGATGACGAACAAGCGCGATGGAACAGCTGGTGCGCCCAATTAACAGAGTTGAATGAGGTCCACGTTTCACGGTTCATGTTCTCGCACTCGTTCGATGTGGAGGGTTCAATCGAGATCCACGCTTTTTGCGATGCAAGCCCGCGAGCTTACGGCGTTTCTCTATACGTCCGAAAGCTGGGTGACAACGGCCTATATGACACCAGATTGTTAATTAGCAAGAGCCGAGTCGCCCCTATCAAGCCCATCTCCCTGCCTCGGCTAGAGCTTCTTGCCTGCGTTATTGGAGCACGACTCGTACGTTATGCCAAAACAACTGCAATTCTGGAAGACTCCCCCGTGAGTTTGTGGACGGACTCTCTTGTCGCGCTGCACTGGATTACTAGCGCCGCCACAAAGCGTAACCAGTTCGTAGAACACCGCGTGGCCGAAATACGACGACTAACTGCTCCTACAGACTGGAACCATTGCAGCGGGAAAGACAACCCGGCAGATTTAGTCACACGAGGTATATCGGCGGCGGCTCTTCTGCACTCAACCCAATGGTGGCACGGACCTCCGTGGCTCCTAGGTCCAAAACAGGAGTTCCCTGAAACGCAGATTGATCATGTTGACCCGAAGGAGCTCGCACTGTCACAGGAAACTTTGGTTTGCCCTTGCGATGTCACAAAGCACGAACAGCTACTGACCGTAGAGAATTACAGCACCCTCAGGCGCCTTTTGCGGGTCACGGCCTGGATTCTACGTTTTCTGCAAAATGCCCAGCGGCGAGGGCCATCAGTAAGCGGTCCCCTCACAGCAACTGAGATAATGAAGGCCGAACGCTACTGGATGCGGCACGTACAGCTGCAGTTATTCAGCACTGAAGTACGCGCACTGTCAGTCGGTCAGACCGTTCCTTCTACATCAGCGGTGCTTCGACTTTCACCCTTCATGGGTGATGAAGGTCTGCTCCGCGTAGGAGGCCGATTACACCAATTGAATTGCAGCATCGGCGTCAAGCACCCGAGAGAGAGAGAGAGAGAGAGAGAGAAACTTTAATCACAGTTGAAGTGAGCATATTTGTGGTCGGGGTCTTCAGTCCAAGACTCCGTTGGTACGACCGGCTGTCTTCGCCCTTTCCGCTAGCAGTACTCTCCCACTGCTCGCGTGAGGGGTTGGGGATGGGGGGAAGGTCTGGGTTCCGTTGACATTCCCAGACAATATGGTACAGCGTGCCTGGTGCTTGGCAGTGAGTACATAGGGGGTCGTAAAGAGTAGGGTGGATGGCGTGTAGTCGTGTTGGGTGGGGGTAGGTATTAGTCTGTAGTTGTCTCAGGATGACTTCCTGTTCTTTCGTGGCCTGATCGGTGACTGGGGGATAGAGTTGTCTCGCTAGTCGATAGTGTTGGGTGATGTCGGCGTATGTGAGGAGCGGTTGCCAGGTTCGCTCCGACTCTTCTTGCGGTGCCCGGTGGGCGAGTTCTCGGGCCAGGACGTGTGCCGTCTGGTTGCCGCGAAGAGCAGAGTGGGCCGGGGTCCAAATGATTGTGACCTGCTTCTGCGGTGGCCGTTGAAGCAGAACCCGAAGCGCTTGTCTTGACACCCTACCTGCTTGGTATGCTCGGCAGGCGGCTTGGCTATCCGTAATAATTACGCTAGCCTTTGTCTGGGAAAGGGCAAGGGCGATAGCCGTCTCTTCAGCCTGCTGGGTGTTTGACGACCGAAGCGTCAGACTGGAAAGGAGGTCGGTTGTGGAGGTAACGGCCGCCGATCTTACCCCGTACCTCGCGTATTCCGCCGCGTCTGTATATACGACGATTCTGCTACCTGCGCGGCACAAGTTTACGTACCTCGTTGTTTTGGCGGCCCATCACCACACTCTTCACGGTGGAGTCGAAGCCACGCTCACGGAGACACGAGAACGGTTCTGGATTGTGAAGGGACGCCAAACCGTCAAAAGGGTGCTGGCCCAATGTCTGACGTGCAGACGCCGGAGGCTGACTGCCCAAACTGCACCGTTTGCTCCATTGCCAAGCGACAGAATCACGGCAGCACACCCGTTCTCTGTGGTAGGCCTGGATTTCTGTGGACCACTCTACGTGCGTGGAAAAGCTCCTCCGGCAAAAGCCTACATTTTATTATTTTCATGTGCTGTCACTCGTGCCATACATTTGGAGCTGACGTCGGATATGACAGCGGCTACCACGCTACTGGCCTTCCGTCGGTTCGTGTCAAGACGCGGCATACCGAACACTGCTTACTCTGACAACGCTCAGTCGTTTCATAGTTGCGCTCGAGCATTTAAGGCCGCTGCGTCAGCCCTTCAAGAATATGCGACTGGGCTCAACGTGCACTGGAAATTCATCGTTGAGCGAGCCCCTTGGTGGGGTGGTTGGTGGGAGCATCTCATTCGCTCCACCAAGGACGTTCTCAAGCGTTACCTTGGGCGCAGTAGCCTTACTGCCGAAGCTCTGTCCACCACCCTTTGCGAAGTGGAAGCTGTTATTAATAGCCGACCTCTAACCTACGTCGAAGACCACCCCGATGAAGGAGTGCCACTTACGCCTTCCCACTTCCTGACAGGTAGGCGTGCGCTCTGCATGCCCCAAGAGTTAGCGGTGACCGAGGCGTCGTCAACCCCAGCTGACCTACGGCGACGAGCACGCTACCATCAAAGGCTGACGACTGAGTTGTGGCGCAGATGGAGGAACGCATACTTGCTGTTACTGCGTTCGGCTCACAGCTGTCCCCAGGCTACTTTACCGCAGCTGAAGGTGGGCGACGTCGTAATAGTGCATGACGACAACGCTCCGCCAATGCAGTGGAAGCTGGGACGAGTGACAATGCTGCACCACGGCGTCGACGGCGTCGCTAGAGCGTGCTCGGTGCGGACAGCAACGGGTCACGTGATAAACCGTCCAGTGCAAAAACTTTACCTGTTAGAATCAGCCGCCTCATCTTGGGCCCACGGGAGGATGTAGAAAAGAAGGACGAAGCGGGCGTGAGCACGCGCCACGATCATCATCGAGAGTGGTTCGATGACAGCGAATAAAGAAACACGTATCGCTCCGTCTAGGGCTCTGGGCCGTGACTCGCGGTAGCTTCCGCGACATACAGGACCCAAAATTTTCTTTGTCTGCGGAAGTCTGCCCCGGCTTCACGGCGAGCAATTTTTCGTGGCGGTTGTCCACACGAACATCTTTCCGCCCAAATCGGTTGGTGATGACCTTGATGGCGGAATCGCAGTTGTCACAGGCTACCCTGATGCCACGGATCCCGTCCTGGGTGGGACCGGTCAAGTACAAGAGCAGGTACTTGAACTTCTCGATGCGTGTGCAAGGTTGCGTTCGAGTGAATGCTGGAATCCTACTGGTCCCACAACCCTGGACAGTCTCGGTGGTCCGGCGAGAACGTCGGTATTTGGAACTTCGGAGAAGCATTGAAGCAGGTTTTCCGCGTACCTGAGGGCTGCCCTGTCGAGGGTGCGAAGTTGTGCTGTCGCAAGGCTCACCAAACTCGGCTGTAGCTGTGCTGGCGGAAGGGGCCACACAGGCGCGTGCGAAGGCCGCAGCTGAGCTCATTGTAGTCAATCGTGTCCAAAACGTCGGCGTCAAATTCCCCTTCGGAAAGACACGCCTGAATCTGGCTGTCCAGCTCTTGCAAGGCTCGCTATTGGTGAAGAATGATGTCCAGATTCGTCTGCAGGTCACGATTCGGTGCCGCCGGGTTCTGCAGCAGCGCGTGGACTGTCGACATCTTCGTGACGGTGGACAAGGGTTCCATGGCGCGACCGGACGGCTGGGGGTTTCAGCACGAGAAACTTGTGTTGTTTAAGGGAATGAGAAAACCAGACGTCCGTCTATTAAAGATACCTACGAACCGACGGCCACGTGCGCCGCCCTCAGGGAGCGAGCTCTCGCTGGCTGCGCTCGTGGCGCTCTTCTTTCTCTTTATTTAGAAGTCGCGACGGAGCTAGCATCCGATCCGCGGCTCCGGCGCCGCAAGGGGTCGTCGTTGCAGCCCACCAAGATGAAATGAGGTAGACGCAGTTAGAAATAACTTTATTTACAATATTTTTAATTTAGGGAAATCAAAGACGCAGCAGATGATCGTTACAGCTTCTGCCGGGCGTCAAACCGATGATCGTCTGTCTTGTCCTTCACGATTGGCCACATGCCATGCCGGGGAATTTCACTTCACAGCAGTTGCTTTACCGCATCGCCAATGAAGGCTGCTTCGTAACAATATTGTTTAGCTTAAAGTTTAACTTTGTATACGGATATCGTTGATTTTTTTCAGATGAAGGCAATATCAACAGTACTCGTGAAGTGTGCTTTACCTAAGTTGTCCAGTTTTTTAGAAAAAATACCTTTGAAAAGGGCCTCAGAACTTCAGTATTATGCCGCTATTATTTTCAATGTGTTCTTTGTGTATATATGTATGAAGACACGTTTGAATTTCTTATTGGTGTGAAATAAGGTACAGAGTTTTGTACCGTAGATGCTGCCTAATTCTAATCGCAAGGGGACGCCATATCAGGTTGAATAAGCGGGACAGCCAGCAGATTTTCGCCGAGCACAATTTGTCTACTCTTAAAGAAGGTCAACCCCTAAGGACCCTTTACTTTAAATGGTTTTGGCTATGATAGCGCTATAGAACTTTTGAAATCGGAATGCTTATATCTACAAGGTGTATCTGTACCACCAAAATCAATGGTGGCAATGAAGACAGGGATCCGTTGTCAACTTGTTTTCTCTCCGCGTCAAATAAAAAGAAGGATCAAAATCTCGTGCTCGAGTAAAAAACCAGTTATCTGAAGCCTTTCCTAGTCTGTTATTCGGTTGGTGAACTATGCTTTCACACCGAGGGGCTTGTTCGGACACGTAACGTTACCAAACTGCATACCGTCACCTTTCAGACTCATGGGATGTTAGGAAAACATAATAATGTTTTTGGCTGTGTTTTCTTAAACTTCTTGCCGGTTCCGTAGTAGAAAAAAATCAGACTCATATAAGAAGAGGATATGCACTGCACAAAAATCGGGAGTCTGTCTATTTGGTGTATTGTTCAACTAATATATGAAAATAATAATAAGAACACGCTGAACGTAGGAAGCAGTAGGACACGTTAATTGTTTGATGATTGAAAATAGTTATGATTGCTTGTTTTGCTTTTCTCATAAAGGAGACAGTCAGCACTTTTTGCGTGAATAAAGAAACGCAGGTAATAGCCTGTTTTGCCTTATAAATCGTGATAAAGAGTCGGGTGCCACTCTATCCGGTTATTGCTGCTGATGATGCTGCTGATGCCCTTAAAGTTTTTGGCACGAACACACGAGTGGGGATTCTTCAGGGCTAACTCAATTCCAGAATTCGCGAGGACTTCAAAACACTATTTTTTTACCGGAAAAAATAGGGCCGTCAAAAAATTTGGTATGATTCACACTCGAATCACCCAATAAGTCTTACCCTTCATCGATTCAAGCGACCTGAATAAGAAAGAAAAGCTAGAAAGGATAATATATGGCCCTTATTGCGTACCCAAATTTTCTCGCGCCACTAGATGATAAGTGGCACCGATGAAGTTCCACTTATGAAGTTTCACCAAATGGGTTGACCCGATAAACCAATTTGATCCTTTAATAGCAGCTGTCTAGCTGCCGAGAAGCTGTGACAGGCGAGAAAAAAATGTTTGATTATTTGAGCGTCCTGGCACCAGCCACATACTTCCGTAGGTGAAAGCTCTGTTCTCAACCGAAATTAAGGCTTAGAGTGCTGCGCTGCAGCTTGGTAAGGTGGGTTCGCATTGCCGAAAACCACAAAAATTGACATTCCACCCGAAATATAAATGTTAATACTCTTGAAAGGACCGAAGTGCGTCTGCAGGAGTAGAGTCTAAATGCCAATAGCGTCGTAATCCTGAATATAAAAAGCAGCCAGATTAGGTATGCTGGATTGGATAAGAGCTGTAACAGCGACATTAGCTCAATGATCCGCAGCTCGTTCCCAGTGATATCCGTATTAAGGCTAGGGACCCAAGCCAAACGTACCTCCTTCATGTTCCTCCAAACAAAACATTATTGTGTGCGGTACAAGAGATAGTGAGAAGAGGACGTTCATGCCGATATAACTGATATCGAATCGGATAGTATGATGACTTCTGGTACATGCTGTGGTACTTTGCACAGAGCGAGGGCTATTACTGAAATTTCTGCCATAAAAATGGGTGTGTAGTCGGGGATTTGTAGCGAATAACTCCAATCTGGAGATTGGAAAAAAATACCAATTCCAGCTTTCTCGCCATTTTGAGATGCGTCAGTGTAAACCCAGAAGAACAGGACACTTGGACAGATATTCATTTAAAAGAGGCGGAAATAAACTTCAACTATCAGCAAGAGAACTCGGACGCTGAGTTCAGGAATGCGTGCCTCTAAATACAAAAACTACTGTGAGAGGAACCGGGGGAGACCAAGGCAAAATCTAAGGATGCGCCTCTCCGACAGATATACGGTCAAGGTTTTTTAAATACGGCATTTGTAAAACAAGACGCCGCCAAACTCCATGGCTGGTGGGAAGTGAAATCGGCACCACAGAAAAAGTGTATCCCGACGCATTCGTGCTCGTTTGCCACACAGCCTTTTCATGCGACCAAATGTTCTCTCCGCTTTAGTGTCGGATTCAATATTATGTCTATACCAGTCAAGAGTAGAAGTATACGGAATATAAAGATGCTTTAGCTAATCTACCTGCGGAATGACCTAATTATTGTAAGCGAGAGAAATTGAAACGGGCCTTGCAACCTGGAAGACACGTAGAGGACTCTTAGACATATTTAGCATTAAGTGCGTGCTGTCAAGCCATGTCTCCAAAAGAGATACATAGGCCTGCAAACGTTGATATAATGAATGGATTTTGCCTGCGGCCGCAAAGAGCGCTATATCATCCGCATATACGTATGTTGTTACACCATGGTGTAGAGCAATGTCGCTCATAAGAATATAGAAAATATAGGCGATACAAGCACTCCTTGAGGCACACCTCTAGTCTCTAAAAATCTTCTTCAAAATAGCCTTCCGTTTCTTCAAAAGAATTCCCCATCTGCCCAAAACTCAAACAACAAAGCCAAACTGCAAGCCTGTTTGTTTCTACGATATTATTCTCGACACTGTCTTGAGCTTTACCTGCAAATAAAATTATTATTGACGACCCCATTTTTCCTCTTTTTGCCGCGCGCATTTTCGCCACCAAGTCCACGTGAGCGTTCTGAATCGAGCATCCCCGTCTAAAACCAATCTTTGCTAGTTTAGGTACTTGCCTGTCCTGCGTGAAAGAAGATAGCCTTTTAAAAACCATTTGTTCTAATAACTTTATCATATTAGAAGAAACAGCAATCAGCCTTAACTTGTCTAAACAGAAACCCTGACATGGCTTTTTTGAAGCAAAATTATTATGGGCACTTTCCACTAATGTGGAATCCAACAAAACTTGGAGGATGAATTTCTTACATTAAAATAGCACGGGTTTGGACTTATCTCCGAAAAATTAATAGCCCAAAGTATCACCTCGTCAAGACCAGCGCCGCGGATCGTGTTGTGGACTCTACCTCCGGCAGATCGAAAGATGATACTAGCAGAAAATCCCCCGTTTCTGTAGAATTTTTAGGCGATAGTTAGTCCAACAAGAAAAAACCGAACCGCAAGTCCTCTCGCGGAACGCTCAAGAGACGGGGCCTCTTCGGCAGAAGTCGAGACCTCTGACGACTGTAACTGGTCGAGAAAAATCGCCCAGTTGCTTGCTATGAACTTATAAAGCCCTGCTTTATTTATATAATTCGAAAGAGCGTCATTAAGTTTTATTATGTCATGCTTTTAGCTTTAGCAACTCTGCGTTTCAACACTGCTTTCATGTATTTGTAGTTTATCCAATTTACCGTACAATGATTGTGCAGGAGCGACCTCAAAGCTGCTTTATTACGGGGATTGTCTGGGCGGGAATCACTGTTCCGCCAATTAAAGACCTTTGTCTGTGCGGAACAGTTGACTGTGAATTCAGCACTTTTTCCTGCGTCTTGCATTCTCAGAGTATCTGCAACAGAATCAGTGGTCTGCATTGTTGTAAGGCTATCCCTCAATACCCTACCCCCCGGTAAATTCAAGCATTAATTTTTTTTTTGCTTTTGGGCCTCAATTCAAATCATGGGGATACATACTGTAAACTCAAGAGGAAAATGATTACTGCTTAAACCGCAGGGTAATGTACGCAACATGTATATTGCCTGCGGAGAAGGCTAAATCCACGGTCGATCCAATGCCTCCACACAAAGTGTAATTGCCGGAAATTATAAATTTTGACAGAAAGGCCATGGTCCTTCAGCCAGTGCTAGAGCTCTAAACCACGAGAAGCTGTTCTAAAGCCCTAAGAAACGTGTAGAGCAATGAAGTCACATGCAACAATCTCAATTTCCAGGACGGGAAACCGTCCAGTTTATTTACTCTATGGAACCGTTCGGGAAAATATACATTGACTATGGAGATCGGGCGACTCGCGGGGAGAACCAAGTCTACCGCGAGTACTTCGCCACTGAATGAGATCAGTTGCAATAAGGCAATGCACCATGACAAAGTTTTGAAGAAACTGAGGTTTGCAAACCACCCCCTCTACTATTGCAGTCTAACCCAAACACCCGATTGTTTCTCAAAGCAAAAACATCTGTCAGTAGCAAGCCATGTTTCTTGAAGGAAGGCAACCCAAAGACCTGATTGTTTCTAAAAGCGAAAAAAATTGTTAGTAGAAAGCCATGATTTTTGAAAGAGGACAACATCAAGACGATGATTTGCAACTAAACACTTGAGATCAACAACACAAGAATTGATGGAGCGGCAGTTCCACTGAACAACCTTCAGAGATGCTATACTGATGCGGGTACTGTTGACGTAACAATCGCCGCGTGTATATCAGTGCCTTTAGTTGCTGTCGCCGTAAACACCTTTTTGCTGGCTGGTTTGCAGCTTGCCAAGAGCTTCATTTATAGGGGAGATGTGCCTCCTCGGTTTTTTGTGGAGAATCTTCGTGTTAGAAACGGGATTCATGTCCATGTGTAGGAGACGACCTTGTCGACAGCCGGGCTTCTGTTGTAAGCTCGTCATTACTAGCAACCCCAATTGCGTGCAGAGCCGCCAGCTCCCCACTATTCCAGTCTGAATCTGATACTAATTTATTCTTGGAGGATCAGCCTGCAATAGGCTGGGTATCATGTGTTTGAGAATGAGTTACAGTCTGAGGTTCCGGGGTATAACATTTGGCCTGGTGGTCAATAGAAACAACCGGTAGTGAGCATGCTAACTTTGGAGCGAAACGTCTTGTGATTTGAGTCAGTGTTACAAGGGTATCAGAAAGCGGAGCGACCATTGGCTGCATTACCTGCGTCATGGACTTTTCAGTTACTGGAATTAGAGTGGCTGGGAA
This sequence comes from Haemaphysalis longicornis, assembly GCF_048455015.1. Classification (NCBI taxonomy): domain Eukaryota; kingdom Metazoa; phylum Arthropoda; class Arachnida; order Ixodida; family Ixodidae; genus Haemaphysalis; species Haemaphysalis longicornis. The sequence goes on from NW_027526445.1 coordinate 7,208,806, forward strand.
CGTGGCATCAGCCACATCGCTTGTTTTTTTTTAACGGCCGCCGCGTAACCCTGGGAATAAATTTTAAACAGAGTCGAAGCCTTAAAACAAGACCAGCTGTCTTCTTCATTATCTCTCTCATAGAACATCAATGAGACCTAGCCGGGCAGTTGGAAGAGGTTGATCCGTAGGTACCCTTACAGAGGCAGCACAGTTCTATGTCGGATCGTTACGATAACGCATCGTGACTGTCTGCACACTTTTTCCACCTGTGATTTGACTTACATTCTCGAAAGGTGTTCAAATCTCCAACACTTCCGGCACTGGAGCAGCCTAGGCTTCAAGGGATCTATCCTATGCACCAGCGGCCATGTCAACCTCTCAGAGGGACATTTAGGTCCTGAAAAAGTCATAATAACGGAAGCGCTAGGGATCTGCCTGCCATTCTCCACTTTGCTAGGGCAGTACACTGACGTCACACCTTTCATTTTGAACTTCTCGTGGATTTCTTCAGGGAACTACGTTGAATCGATTCCCAAACAATACCCGTCACACAAGCTAGGTGCGGCTAAATGAAGGCATTCAAAGGAACCGAGGCGGACGATGTGCCCCGCAGCAGGTTCACGACAAAATCTAAGTCTTTGAATCGGCACAAGAGTCCTGCCCTGCAATATTGCTTTACTTCCGAGATAGCCATGTTATGCTGAATTACTAGTTTCAGCTCCTCTTGAAGGAGCCTGGATGTTTAGCTCGGATCACCCCGTCACTTGCGTTGACAAGTGCTACCGCAATGCTTTCCACACCATGCCGCGTGAATGCTTCTAAAGGTAAGCTGCTTTCAGGCTTGCCAAAACACCATTCTGGTTACTGGGGAACCTGGGGCCATAGCCCTGGTATCCCCTGCCGCTACAGGTTTGCGACATATTCGCGCAAAATTAAGATCTTCAGACCAGGCGAAAACACCCACTCGCGATACCGATGTGCAGTCGTAGCAGCCTCAGAAGACGCAGCGAGGAATCTTTGCAGAACAACCGTTGGGCGAACGGCCGCAGAATGCTTCGTCCACGCACTCCTTGTTACTTGCAGTGACAGGCTCTGCGCATCTGGCATGAGATATGATGCCCTCATCCATGAAGGCTCCACACACACACACACACCACCAAACTACGTAGTTCCCAAAGGATGTGCCTTTGTAATCGCCCGCATTAAAAAATTTAGATATGTCTTTCTTTATTTTGCTTACTTTCTTTTACGCGGCCACAGGAAGTGGCCCAAAAGGCGGTTCTCTGGCCATGTGCCACGTGAGGTGCCGGTGAGAGGGCGCGTATTTCGAAATACCCGTGGCGGGACGCAGCTGGCTTAGAATATAAAGGGCTTCTTTAGAGATTGACTGGGATAGAGACTTAGCCGGGCGAAATTATATGGAACAAATTATCCTTAAATTTGAATTGTTGGAGGTTGAAGTAGGGAAATTTTAAAGTATTGTTTTTTCATGACTTAAACAAGAGTATGAACTCCGGCTATTGTGTGATTGTTTAATTGAAACGAAGAACTTGTTTACCGCGCATTATTTTTTGGAAACCGGTTTCAGAGAAACACTGGTAGAAGTGAGGGAGCGAAAAACTTTTACTCAGCCCTTTGTTTTCCGTCGCATCCGATTTGGAATATAAGTACTGTTTTAGAAGAGGCATACTTATTCTCGTGCGATATTCCAACTGTGCCTGGGGCACTTGGAGAAACGTTTAGATGCACCAATATATAGTGTTAAATAGGAAGTAAGGTTTCGAGGGATTCACTTTTCACTAAACTCGGTGCCAGAACAAAATTTGCATGTCGTAATAATTTGTGGAATTAGGTCAATGTGCTGTAATGTATTGCGTACCATCTTTTTTAAAAACTAATGAATTAGAGTAGATGTGCTTCCTCAAACTGGATTTGTAACTTCGTAAGTGTTACACAAATCGTTCTGTATAGTTAATTTATTGCTGCTATTATGGGTTTACTTTGATAACTAAGGTGTAGAATAAATTCTGCATGTACTATAATTTTCGTAATGAGCCATTTTGAAATAGTTAAGAATACCAATACTTATATTCCTTCTCGTTAATTAAAAACATTTCGCAACCATATGGTGGGGAAAATCAAGACAGGTTCATGTGACATGTTGCCTGGGCTTCTGGTTTTCAAAAAATGGCCTAATTGTCCGCTCTCGCACTTTTCTTTTCAGGATACCAGCGAATGGTGTTCTTGCCAGAAGCTGCATTGTAAAAAATTGAGGACATTGTTAACCATGTAATCCACGTCACTATTCGTAGGCGGTAAACCACTTAAACTTCTTCTAGAGGGCCAATACACTTTTAACCTCTTGGTAAGTGTGACTGGGACGCATTGTTTCTAAGCCGAACGGAGTAGATATTCATTATGGCAACACCTCGCTAGTTTTTCTTCAAATAACTTTAGAGGTTCCAAATTTATAATTGGCAACATATATTCTTTTAGTACTGCATGTACATTACGATATTTCTATATTTATCGTGCTGAATATCACGTGAGGAAGTAAAAGCAGCCCTCCGAAGACTCCCTCTGAAACAAAAAAGGTATTTAAAAAGAGTGCGCGAGTAAGCTCAATTATTTTTAATCCCGTTACGGTATTAAAATATATCGCACAGGTGGAAACTGTCTTGATCGATTTTCTGACATCAACTGAAGAAGCCGATCACGTCGCGATAGGTCTCTACGCCCTTTTGTACGCCTCGTCACACCAAATGGTTGATGGCGAAAGAATTGAGTTGCCTGTGAAAGCCTAGAAAGTGCCAGGCAAATTTAAGAGAGAACGCAGAGCTGCACAATTCATCTAGAAGCTCGCAGTAGTATGTATCCTTGTGTGTTTGGGATCGCATGCCAATGGCAAAAAAACATACTGGATGTTAGCAGCCACGCAAGGAATATAACGGGCAGTTGTACCAAATTGTTGGGGATTTATGTTCAAACACCGCGAGGCATGGGCGCATCTCGTTGGTAATCGGTCGCACACTTTTTGAACCCCTTAACGCAGGTGTTGTTCAAAGGCGAAAACTTTGAACGCGTTTAAAATGTGGCAGTGGTGCGGATTTGTAGGTCCGTGGTGCAGCGTCCACACACGGCTTTTGGAGTGCGGACGTTGTCGGCGTCGTGTGCATGCAACGGTGGTTGTCGGTCACTATATATGACAGGCTGAAAAAACGAATATGGGAAGGACACAACGTGTAATAAAACAGATTTACAATTACATTATTGTTTTCCATAGATATATGTAACAAAGTTATCGAATGTGCTTCCGTTCCGCAAAACGTATCGCTTTTTACTAGTTTTTACGAGTTTGCCTCTATTGGTTCTTCGAATTTTGGGGGGAGAAATATACGTTCTTTTGTGTGGAAATTACTTTGAAAATCTCTTGGATAAGATTTGCCATTAAAAGTAGGGTGCGCTTTTTATTAAAGGCTCATGTACTCGAGGATCAGTAACGAACTTTTCTAGTACCGGATGTACGACGGGATAGCTACCGCAACTATCTGCGAGTGGAGACGTTGTAACAAACGAGAGCTCAGAACGGTCAGGCATTGGAGAATTTCTAATGAAGCAGTGGTCATAAGAATAAAGGACTTCTTTTATAGGATGGTTTAAAATCTTCACCTAGGGTTCTGCTGCTTACACCTGCTTGCAGTGTTGAATGTAGTTAATTTGTGTAGTTACTCCATCTGCTCCCATCTATTCGCCAGGTGCATGTTCTGATGCATGTTCTTTTGACTCGGCACCGCTCTGATCTATTGGATACGTTCAGGTACGCCATTGTGGATCTCATACACTCATATGCCTGTTAGTACTTCTTTCACTTTGTGTTAGGTCGCTGGTAATGGTTGTTCGGCGCAACTGTTGTATTTGTTATGCTCTGTTTTCGCAGATTTACATTATGTTACAACGCTTTTGTAGACCAACATTTCCCAATCACTAATTATATATTAGAACAAGTCATGGTCTGTAAGTCTACTGCGAAAGTTTCTTTAAATGGTATTGTTGAATAATCTGTCATGGTATCGCACCACACATATCGCCGTTCGCAGACCGAAGTTCTCAAACGTGGTTACACACATTCATAATGGAGTCCCGCCTGAATTACTTTAATTCATACATAGGGCATTATTGGGTACAGTGAGACCGCAAATTCTTGTTTTCATGCAGAGTACTCAGATAACGTTCCTTCCAATTCAATGTAATGCTTTATAAAGCTATTCTTACAGAGATTAATAATTTCCAATAAAGAAGTCCCACCCCACTCGGTCTAACGAAAGTCGAAGGTGAAGATTTCTTGAAAGGGTTTTTTTTGGGTTTTCTTTTAGTTTACACTTGCTCTTCAAGACGTTTTAACTTTTGGTCGATGTACTTGAATTTGGGTCGCACAAAGTTCAAACTGTTCATCTCAGTGGCTTTGATTTGCACCCATAGTAAATTTATTGCGCACGAAGCAGTTAATTTATGGAAAGGCCAGAACCATCAATGGTGCCTAACCCATGCTCCTGTGGTTATTACGATAAGACGGAACAGGACACAATCAGGCTGCCCCTGGTACAGTAGCGGAAGGCGCTTAGCACCGCCGCATTTCTTTTTTCTACCGTCTGCAGCCGGGCTGTCGACAGCGCGCCTTTGTGAAAGACTGGTATTCGCGACGCCGGTGCCTGCTCCCTACCTTCTTCGGAGAACAACTTGTTGTCCGGCCGACTCCTGTGATTAGTCCTGGCGACATTGCCGTCTGCTCGCTCGAGGGGCCCTTTTTCCTCCCTCTTTTAGAAGGATGCGGGGATTCCCCTTCTTTCCCTCTTCGGGGGGAACTCTCAGCACTCGTATCTTTGGAAAATAAACAGTGTGTTTTGAGACAGCCAACCAGCTCCACGTCTGCTTTCTCGCTTCCCTCAGCAGCCGACATCCCCGGCTGCTACAAAATTGGTGACCCGAACAACGCTTCAACGAACACGCCGCGATCACCTCCGACGACAACACTGCTGCCTCCACGCCTGCAGTCATCGTCACAGAACTGAAGCTACCAAATTTTTGTCCTAAAAACCCAAGAGTTTGGTTCAGCCAAGTTAAGCCCTGTTGTCAGCTCCGGCACATCACCTCGCAGTCGACGAAGTACCTTCACGTCGTCGCAGCCCTGCCCCCAGAAATCGCCGACGCTATCGACATTTAGGTTTCAACCTCCCCCAAAGGAATACGACACCCTCAAAAAGACGGTGCTGAACCCCCTCGAGGCGCCTGAAGAAAGAAGACTTCAGCAGATCTTGTGTCGTGAAGAGCTGCGCGACTAACGACCTTCCCAACAGCTGCACCGGATGCGGAAACTACTCGGTGTGCACCCGCATCAGGACGGCCAGCTCCCACTTCTTCGTGAACGTTTTCTGCAACGGCTGCTCCAGTCGATGCGCGTGGTTCTCGCGTGTTCAAATGAGACGTCCCTTGATCAACGAGCGCAACTTTCCAATCGCATCAAGGAATACTCTACTCCAACCTTCGTGCCCATAGCTGCTGCAAGAAGACACGGGCAACCAGATCGACCAGCGCGCCTTGAGCAGAAAGTGCAACAACTTACCGAGACCATGCAGCAACTTTTGCTATCTGGCGCTCCCCAAAAGGATGAGCAACGACGCAACCGATCCCCTTCAAGACAGCCAAACTCTCCCTGAGAAGCCAGTCACGAGATACACAGGACTGAGTGCGCTGGTACCACCATCGTTTCGGCACGGATGCTAGCCGCAGCTTGCAACCTTGCTCGTTTCCGGGAAACGCTCCGGCCTGTAGTTAACAGCGGCTTAGGACATCGGCCAGTCGTTAACAGCGGCCTTTTCTTCGTAGCCGACCGCGTAAGCAACTCACGTCTGCTAGTGGACACGGGAGCCCAATATCTCTCTTGTCACGGCAACCCCCGAGGATCGCCGACGTAGCAAGAACACATCGTCGCGGCAAGCATTGAGCAACACTGCCATCGCTACGTACGGCGTCCGCTCGCTAACCATAGACGTCGGGATGAGGCGCTTGTTTCGCTGGGTCTTCGTTGTGGCGGACGTTAATTTCGGATTATTCGGAGCCGACTTTCCAAGTCACTTTATCCTTGATGTAAGCGTGCGTGACCATTGCCTCAAAGATAACAACACATCCCTTAGGTACGTGGTTTGGAGTCAAACATCTGCTTATCTGGCATCTGCGCCTTCCAGCCAGTATCTGCCTACAACCACGTCCTCGCCGAATTCCCTTCTCTCACCAAGCCCCGCAACACGGAACAGCCGGTGAAACATAACGTGACTCATCACATCGTAACCACCGGGCCACCAGTCACCGCCCGGCCACGACGGCTGCCCAGCAACAGGCTTCAAGCTGCACGCAGTGCGTTTGAGCATATGCTACAGTTGGGAATTGTTCGCCCTTCGTCTAGCAACCATTCATTGCCGCTACAAATGCTGCCTAAACACGACAGGGACGACTGGCCCCCGTGCGGTGATTACAGAGCCCTGAACGCCTCGACAACGCCGGACCAGTATCCTCTGCCACACATTCACGATTTTAGTGCATGGCTGGCAGGTACGAAAATATACAGCAAGATCAACCTCGTTTCGGCATACCACCAAATCCTCGTCGAACCAGAGGACATACCAAAACAGCCATAACAACTCTGTTAGGCTTGTTTGAGTTTGTCCGCATGCCCTACGGCTTGAAAAATGCCGCACAGACCTTACTAAGGTTGATGGATGAGGTCACCCGGGGTCTTCCTTTCGTCTTTCTCTACATGGATTACATTTTGGTGGCCAGCAGAACTCCTACGGAGCACGAAGAGCACCTCCGCGATCTCTTTCTGTGTCTGGATGAGCACGGTCTCTTGTTGAAACCTAAAAAGTGCGTGTTTGGTGTCGAGGTGCTCAACTTGCTCGGCCACCACATCACTACTGAAGGCAATATGCCACTGGAATCAAAAGTGAAATCCGTTAAGAAGTTTCCAGCTCCAACATCTTTCAGCAAGCTGAGAGAGTTCCTCGGGCTCTAAAACTTCCACCGGTGGTTCATCCCGTCTGGTGCTCGAGTACTCTAGCCATTGACCGACCTTCTTCGCCGAGACGACCAATAGGCACCAAAGTTTTGTTGGTCTGACGAACACCAGAATGCTTTCCAGAAAGCTAAGGACAAGCTGGGCGGGGCTACCCTTCTCATTCATTCACTTCCTGAAGCTCCTACACGCCTCATGGTGAACGCCTCCTCCACATCGGTCGGAGCAGTGCTGCAGCAACAGGAGGGTGCACAGTGGAAGCCACTGGGCTTCTTTTCGAAACGTCTGAAGCCTGCAGAAGTACGCTGTAGCACTTTTTTGAGGGAGATACTCGCAATCTATTGTTCCATTAGGCATTTTCGCTACTTCCTCGAAGGTCGTGAGTTCTACATCTTGACAGACAACAGGCCCGTATACTACGTATTCAACAACAACAGTTTATCCTACTCAGAACGGAAAATTCTTCAGCTCTCATTCATCCCTGAGTTTTCTACAGACATCCGCCACGTTCCCGGGGTCGAAAACAAAGCAGCCGATGCCTTGTCTCGCGTCAGCGCTTAGGCACAAAAGTCCCTCACCTCGAGGAGATGGCCGTGGCTCAGCGGGAGGACACTGAGTTGACAAGACTGAAAGGTTGGGGATCTTCACTCGTGCTCTAGGAGGTTCCACTTCCTTACCTCCAGGGCACAATAACCTGTGATACTTCCCAGGAAACCCCACGACCTTTCGTCCCTGTGAATTTTGCCTAATGGTATTCAACACTTTCCACTCCATCAGCCACCCAGGTGTCCGCGCCACCCAGCGGCTGATAACAGAACACTTCGTTTGGCCCGGAGTCAACGCGGACGTGCGACGTTGAGCTCGGCCATGTGAACCGTGTCAGAGTGGAGGTGACTCGCCACACTCGTGCTGCACTACAGGAATTTCGCACTCCTGAGTAGCGGTTTGACCCAATTCACCTCGACCGGGTAAGACCGCTACCGGTTTCAGGTACCTGCTCACATGCATTGACAGGTACAGCCGGTGGCCCGAAGCTATAACAATTGCGGACATAGCTGAGCCCGTCGCACAGGCATTTATACAAACATGGGTGTCTCGCTATGGCTGCCCCGCCAGCATATCAACTGTGCTGGGACTGCAATTCCAGAGCAACCTTTTTTATGCACTTTAAACCCTCCTCGGCACAAGACTGCAACATACAACCGCCTACCATCCCGCCAGCAACGGAATGGTTGAGCGCTTGCACAGGCAACTCAAACCTGCATTTGCAGCGAAAATCGATCGCCAGCACTGCGTGGAGAAGCTCACGCTAGTTATTTTTGGCCTACGTTCAACGGCGATGGAAGACATCGGCTTCAGCGCAGCGGAAATATTCTAGGGCTCCACAGTGCACCTCCCGGGAGAATTCTTCTCCGACCAGACACCTTCCGCCACAGCCGCCTCCGACCACATCCAGAAGCGGCGCGGATGGCTGCCGCAACTCCGGCCAACAGCACCTCGCATTGCCCGCAACAGGAAGGTTTTCACTTTTCCCGAAATAGACTGATCTACACATGTGTCCGTGCGACAAGAAACAACGAAGCTGCCCCTCACTCCGCCGTACGATGGCCCGTTCAAATTTTTGGGACGTAATAACAAGACCATTACAATCGACGTGCGGGGCAAATGTAAAGTCGTCGCCTTTAACTTAGCCAAGCCTGCCCATATCGAGGTTTCTGTTGATGTAGCCTCTCACGTACGTTTTCAGTGATAACAAGTGGACTCTGACCTTTATCCATTCAGCCGGTAACTGCTGCCGTTCTTTAAAACCTCTGAAATCTGGGGGGCGGGGGGAACCTCTGCAGCGAAAGCTGCTTAGCACAGCCGCATTCTTTTCTCGGCCGTCAGCAGCCGGCCTGTCGACAGCGCGCCTTTGTGAAAGACTGGTATTCGCGACTCCGGCGCCTGCTCCTGACTGTTTTCGGGGAACAAATTGTTGTCTGGCCGACTCCTGGGATTAGTCCTAGCGGCAAGGCTGGTTTCTCGCTCGGGGGGGCCATTTTTCCTCTCTCTCTCAGAAGGACGCGGCGGTTGCCCTTCTATCCCTCGTCGGGGGGAACTCTCGGCACTCGCATCTTTGGAAAATAAACAGTGTGTCTTGAAACTCCAAACGAGCTCCAAGGCTGCTTTCTAGCTTCCTTCGGAAGCCGTCATTCCCGGCTGCTACAGTAGAACCAATTCTTTATGGTTGCAGCTAGGTTAACAGGGTAATTTTGTACTAAAACGTTACATATAGACGGATGTGCGAATGTTTGAGAATGTAGGTACTTTTTATTCATCCTGTATAACACAAAAGCAAACGTGTACGTTTTCGTGTTACATATTGAATAAATACAAGCTATATAAGCAACGGTACTGCTGCCTAATGTTTAAAAATGCTCGATAAATTCGTAATATCTTTTGTAGCAATTTACATACACATTTGTATTTCTAGTGTAAAGAAATAAAATTGGTTTGCTTTTTTCTAGCCTACATTTGATGTGAGTTTTGCTATCTGATAGAAATATTTACCCACTTGCCTCGCCAAAATAAAGAAAGTGTTTTTTCCGGTGATTTCACACCACAGTTCTTATTCATCGTGTGCAAAAAATTAATTTTCTTGACGCTCTCAATTCTAGCCCATGGCACCTCACTGTGATTACTGCAGTTTTTTTATGTTAAACTGAACTCGCCTTTTGGGACTACAAGTTTATAGGATATGCGGTGAATTAGCTCGCTGTAGCAATCATATATTTATCCTGATATATACCTAAAATAAAGCGCAATTAAAAATTTTAAGGCAGATAAATATATTCCGTAGTTTTTCTATAGTGATTTTTCGTGGAGTTCGGTATACAAAAAACGCGTATTCTTTCACCATATTTCTTCTCTTGAACGCGTTGTAATAGGTTAATGGGCTATTTCTTAACCGCCTTCATTACACAGCACTAATAGGCAATTACGGTGCCTCTTGGTCGTTCTTACTTGATAGGTGATTGGCAATGTGATTACCCTTTTTTATCGTACCTGACGCAAAACATTTTACATCAGCATCTTAACCATTACTGTTACCAGCCCCACAATCATCACCATGATGTAATCGGCAAGACCTTGTTCTTTCTATCCTCCTCTTGTCCCACATGTAACACTTGTAACCACGTGCATGCGGAGTTTGTTCATTTTATTCGCAGATCTCATTTTTTTTGCTCATGTCCACTTCGAATCCTTGATATTTTTCAACCTGTATTATCATCCTCCTGGATACACTATGTTAAGCATCCCGTCAACCAATCTTGTTACTGATCAGGCGCTGTTGAGCGTATCTATCGCCTAGCGTGAACTGGTTGTTCACTTGTTTCAAGATTCTTTCTCTTCCCACACTGCTGCTTTAAATCTTATTTGTTGCCCCTGGAATTATTCCTTCTTTCGCTGGTTCGAGTGACCTCTTTGTTTTCAAAGTACTTTAAAAAACATATTTTTTCTGCCCTGTAAACCAAAAACGAGAATACGTGGTAGAAGAGGAAGTCAAGCACCGTCCTTTACTGCCGCCTTCTCACGCGTTGAATGAACATTTCATTCGCGGTTGTCACCAGCAAACCCTTCATATTCGGAGGTAGTAGGACTAGACTTCGCTGGACCTCTTTATGCTCGCAGTGAAGCTACATCTGCGAAAGTTTGTGTCGCCTTGTTTGGTATGCGCAGTCACTAGAGCCTTGTATCACGTCTTTCGAGTTAGGTGTTTCTTCTAGGCTTACGAAGGTTCACGTCTCGCCGTCGAATAGCAGTTGTTAGCTACACGGATAATGCACGAAATTCGAAAAGCCATCGGAACGTACTGCATTGCTGAAAAAACGTTCCCCGATGTAAGGATTCAAGATTACTGCGCTTAAATCCGTGCAATGGAAGTTTATTGTAGAGAAAGCGGCGTGGTGGGCTGGATTTAGGGAGCGTATGGTGCGAACCATGAAATCCTTCTTATGGTGAGACCTGCCAAAAGCTTCACTATCGACCACACAACTGATGGCTGTCCTCGAAGAGGCAGTGGCGGGAATTATTTCCCGTTCCCTCATGTAACTTTCCGCAGCACCCATTCACCCAAACGTACGTCCGCACAGGAAGGAAGAAGGCTTTTTGCGGTTCGTGTGGGGCAACCACACAAAGCGGAATCAGCAAGAAGCGAAATAATGGCAAAGTGGCTTTATCACAAACGGCTTGCGGATCAGTTCTGGAGGCGGTGATGGCAGTGATATCTATTGAGCATGTTCTAAAAAAAGTGCCTACGCAGAAGCCTAAAATTGGAGTTTCGGTGCTTCTGCACAAAGAAAACGCTCCTCGACAGATGTAGATGTTCGGTTGGGTTATAGAGGTTGTCTTGGAATGAGGCCAAAAGGTCGGAGACTGCGTTCTGAGGTTTCCTAGTGGCCTTACGCTGCGGCGAGCAGTGCAGGTTTTCGGCCGAATAGAGCTTACAGCGTAACCAAAGATTACAACCCTCAGTGCTCATGTATATTATTCCCACGAACTGTGTTCTGGTTTGAAATTAGCGCCGAAGTGCGGTAACCAGCGCGTGGAAAAAGAGCGGAACCCTTGGCCTAACGGCACGTGGAGGTGCCACAAGAGGAAGAAAAAGCAGACTTAAGATTGTCGGTCGGCATTTAAAGCTTCTTATGCAATGTAAATATTGTAAATACAGGTGGCCATTCATGCTTTTCGTTTGCGTTTAACATTCCTCCGCAGGGGTACCCGATTGAAAGGTTTTGACAGATTCAAAAATATTGCACACCTTTCTTATTGCTTATCTTTGTAGAGTCAATGCATTGAATAACCGACACTAGCTATGTCACGGAGGGAACATTTTTTTCAACAACAATATTCAACAAACACTAATTCAGCCTCTAAATTTCTAGATTTATAGCTAGCGCTAACGTCCCCTGGAGTTTGCAGCAGTTTTTGCATCAGAAAATTTGGCCTGAATTAAGTAGGGTGCAATTTATCCTGTTACCTGAATACTGGTTTAAAGTTTGCCAAAATCCGTCTTATTGGTATGTAGACTAAAGCAAGAGATGTTTTATAATAATGGACATATACTAAGAAATAACTATGGGGTAAGTGTTCAGACAAGCATTTGGCAATCTTTAAGGTCTAAATGCTTTTGCAGTTCTATATGTCAACATGAGGTCGACATTTCTCTGAAGCCCGACGAATTAATTAGGCATAACTGTGCAAGGGGACAACATTACACCCAGAGTATGGTCGGAGAGTCAGTGAACGAGCCATAAATGGTAAAATTAGCTTCATTAGCATATGTTCAGGATTATTAACAAGTTATTCGTAATAAATGTTTTTCTGAAGTTACACCAGGTATGCTATACGAATCACCAGAACGTTGATGGGGATTCTTTAAAAAAACTGTGGCTGATTCTTCCGTCATAGGAATCGGTAAAAAACGAGAGTGAAATGTGTGCTGAAATCTGCAAAGAAATGATCATGATTTTGGGTCGGCGGCTGTCTTGTGGGCGTGCTCCGTGAGCGACGTCCTGCTGGCGGGTCGCTTGGGAGAAGCTGTGCTGGCGTCATTTCCGTGACGGATGTGACGTCAGTGGAATTTTGGTGTACGCCGGGTAAAGCACTTTCGCGTTAAAATATAAAACCAGAAAACGAACATCCCTAAGTATAACGTAATCTTCAGTACTAAAGGTTGCTTCCCCACCGAAAAACTCTATGTGCCGGGGTGCAACCTTTACATGCCGCTAGGTTTCTTGCACTGGAGCCACTTGCGTGACGGATATGACGCCTACAAATATTTGGGTAGTCACGAATAAGACACTTTCATAATAAAAAGGGGTAAATTTTGATTTCTTAATCTTGACAGTGCATATCAATGGAAGGCGGTGAGCTCTTCTTTATTAGTGAAAATGTCATGGTTATTGCTCGATTTATTTTTCCGCCTTTGTGCAATTACGCTATACTTATGTATGATTATACGTGTTATCCAGGAATTATTACATGTTGTGGTCCCCTGACGAATTGGAACATAACCGTCATCATGTTACCCTGTCTACGCCAACTTCGGGGCAAAAGCCCCTCCAATAGATTTCCAGTTGTCGGGTGCTGTGTTAACTGTGGCCAATTTATTCCGTAAACTTCTTGATCTCATCTGCCCATCTAACTTGCTGCCGCCTTCTTGAACGAATGCCTTCTCTAGGAATTCACTCTGTTACCCTTAATGGCCAGCATTTATTATTCCTTCGCCTTGCATGCCCTGCCGAAGCTAATTTCTTCTTTGAAATTTCTACTAATATCTCCTTAACACGGGTTTGTTTGTCGACACACTCCGCTCTATTCTTGCCCCTTAACGTAACACCTATCGTGTTCCATTCCATTGCTCGCTGAGTGGTGCTTCACGTGGGTCTTTCTGTATTTTATGTGTCGGGTTGACGGGGTAGAAGTTCTGAAGTTTCACACATTTGGCAGATAGGCGTCCTATTAGTGTAATAATAGCTGTCAGCATCTTATCTTCAATTTGAACGTAGTGCCCAACAGAACTCAAGGAGCGAAATGATCTGCTAGTTGAGCATAATGCAGCCCGTTCCTTTCGTTAAATTTTGCCAAAAGTCTCATCATCGCAAAGCTCAATTGGAAGAAAGAGAGGGAAACACCGTGCGATATGCCCCTTCCCAAGTTTGACACTAATATTTGGCTCCGGAAATTGTTATTGGCAATTAGCTTCCCTACAGAAAATCCTTGATGTATGCATAGTTTGTTGTAAGGCTGTTGGTTTGTTAAGTTTATCAATACATACTTCGTTGTGATACTTAAAAAATGTCTTTGTGATATCTTGTGATTACCGGTGTCACTTTATTATTTGATGGTTTCATTGCAACATTGAGCCTTTGGTGGATTATATAGGTCTATGTACTACTTATCAAGACATGAGGGTATATGCCTCTGTTATTGATGTAATTTTTGATGCGTGTTCACACTGCATGCACCATTAGCTTTCCCGCATACAATTTAGAGAGGCTGTTCTTTCACTTGATTTCCCAACTTTTTACCTATTTTTTGTGTTATCACTATTTGTTCTGTGTTCCACTAATGTGACATGCTGCCCCTTCCTGACATACGTCTGGGTATTTGTTGAGGGCCTCAATAAATTCTTCGTATGATAATTTACAATTTAATAGTGGTGCCGTCTGATCCAGCTGTAGATTTTGTGCGAACTTGTCTAGTGCCGCTTGTAACTCCGCGAGTGTTATGGGGCTGTCTGTCTTTGGCTAACCTAAACAACGTATGGATGATCGTACTTTTCAGCTTGGCTTCCGACACAACTGTTGTATTTCCTTTAAATGTTTAGTTCTGGTTACCCGGTACACATGAGCATGTTGGTGAACCTGTGTCTTGTGGTTGCGCAGGCCTGTGAGCCTGTGAAAACGTGCTAGCTGTTTTCAGGTAGCTCGTTTTACTTAGAAGCTCTGAGTTTAGCTATTTCGACCGGTGAATGAATGCACTTAAACGTTCTTTTCTCGTTTTGTATGCATATTTTACTCCGGTTCTCCTCGATTTTTAACTCATAAAACCAAGCCTTCGCCAATAATTTGGTCACGTTTTTGTGGCTTCTGCTCATCTATTTACAGTTTTGGAGCTTTCCCTATGTGTACGAGTATGTGGTCAGCTATTTTTATTTACGCTTCCTGTGGAAGAATTTTGGGGGGTTTTTTCCCATTTTGTTGAATTCTGGCAGTAAACCTTCCCAGGTGGCCCCTTTCTTGGTATGTCCCATGCTCTCACAATTTCCAAGCGGAGTCCCCGGTATATTTGATCGGTTTTTGCGCACTTTTGTTTTAAGCAACTAGGCAAAAAGTCGTTGCTCTCTAAATTTTGTAATGGCATGGGCCATGTTTACTCGGTAATATTTAAAAAAAATCTCCCACCTCCCCATTCGGGAACCCCTGTGTAAATGCGACGCATAGGGGTCTCGTTGAGGTTGCGCCGACCATCATCGCGATTCCAGGCTTGTTAGTCTCCATTGAAGACAGCGGACAGTTGGACAGCGGAGGAACGGCGCTGGAACGATGGAGCGGAGCGGCGCAGACACCGCGTTTTACAGCGCGCATAACGGTGAGGGGACGCGCCGGTGCCAGTGCGTCTGCCGCGGCTATGACGCAACACAATCCAACACATTCCATTTCATTCCAATCCAATCCAAATCCAATCAAATCAAATCAAATCCAAGCCAAGCCAAGCCAAGCCAAGCCAAGCCAAGCCATTCGAATCCAATCCAATGCCCCCCGCGAGAGAGGCATCGGAGAGTAGAAAGGGTGAGCGGCAGAGAGCGCAGCTGGCGCGGCAAGGAAAATGGGGGAGGGGGGGACGCCGACGACGCCGGATGCAGGGACAAGGCGAGTGAATGAGATGCAGTCGCATCTAATAAGGTGATTTTGGGTGTGTTGCCATTACACTCCCTGAACCTCACATTGGTTGAAGACGTGGGGTCCATAATTTGGTTCAGTCCTTTCTTCTGGGCGTCTTACATCAGGTGGATATCTTGTTTTATCACTTCGGGTACTTCGCTGTAAAACTCAAACCCAAAATAAGTGCTTGTTTTTTTTATCTGTGCATAAAATTCTGTGGAAGAGCTCTCTGAAACTTAACTCGTTCTTCATTCCACTTAAGTCTTTAGTAACATACATGATGCCTTCGGTTTTTGCTACGTATAATGATTTTGATCGGGACTTAATCTCGTTCGTGAAGCCGGTGTTGTGTTTGACGGGTGCATCCTTTCTAGTAGATGTGTTGGAACTGCTGCTCACTCGTTAAAGGCATTGCCGAAAAATGTTTACTGCCAAATATTTGCAGGTCCCCATTTTCGTTAGCGCAAGGATGCCCTAACATTTTTTTGTGTCTGAATCCCTGTAGGCTTCCCTGTATCCAAGAGCAGTGTGCTCTATTTTATTTGTGCACTTTTGTGGGTGTTATAGGGAGCTATTTAATTTGATTCTGCTCCCCTGTAATTTGTTTTTTTCCGCTATTTTGGGTATGTTATAATGATTGGCTGGTGCATTGGTGGGACCCATTAGCGTGGCTCCATGCCTTTCAGCGTTTTTGTGCGTGGCTCGAGTGCTTATATCAGCAAGCTATGCCTTTACAGTAGAAATGTTCGTTCTATCGCTTCAATGAGTATTGAATGTGTTCCTTCGCGTTATGTATCAGTATACATAGAAATTACACTAGCTGTGCGGGATGTTTTTTGCGACGTTTTTTAGGTAAGCTTTGTGCATTTTCTAACCTTTAGGAGGAATGGTAGGTGGAGTTGGATGAGGCACTTGGACCTAGCTTGTTTAGGAGTTAGGATTTTTTCTTTCGGTGGTGTTTTATTTTGATCTCTTACCCAAGATTTGTGTCAGTAGTTTTTTCCATGAATTGATAGATGTGGGCGACACAGTCTTGTCGATAGAACCGGTTCATACTGAATTGTGTGGTGCTGGAAACCGTGTCTGTTTTCTTCGTCACTAACGGCGTATTTCACTTTCTTGTAGGGCTTTGTTTCCTGAGGCTTAAGAAGATATAGACTGGAACTGGTACCTTGATCTCAAACCCCATTTTATTTCAGATTCCAGTCCCGACTCAGATTTGTAACTATAGCAATTGTGCCGTTCTTTTCAGCTGGAGGGGAGCCTTGGAAAGAAGTTCTGCGGCTCCTGTCGTGCTTGTCGCAATGTCTTGACGACCGTCGTCTGTCATTTATTCTAACCAGCCGATTCTCCAATATATTGTTGTGGATTGTTGTCCGTCTCCACGTTGATCGTTTATCCACTATTGTTATCGTTGTACTTCCCAGTGGAGTCGCTCTAATACGTACGGGGCTTTGAAAACTTAGAGACAAACTCGGTCACCCGTGAGCACACCTTACCGCATAACGAGCACTGTGTGATGTGAGGTTACGGGACAAGCAAGGCGAAGGGGAAACAGGTTGAAAACAGGAACATGCAGACTTTTAGGAAAAATGAACGTATAGACGTAAAAATGAAAGCCGCAACAAAACATGGACATACACGATGGTGGAACGATCGGGTGAGCAGGCGAGGTGACTATACGAACAGTCACAGTTAGTATAATATTGTAAATGACAGTTGGCTGTGTCTTACAATGTGCATAAATTGCTGATGTCGAAGAGACACACGGTGGCAGGGTGCTTGAGCCCGACGGACGATGTGAACTTGCGATGTGAACATCACAGGCAAAGGTGAAGAAAGGGCGAAAGCACACGTAGAAGTTGCAAAGGCCCCTAGGTATATGGTCGGGACAGAGTGCTTGGGCGTCGTACAACGACCCCAGAACACCGAAGTTCTAGCCGTGCTGTGACAGGCTTAAGAAACCTAAGAATTGCCCGCTGGGAAGTTCTAGTCCGTTTCGAGCATCACCTTCGTGTTGTTCTTCTGCCTGGCTTAGCGGAGGTTCCTTGCTGAAAGACTTCCACCATTACTTCGGCGAATTGGCAGCATCACCTGACAGGTTCCTCATCACACACTGAAGCACTCACTGAGGAGTTTTGGTAGGAACTTGTATTTTCTACAAGCGGCACCTCTTGTCTTTTGTTGTCAGGCACTCGTGGGTGGGGTAACACAGGCGTCGGTGGGGGTTACAGGTCTTTTGCATTTTTTGGTGTAAGCACCGGTACTTCGCATTAAAGTTATAGATGTAGTGGGCACTTTCCGTCTAGAAACGCAATCATCGCCGCGTAACTCCGTCCAGGGCGGCCGATTGTGCAGGGTGGTGGGGTTTTTCCAATTGACTAGCAATTTGCTATGTTTTGGGAGAGTCAGTTTTGCACTATAGGGATGACTCCTCTGGAGGTGGCGTGCTTGCTTTACCGTTATGCAGTCGGTGGTTCTGGTGGTTGGCGGTCCAAGATGAATCGCCGGTATCTGGACGGAGATCTGGACATCTCCTTATTTTCACTGCTCATTATTATGGTGATAAGTATTTTTGTCTTCTGTATGGCGCATTCTTCGAATTCTTTCTGTGTTACGGTGCTGTCTCTTATAAGTTGTCTTCAACAAAGGCGATACCCACTTGCGCCATCTCGAATTCGCCTGGCCGTTCGAAAACAATTTTGTAGGGACTTTCAGGCAGCCCTGGCCTCCACGCGTGCTCGTGGTCGTTGAATGCGGTGTAGGCACAAATATCTGCGCAGTCGTGTTAGGTCTGTCTCTAGGGTACTTGACTCGTTTTCCAGCGCTTGTAACGTTCGTGGGTTGTCATTCAATCCGTTCTGTTGCAGTGGTAAGGGGAAACTGTCTTTTCCTCGGCTTTATTATGTCCATATGGTGGTCCCTATGACAAAACGGAGTTGCAGCGCCTAAGCGGGGTAACCTGTCACACCAAATACGTGCGGGACCGCAGAGTCAATGTTCGTGGCCCCAGAGGGGTTCGTCGATACTCCCGCCACTGCGACTTTGAAGCCGTCGTAACATTAGATGAAGTAGTTTATTTACAAAATGTTTCAGTCCATGGTGGTTGTGATATTCTGACTCCAGTTGCGACCGTGGTATGGAACGCGTTGATGTTTTTGACCCGCTCGTTAGAAAATCACCGCGCACTTGCGCGACCAGTTAGAATTTCCAAACACACGATACGTGAACATGAAAGCGCTGCTTTGCTTGTAACTTTCCTGGTCCTTGGTTTCTAAGTCTTCTTATCCATGGCAAATCGGCCGGAAAGAAACACTTGCCTTTTTTCACAACAACACGAAAGGAAGCTGAAAAATAATAGGTTTAGAAGGGCTCTGCCTAATGGGGTGTGTTTGCTTTAGATATATGCAAAATGTTTTAAAGAATGGGCAAAAGCATCAAACAAACTTGAGAATGCTACTTGGATGGCCGGAGTGTTAGTATGAGCAAACGACCATGCGCTAGGTCTGGAAACTGACCAATGCTCACCGATCGGAATGGTTGAAGTGGTTTAAGAACTATGAATGGCGTCTGAACACGGCGGAATACGCGGAACAGAATCCACACATGCAAAAATCCCGTGCTGAATAATGATTCTTTTGGGAGGAACATAAAACTCAAGGGAGGCGAGCAACAAAGAAGAACAGACTGATGAAGCATATGCTATGCACTGCTATAGTGGGTATTCTGGTTCTGGAGACAGAAACGCCTATTTTTTTCCCCAACAGCAAGAGGTGGAGCTAAAGAAGATATAATATTCAAAATTGGGGTAATGTAATAGAATTGTTGCTTAACAAAGTATTAATTTTTTTTAACAAGTGCGAAAACATTCAGCTAACTTTTAACTCGTTTTCGAAGAGGAGTTCATTGTAAGCAAATTCACAGTTTGGAAGCCACGGTTGTAGACTATGTTGTCAATACTTTTAGAAAAATACATTTAGAAAAACGTTTAGTCATGAAAGAGCGCAATCATCTCCTCAACCGTCTAACCCGGGAACCTGGTAAGTAAACGCTACATAAAAGATACCTTCATCGAGATAGATTACTGAGTTCATTTGTTTTATGTAAGATTGGTGGGAGAGGGCCGTTCGCCAAAGCATGGAGCTATTATATCAAAGTGGGGGATGTAAATATAACATCGGGCAACATGATGTATCAGAACGCAGTAGGCATTACACCAGTGAGTTATACAGCTACAATTAAATCATGCGCGCAGCTTTTCCTCCGAAATGTTACAGATTCTATCCATAGTCACATACGCACAAAATTATTCTCGAGTGTCTTCCCCAGTTATTTTTTCGTACATGTTTAAATACTTCATCAAAAAGAGAAAGCTTTACCACGCGTAAAAACCACGCGTATAAAGGAAGGACAAGTGCCTAAAAAAGTATTGAATTATTTCTTTGAGTGACCGTTTGGCAGTGATTATAAAAACCAAAAGAAAAATGAGTTCTCTTAAACTTTGCGGATTTTATGACGAGGTTTTGAAAAAAGACCACTGCAGATAATGCTCTCAAAAGGTATCTATGAAATAAAACAGGAAATTCAGTGACAATTTTCAGAACAAACGGAAGCTTTTGCAAAATTTTCGAAAATGTTTCACAATCTAGAAATTTTAAAACTGGCAAAGAATCATGTTCATTTTATCATATACAATAGGCCATTCTATCCAAACAACAGTTCATTCGTAATAAAATTACCGAAATAAATTATAACAAAACCTGAAATGTGCACTTAATGGCCTTCCAAAAATGACACAAATATTTAGAAATTCGTGTATAGGCTGCGAAAACAAGCCCAATAAAACAATACTTAGGTTGGTTCATGGAGGGTGAATAAATACAAGAGTGTTCGATATTTTTACTAAACGCACGAGGATCCCTCGAAAGTTTGCAGCAGATATTTTTCCTGTTTTTCGCTTTCGCAGAAATTTCATACATGCTTTTTTTTGTGATGCGTTGTTAATATATGCTTAGAAATGTGTTTGAAGCAATGGATACTTCTGTGGTGCATAAATTCCATCTAAACCTTCGCCTTTTGTCTTTTTTAGGAAATCAAGAAAGTGAGCAATTTATTTTGGTCTTCTCTTTACGCGGGTTGGAGAGGAGAAAATAATCGGTGAACTTGGTGCCTCCTTTCATTAAATTTAGATATTACATGTGCAAGATGCGCTCTTCCTCTCAGTTTTCGTCCTAAAAGTACATGTTTGAAGTGATTGAAAACGAATGGTGCATAAGGCAATGCATATTGCGACTCAAGAGTACTGTGACTGGGGTGAGTTAGATGAAGTTCGCGGTTAAACATCATCGGTGAAAACACACGGCACAAACAACTACGAGAATTAGACAGGACAGGACGTGCACGAGAATTAGACAGGACGTGCGCTAATAACAATTTTTTTGAAACAAACACTTCTCAAATATATATCAGTCTCCCACGTGGTGGGAAATCAAAGCAAAATACGAACAGACACGAAATGCAATCACTGATAAGGAAGTATAAGGGTGATATAATAAACTGCGTGGCTAGGAAAAGGTGTCTAATTTGCTGCCCTAACCGTAGTATGTTACTTTGCGTGGAAATGCGGGGAGTGCTTAAAGACCAGGTTGTCCGGGCACCAGCGTTCAGCGAAAGCTAATCCGCATAGGGTTTGCAAAACACTGCAGCACACACGGCTGGGTACCGGCTCTGGAAGAACCGTTGGCGTTGTTAAAACACAGGGATAAAACAAATAGGAAGATGCGCAAGGTGACCTTTTGACCGGAGACACATCCCCGGCGATGCGCCTTTCGAAGTACATCCCGTGATTCCCCGAGGGTTAGCGCTGCGCACAAGTCCCCGTTTTATGTCGATCTGCGGCGGCGACCGAGGTGGGAGTGGTCGCTTAGCTCATCGGCAGCCGACCAAGCCCGCAGCATCCCATGCGTGCGGCGCTGGGATGTCTGGGGGTACGTGACTCGCCTCGCGCTGGGCAAAAGGGATGGGGCGTTCGCTGTGAATGAACGTCGCGCTTTCTCCGCCTCCTTCTGTGAGCGTTGCACGCACCCGAATGGCTTTGAGACATGGTTGGCAATACACATAAATCGAAGGGTGACTGAGCGAAATCAAGACTCAACCATACTAAGCTAAGCTTTTGCTTTGCATATTGCCGCGAACCATACATTGGGTTTGTTTATTTGTGTTTTGCTTTTACCGCCCGGCTGCGCCAGTCTGTGTTATCTCTGCGCCAAGGGAAGCGCGTGTTCCATTCGTTGTTTCCGTGCCGCATGTGTTATCTGTCGTGAAAGGAAGAGCATTCCGATCTAACGTGAACAGCCCAGAATAATCTTCTTGGATCTACAATGTTCTCGATGTGAATCGACGTTTTGAGAACCACGCCCGCCGAAAGATAAAAACCCTGCAGTGCGGACGCCGGAGCATTCGATTCGACGACACTCGCATGTGCAATTCACTTTGTTGACCGCTGCTTCGCCACCTCTGTATTCTTTTGAGTTGTTAGGGGAGCACAAGTTCGCTGCAATAAACGTGTTTCTTATTCAAGACAACTGCATCGTCCTTGTCTTCGTGACATCTGGTGGAGGTGCTGGGTACGCACCCTTCATGCCCACTACAACCTCGGGAAGCCGCCAAGCCAGTCCAACAAGAGCCAGCCCGCGCCTGCAAGATTTACCACCCGATTTCGGTTTGATGCCAGAAGGGCCCAAGAAAAGGAACGCTACCACCAACACCATGGTGCAAGAAACAACGTCGCCAATCGTCCTGCAGCAGCCCCGGGAACCGCCATCGTTCCGGGGAGCCCCCGCTGAAGACCCTGAAGAATGGTTGGAGAAGCTGTTGCGCGTCCGCATCTTCAACAGGTGGGACGACGAAGAAACTTTACGGCATGTCTTCTTTTACTTAGAAGATGCTGCTCGAACTTGGTTCGAGAACCATGAGAGTTCTTTGACCGACTGGACTCACTTCAAAAGGGAGTTCTTGAAGACATTCACTACCGTTGTGAGAAAAGAGCGAGCTGCGCTTTTGCTTGAAACTCGGACACAACACCCCAACGAAGGGGTCGTGATCTTCGCTGAGGAGATGAAGCAACTATTTCGCCGCGCGGACCCCGAAATGACGGAAGAAAAGAAGTTACGCTTCTTGATGCGCGGTGTGAAGGAGGAGCTGTTTGCTGGACTTGTCCGCAACCCTCCCAAAACCATCGCTGAATTCGTGACCGAAGCCAGCACGATTGAGAAGGCTCTCGAAATGCGTGCTAAGCAGTATGACCGGAACTTTGTTGGCGCGGCCAGTGCGAACTACATCGACAACATGCGGTTTCCGGCTGATAGCCTACGCGAGACCATCCGAGCAGTAGTGAGAGAGGAGCTGCGGAAACTATTCCCGACGACGCCGCAACCCCAAGTCGCTTGCCTAACTGATGTGATCCGGGAAGAAGTTCAAAACGCTTTGGGAACTTCTGTGGCATCCGAAGTACACTGCGAGCCCCAAGCTATGACGTACTCCGCAGCTGTTCACCGACCCCGCCCTGCTCCAACACGTCGTCAGGAGGCACGTCGTCAAGAGGCCCCGCCCTACCGCCGCCCACTGTCGCCCGCCCAACCCCCGGTAGCACAAACCCAGACACCGAGGAAGACTGACGTATGGCGAACCCCGGATAATCGTCCTCTGTTCTACCACTGCGGAGAGGCCGACCACATCTACCGTCGCTGCCCATACAAGAGACTCGGACTACGTGGTTTCTCCGTCGACGCACCACGCCCCCGACCCGGCCAGCACCCATCTGAGATTGAAGAATGCCTGTCGAACATCAGCCGTGGACCAGCCCGTTTCAACCGTTCGCCGTCGCCCTACCCGTACAAGTCGCCAGACCGCCGTAGCAGTGCTGACTTCGCACGTGGAAGGTCTCCCAGCCCACGCGGGGGAAACTAAAGGCGGCAACTTCTGGAGGTGAAGTTGCTCTACGGCGAAAAACTGGAAACCCTCCAACGACGCAAGGACGCGCTGAAGACAGTGATGCACGACATGCCCTCATCCCGACGATCCGACCTAACCCTGACGAGACTCCCGAACACGACGACAGCTACACGGCGCGACGCGTACCCGACCTGACCGAGACGTCCGTTGAGAAGACGACGACAACGACGATGCACAGTGCCCGACCATCAACACGTACAAGCCGAGATACGACGCCCCGACGAACCCGGAACTCGAGGAAGACTGCATCTGACGTCAAGGTGTCCATCGACGGCTTTGACGTAGTCGCCCTCGTAGACACGGGAGCTGACTACTCGGTAATGAGCGCACCATTTGCGTCTAAAGTGAAGAAAGTTATGACCAGATGGGACGGTCCGCACATACGCACAGCAGGAGGCCACCTCGTGACGCCAAGTGGAACGTGCACATCGCGCGTCGCCATAGACGGCACAACGTACCCTGCGGCGTTCGTCGTTCTGTCTAACTGCTCCCGCGACGTGATTCTCGGACTGGACTTTTTGACGGACAACGGAGCAATAATTGATCTGCAGACCAAGTCGATAATATTTCCCTCCGATCACTCCACGACGCCGCAGCCGAACCCCGATCACCGTGCTGCTGTCAGGATCGCCGACGATCACATCACCCTGCCAACCCGCGCAAGCTTGATGATCGCCGTCTACTGTGAGGAAGCTGCTTCTGACATCGACGCTATCGTAGAGAGTGATCGAAGGTTGCTTCTCGACCACGGTGTCTCCGTCGCAAGAGGCATTGCGCACTTTAAGCAACGCCATTCTCACGCTTTGGTCACTAATTTCACCGAAGAGTACCAGCATTTAAACAAGGGAGCTGCAATTGCGTTCCTCGAAGAAACGCAAGAAGCAAGTGATGTGATCGCGGTCGCCGACTTTGAACGCACACCCGTAGAAAGCTGCAAGCTCCCGCAGCCATTCGACGTGAATCCGGCGCTACCGCAAGAACAACGGAAAAAATTATTGGCTTTGCTGCGTCGCTATAGGGAATGTTTTTCGTCGAGCGCCAAACTGCGTCAGACCCCTCTAGCGAAGCACCGAATAATAACCGAAGATGGAGCCCGACCTACGCGGCAGTCACCGTACCGCGTCTCTTCACACGAACGGGAAGCCACCCGGACTCAAGTCGACGACATGCTCAGCGTTGACATTATACAGCCATCGAAAAGCCCCTGGGCTGCGCCCGTCGTACTCGTAAAGAAAAAAGACGGCACATTAAGGTTTTGCGTTGACTACCGGCGACTGAACAAAATCACGAAAAAGGACGTGCACCCCCTCCCCCGAATCGACGACGCCCTCGACCACCTCTGCCACGCGAAGTACTTCTCACCGATGGACCTGAAGACTGGCTACTGGCAAATTGAACTGGACGAGACAGACCGAGAGAAGACTGAATTTATAACCCCAGACGGCCTATACGAGTTCAAGGTGATGCCGTTTGGGCTGTGCACAGCACCAGCGACGTTTCAAAGAGTCATGGACACTGTGCTAGCTGGCCTTAAGTGGCACACCTGCGTCGTATACCTCGACGACGTAGTGGTATTCGCCCGGACTTTCGACGAACACCTTGCAAGGTTGGAGTCTGTACTCGAGGCCATTCGTCTGTCGGGGTTGACGCTGAAGCCTGAAAAGTGCCGTTTCGCATACGGGGAACTCAAGTTCTTGGGCCACGTCGTCAACGCCGCGGGAGTCCTACCTGACCCGGTAAAAACTTCAGCCATTGCGAACTTCCCAAGGCCGAAAGACAAGAAGGGCGTGCGAAGATTTCTCGGGCTGTGCGCATACTACCGGCGCTTCGTCGCAAACTTCGCACGCATTGCAGAGCCACTCACGCGCTTGACGAAAGATAGCACCCCTTTCAGCTGGGAAAACGACCAAGAAAAAGCATTCGGCGAGCTGCAAAAACGCCTGCAAAGCCCGCCCGTGCTCGCTCATTTCGACGAAAATGCCGAAACGGAAATGCACACGGACGCCAGTGATATAGGCTTGGGTGCCGTCCTTGCCCAAAAGCAAAGCGGCTGCGAAAGGGTAATCGCCTATGCAGCCGTGGTCTGTCGAAGGAGGAGAAAAACTATTCTGCCTCTGAGAAAGAGTGCCTGGCTATTATATGGGCGATTTCAAAATTTCGCCCATACGTGTATGGAAGGCCATTCAAGGTTGTAACAGACCACCATGCGCTGTGTTGGCTCGCCAGTTTGAAGGACCCCTCTGGCCGTCTTGGGCGGTGGAGCTTGCGCCTGCAGGAGTTCGACGTTACAGTCGTTTATAAATCCGGCAGGAAACACTCCGACACCGACTGCCTGTCCCGCGCCCCCGTCGACCCACCACCACAAGACTCTGATGAAGAAAGCGCGTTCTTCGGGATAGCACACCAACGTTAACGCGAATACGGCATACTTTCTGAGCATGCCAAAATGTTTAATCAATTTGTCAGTGGTAAGTATCCCACGTAGTTTTAAAGGGTTATATCTCAGAGTATATGATGGCTACCCAGTTTCTTATCCAACCCAGTTCATTGCTCGGTAATAGCAGAGTCCGTCGAAGCATTGACGGACTCTGGTAATAGTAACGGCGCGAGCATGTTGGTAGATAATTATCGGGTTGAAAACTACGATGAAACTCGGCGATCTTTATAGAAGTGTGTGACACGCTCATATACACTTGTTGAATTTGCTTATAAGGAATTGTGAACCAAAGAGGGAGATATGAGAAATAGCGAACGCTTGGTAGTTCTAAGCCCTCCTTCGAGCGACCTATTCCTCAGGCTGCCTATGGTTTACTTGCCCCACTTTTGTACAATGTAAAGAGGGAAAGAGTTCTTGCGAAGGCTTGATTCCTGCGGGACGAACTTTACCTTCACCAACATTTGACTTCTGGCCCCGCGGTTCGACACCGCCTACATGTTTGGAAGCACACTGATTCTCCCGAAATAAAACGGGCCTGTCTGGGTTACGCACCTATGTCGGCGGTAGGAAAAAGTTCGTATGTTTATTCTGCAGATGGTGCGGAGGGAGTGAACAAAATAACACTGTGGGTGAGAACTGGCTACTTAAGATTGTTACAGAGTTTGTTATCAAGCGGGTCACGATGTTGGAAAGTACCCTGAGATGGTCGGGATGGGCAACAGAAGAAGAAAGTATCCGGACATAAATTATCCGACAGCAGGTTGTGGCAGTTGATTTTTAATTCATTACATTTTACCAGCAACCATGAGCCAAGAGCGACAAAACATACAAAGAGTGTGTAGCGAGTACCTGTGGGGGTCTTCCTTCTTGCCTTGATTTTGCTAGGGAAAGGTAATCAAGTGTAGATTGCGTTTTGGCCGTTCGGAGTAGTGTTTTAAAGGCCTGTCGAGCTGAGAGCCTGTCTTGCGGAGCGCGTAGGGCCACAGAGGCGCGGGAGGTGACGTGGGGTGAATACTCAATATAATCGGTAGCCAGCGATTCCGAACTAATCAGTAGTGTCTAATTGCAGAGTACTTTCGGAGATAAAGGAAAAAAGATTAGAGAATAAACGGCGCTCAAAATAAATACAAATTATCAGTAAATAAATAAAACGCAAAAAGCCGCAGAACACAGCTAGGCGGATCACATCACTTGTTAAAATGGTTCAAGCAACACGGCAGGACATAATGCCAAGGGTATGCTGATTAAGATATATGTCTCGGTAAAGCACAGCAATTAAGCATTCTTTGCCTACTACCTAAATAAAAATCCTGCTGCTTTCAATTTACCAAGTACCGAATGCTTGCAAGTTAGCGCACTACGGTGAACGCCGCAATATAAAGCAGAGAAATGGGGGAAAGGGAGGCTCCAATTATCGTCTCGGACGAAGTTGAAAAATTCTGGGCACCAACTGTGGAGGTGAACACCCCCTGCCCATGGTATTCTTTACTTGGATCGAGGCCATCCAAAGCGAAAAATACATGTCTACTGACGTCAACGCGGAAACGTCGCTGGGTACATTCTTAGGAAGGACGGTTAAGAGACGTGCATGACAATATGACGCCGGCAATGGTAAGAATACGACAGTACTCGTTGAGCAGATAGAGTGGCTGCCAGTGGAGGTAGCGTTGCAGGAACAATGCGCTGTTGAAAACCTAGGATAAAGGATCTGGGCACTTGCCTGAGTAGATGTGGGTAGTTTTTTTTTGTGAGACGGGGATGAAGCGGAACATCCTGCACACTAACCGAGAAGAGGCCGACGGGAGAGTTATTGAAGCAGCTCGGTATTCGTTTGGAGTTTTTCACTAACCACACAAATGTATCTGGTAAACTGCAAAAATTATCCATGTGCGGTGGCTACGAGAAAACTAGCTTGTATTGGCGACGCCTTCGTTGAGATCAAAGTGACCCTCAGGGCACACAGTGTGCAAACCAAGTTTTGGGACACGCGAAGTGTCGTAACTAGCCACACCAAAAAAGGCGCGAAAAATTCCTTATCAGTGCATCTCCATTTCCAGAGATTGAGATTTGTCCGGCATGCGCTCCCATTGTAGCGTTGAAAATTTCTGTAGTTCACGTTGGGAAACAATGTTGCTGTCGTAGCCCTGGACGCTCATGCGGATTCATCTAACATCTAGAGGCAAGAATGGTAACTACACCATTAATGTCGTACTTTATATAGGTACACTTTACGGTATTCTGCGAGCGTACAATTCTACCTTTTGGTTCTAATTTATTCTTGCATTGGATGAGACTATCATGGGGCCACGTGGGTATCTTTTTTAATGGGTGTCAAAATAACGTTTGTTGAATGAAGGCACCGTCCACAAGACAACCGGCCGTTTTATTGTTGTTCTGCGTTCCTATCAAAACGGCCTCTGGATGCGACGTTTAGGTGTCGACAGTATCATTCTCTTGACACTTCCTCAATCGCAAAAATGGAACCCTCCATGGTCAGTCAAACGTTGTGCACTTCGAATATTGATCTGAGTCGAAACTGGCTGTATAAATGTATCTATGTGTTTACTATAAAGTGCAACTGGTTTCTCATAACGTCTTGGTAGAAAACTGAGTATTAGGAATAAATGTCCTTCATAAAAATACTTTTTTCTGCCCCAACAAACACCATGAGGGCCATGAACATACCTTTACTCTTTTTTTTTGTCAAAAATGGGTCAACAAATGATTGAACTATCAAACAGTACTTTGTTTGATATTATAAACCCTCACTATACGTCAATTGCGAAAGTCACAATCGGTTCAGTGTTGTTTGTGGGCTTCCAATGTTTTCCGCATTGCCTCTTGGGTTTTAAATGCACAGCAATGCTTTAACTCACACGTAGCGTCCGATGTCCGTCCGCAACAGCTTAGCGCGCAGGCGCGCCCTCTCGCCCACTCCTCCTCTCCCGCATCACGCTACCCTCCTCGCTCTCAACAACAGGTCCGCACCCCTCACCCTACACTATATAAAAAAATAATACTTACCGGCGCCAGGTTTCGATCCCACGACTCGGCGGACGGAACGCACGGTACATGGTGCTCTACCCACTGCGCCACAAAGCCGACCCAGAATGGAAGGCTACGAACGCGCCTTATATCCTCGACTCATTAAAACTACGTCAAGAAGCTGCTGATACAACGCATTCACTACCTGTGGGCGGAACGCGAGGTACATGCTGCTCTTCCCACTGCGCCACAAAACCGACACAGAACCAACACCAACACCACGGAACCCCACTATGCTCTGCATTTACACGTGTCCCTCGCGCGGGGGCATGCGACGGAGGCTTTTTTAAATAACTCTGCTCAGTGACGTGAACTTAGAACCAGGAGAATGAAGAAGCTTTTAATATCAAATTATAAAAAACATAGGTCCGTGCTTTCGCGTGATCGTGAACGGAGCGTTTCCACAAGAGATATGTATCAAAATGAGCGTCCGATAATGTCCTGAGAACATCTCCATTGATAGCTAAAATTCTGAGCAAACATAAGGCCTAGTGAGAAGTAGTTTTACCGTTCTTGTATAGCTAAAAATGCGGCATATCAGGTTTCATTCGTCAATAACAAAACAATGACGTTTATATAGTAGGTTTATCAACTGTGAGGTAAAATAGCAAGATCAGCTTTTTATTTCGGTTCAAGTGTGTTATCTCCACAATTCTCACTCGGTTTTCCACGCGAAAAGATAGTTGTCTTACATCATTTTCATTCGTGGTGTCTCTACGCGAATAATAGTTTTGTGAATTTTGCGGGGAGCAGAATATCCCTGCTGCAACAGCAGGTTGACGCCTTAAAATTCTGATGTTTCCTATGTGTATCGTTCGAATCGAAGAACACTTCTTGTCTGACGGGGCCTGTTTCAAAATATACGACTTGTAACACCGTAAAAGTTAGGTGCAGCAATCTTTTTTCATAAAGGGCTACGTGCTCCACTTGCTGTTATTGGAAATGACCAAAGAGAAATAAGCTGTCCTTAATTTAGAATTCTTGACCAGTACAGATGCTGAAGTCTTCCTCAGGACCTGTGTAAAATACAACAGACTAGTTACCCGAATTTTTATTTACATAGTTTCGTCAATGCGGTATTAGTCTCTTTCGCAAGTAACATCGCCCACTCCTCATTACACCAAACAACACGTAAGGTATTTCACAACTTCTAGAAATGTCGATAGATTATGGTCTCCCGAAGTAAGGCCTGCGCTGCAAAATAAACAACGGAAAACGCTCGACACCACAACAAAAACAGTTTCAAAGAACGATATCTAGTAACAAACGTTTAGGCACTTTTTAGGGCACACGCCAACAGTGGTGTAAGATAGATATATGTGATTGTTATAATTAAGCTATTGGAACCCTCTTATCACCTAATTCCTGTAGATTCTACAAAACAAGTTTTTGGAATAGAAGGTGGATCAAAACATCATGACACTGACGTTACACAAACGCCATAAAGTAGTTATGAAGGATATTCAGACCACATCATATTGTGTTTAATATCATAATGTGTTTGCCATAATGTACCATACCTTAACATAAAACGTGTTTACTGTATATTGCTCACTAAATTAAAATGTTTTCAGATGTTCCTTGAAGTACGTATTCCAGCATATTTTTCAATTAACTAAGAACATTGGCTTTCAAAAAAGGTATGTTTTGTTTTGTGCTGCAAGCTTTATATTCTCACAAACCCAAATATGACGCAGTTGTTTTGAAGGAAAGACAAGTTGATTGGAGCGAACTTGTTCTCCCCTAACAACTCGAAGAATACACAGGCGGCGAAGCAGCAGTCAACAAAGTTACGGTTGCAGGCGAGCGTCGCCGAGTCGAATGCCGTGGCGTCGGCTCTGGGGACAATTATCTCTCGCCGCCAGGGTTTCTCGAAGCGTCGAATTACATCTAGTACACTGTAGAACCAAGAAGATTATTATACGCTTTTGACCTTACTTCGAAGCACTCTCCGATTCAAAGGAGATAACACGTGCGGGATGGAAAATAAAGAATGGAACAAGCGCTTCAGTTGGCCCAAGGATAACACAGATAACCTATCCCGGAGCAGCCGTTCTGCAAAAACGAAACATAAACATACTCAATGAATAATTCGTTGACAATATTTCTTTACAAGAGTGCACCGACTGGAGGATAAAATAGAACGACGTCCGAATAAACAGAAAAATTTCTCATGTTGCGTAGTAAGGTTTCTCGCGAACCACTTGGATGAATTGGGGTCGCGTGCGTCGTCGTGTTGTTCCAGAATCACCATTGGCGATCACCTAGTAGGTATGTTCGCTAACACGCTGTAGAAGTCGGTAGGTTCTGAAGTACCGCCGCAGAAGCTTCTTGGGGACTTCACGTGGTCGGATTGGAGTCCCAGCCCACGCACGATTCCCTGGGCGTCTCGGCGTCGGAGCTTGTAGCTTCCGTTATCCCCCAGCTGTTAGTCCGTTGTGCAAACTCGAGCGAGCTGGCGCACCTCCTCCGCACGCCAAAGGTATCCTTGAACTTCAGCGTTGAGGTCATCACCGTCCACGTGCAGAAAAATGGCGTCAAGCATCGTAGTCGGCCGTCTTCCGTAGACAAGCTCGAACGGCGTCATCTTTGTAGCTTCGTGGATAGCAGTGTTGTACGCAAATGTGCCATAGGAAACGATTTCTTCCGAGGGACTGTGTTCGATAAAAACAGCATATCCGCGATCATCTTGTTCAGACGTTATGTTAGTCCGCTCATTTGGGGCTGGTACCCTGTCGTTTTTCGGGGATCCGTGTTGCTGTAGCGTAATATTTCTTGCATAGCTCCACTGTGAAGGCCGTTCCGTGGTCTGTGATTAGCACTGCGGGGTCTCGATGTGGCAGCATAACTTGGTTTATAAAGGAATGTGGGGCTTCTTGTGCAGTTCCCCTGTGAAGAGTGGTGGTCTCTGCTTAGTGCATCATGTAGACTGTCGCTACGACAATCCACTTGTTCTCGGATCGTGACGTATGAAACGGGCAGAGAAGGTTCATCCTAATCTGCTGGAAGGGCGTCGAAGAAACGGAAATTGCCTGAAGAAGTCTGTTGGTCTCGTCGGCACCGTTTTCGCCGCTCTGAGTCACGGCATCTATGCAAGTAGTGGGGGATTTTGCGTGTAGTGCGGGGCCAGTAGTACTTCCCCTTGATTTTTCTAATAGGGCAATCGTTTGCGGGATGGCCGGTAGAAGGGTCGTCGTGGCACGCTTCCAAACTGTCGCTACGAAGGCCTGCGGATATGAGACGAAGCTAAATCATTCTCATTACGAGGTTGAAAGTCTTCACGAGGACGAATTTTTTCGGGTTGAATACTGGTAAGTTTTGTTTGGGCGCCCTAGGCACGCTGACGTGGCGTCCTTCGAGGTAGTCGATCATGACGCGTAATTCGTGGTCGGCACGCTGCTGAGAGGCAATGTCAGTCTGCGTCCCGACTCAGAAGAACGCGCTTCCTTCATCGCGCTGCCTTCATCGGAGTGTACTGGTTGTAGGCTGACAAGATGGGCCGGGAAATCCAGTGGGTGTCGGAGTGTTTCCTTCCGGATTTATGGACGATCACAGCGTCAAAATCTTGCCGCTGCAAGCTCCTCCACCCAAGAAGGCCAGAGGGGCCCTTTAACTTGGCGACACAGCTCAACGCATGTAATTTGTCACACCCTTGAATGGTTTTCCAAAACGAATAGGCGATATTTTGAAAAGGCTCATATAATTGGGAGAGACTTTCTCAGAGGCTGAGTAGTTTTCTCCTCCTACGGCAGACCACGTGTGGCACAGGCGATTACTTTTTCGCAACCGCTTTCCTTTTAGGCGAAGACGGCAACCAAGCCTATATAAGTGGCGTCCGTGTGCATTGCAGGTTTGGCGATTTCGTAGGCATGAGCGAACACTGGATTGCTTTGCAGACGTAGTTGCACCTCGAAGAACGATTTATCTTTGGCGTGTCCCAACCTGAAAGCGCTGCTCTCTTAGTCAAGTGCGTGAGTGGCTCAACAATGTCTGTGAAGTTTGCGACGAAGCGCCGGTAGTAATTGCACAGTCCGAGCAATGTTCTCACGCCCTTCTTGTCTTTCGGTCAGGGAAGGTTCGTATGGCTGAAGTTGTCGCCGGTTCAAACAGCACTCCAGCGGCGCTAACGACGTGACCAAAAAACTATGAGCGGAATTTTACAGGCTTCAGGCTTAGTCCTGATGAGCGAATAGCCTCGAGTACACACTCCAACCTTAGAAGGTGTGTGCCAAAGGTCTGGGCAAATACCACAACGTCGTCGATGTATAGGAGACGGGCTTGCCGCTTCAGGCCAGCTAGCACGGTGTCGATGACTCTAATACGCTGCTGGTTCCGTGTACAACCCTAACGGCATCACCTTGAACTCGTAAAAGTCGTCCGGGCCTATTAATGCAGTCCTCCATCTCTCACATCCACTTCTATTTGCCAATAGACTGCCTTTCAATCCATCGATGAGAAGTAATTAGCGCGGCAGATGTGATTGATGGGATTGTCGATTTGTGGCAGGAGGTGCACGTCCTTTTTGGTAATTTCGTTCAGTCGCTGGTAGTAAGTGCAGAACCTTATTATGCCGTCTTTTGTCTTCACGAGTACGACCGGCGCAGCCCTGGGGCCTTTCGAAGGCTGTATAATGTCGTCGCTGAGCATGTCGTCATCTTGAGTCCGGATGGCTTCCCGCTCGAGTAAAGAGACGCAGTACTTTCACTGTCCAGTAATGGGCTCGATCTTCGGTTAATATTCGGTGCTTCGCCAGATGTGCCTGACGAAATTTTGAGTTATGACGAAAAATAAATGCTTTATCGGCGAAGCAAAGCCAATAATTTGTTCCGTTCATGTAGCGGTAGCTCCGGAATAAAGTCAAAGGAATGTGGAAGCTTGAAGGTGTCTTCGGGTGCTCGTTAAAGTCGGAGACCGCGATCACGTAACTTGCTTCTTGCGTTTCTTTGAGGAACGCAATTGCAGCACCTTTGTTTAAGTTCTCGTGTTCCTCGGTAAACTTAGTCACCAAAACGTGGGATTGAAGTTTCTTAAAGCGCGTAATGCCTCTTGCGATAGATACACCGCGGTTAAGGAGCAACCTTTGGGCAGTCTCTATGATAGCGTCGACGTCAGGAGCAGCATTTTCGCAGTAGACGGCGATCATCAAGACTGCGCGGGTTGGCAGGGTGGCAGCCATCGGCGATCTTTTCAGCAGCTCTTTGTTCGGGGTTTAGATCCGGCGTCTTGGAGTGATTCGACGAAAAAGTTTTCGCCTTGCTCTGCAGTTACATTACTGCACCATTGTCCGTCAAAGAACGCATTCCAAGGATTACGTTACGAAAGCAGGTAGGAAAAATGACAAACGCGGCAGGGTATGTGGTGCTACCTGTGGTGATTCGTGATGCGCACGTTCCACTTGGCGTTACGATATGCCCACCTGCGGTGTGTATGTGTCGATCGTCCCATCTCTTCGTATTTTTCGGCAATTTAGACGCAAATGATCCGGTGATTGCTGAGTAGTCGGTTCTGGTGTCTATAAGGTCAACTGCAACACAGCCGTCGATGGACAACTGGACGTCGGACGCCGCCTTCCTCAGGTTCTGGGTGCGTCGAGGCGTCGTATCTCGGCTTGTCCATGTTGACGATCGGGAACTGTGCGTCGTCGTTCTCTTCGTCGTTTGATCAGCGGACCCGTCATGCCTTGTACGCGGCATATCATGTGGCTGTCGTCGTGTTCGCGAGTCACATCAGGATTAGACAGGGTCATCGGGCTGTGGGCATGTCGTGAATCACGATGTTCGGTACATCGTTGCGTCGTTGCAGGGTTTGAGTCTTTTCGCCGTTGTGCAGCTTCCCCTCCTGAAGTTGTTTCTTTTAGTTTCCCCCGCGTGGTCTGGGGGACCTTCCACGTGCGAAGTCGGCTTTGCTACGGCGATTCGGCGTCGACAGAAGAAGTAAGGAAGGCTATTAAAGACATGAAAGAAGGCGAAGCATCGGGTGAAGATGAGATAACAGCGGGCCTCATGAAGGATGGCCGAGAATTTGTAGTAGTAAAACAGGCAAACCTGTACACGCAATGCCTAATTACCGCGAGTGTACCAGAATCTCTGAAGAACGCGAACATCATCCTATTCCTCAGGAAAGGTGACATGAAGGACTTGATAAATTACAGGCCGATCAGCTTACTGTCCGCCGTCAACGAGGCACTTAGGAAGGTAATGTGTAACAGAATTTCGCCCACCTTAGATTTCCGACAACCAAAAGAACAAGCAGGGTTTTGTAAAGGCTATTCAACAATGGACCATATTCACACGATCAATAGGGTAATATACAAGTGCGCGGAATATACTCATCCCCTCTATATAGCCTTCATAGAATACTAGAAATCATTTGACTCAGTTTAAATCGCAGCAGTCATTCAGGCATTACGGAACCAGGGGTAGATTAGCATTATGTAAGAATACTAGAGGATATCTACAATGGGTCTACAGCTACCATCATCCTCCATAGGGAGAGCAGTAAAATACCTATAAGGAAGGGTGTCAGACAAGGAGACACAATCTCTCCAATGTTATTCACAGCATGTTTAAAGGAAGTATTCACAACACTACATTGGGAATAGGTGGGATTAAGGGTAACGAAGAATACCTCAGTATCTTCAGGTTTGGTGATGACGTTTCCTTGCTAAGTACCTCCAGGGACGTATTGCAAAAGATGTTCACCACACTGGACAAACAGAGTAGAACCGTAGGCCTGAAAATAATATGCAGAATATAAAGTAATGATCAATAACCTCGGGACGGCACAGTGATTTCAGATAGGTGGCGAGGCAGTAGAGGTGGTAGGCGAGTATATCTACTTCGACCAAGTTGTGAACCAGGATCCCAACCATAAGGCAAAGATAATTACACAGATAAGAATGGAGTAGAGTGCATTCAGTTGGCATTCTCAGATAATGAATGGCAGCCTACCATTGTCCCTGATGAAGAAAGTGTATGAGAGCGGCATCTTACCGGTACTCACCTACGGCGCAGAAATTTGAAGGCTTAGTAAGAGGGATCAACTTAAATTCAAGACGCCTCACCGAGCAATGGAACCGAAGATAATGGATGTAGCATTAAGGGACAAGGATAGAGCGGAGTGAATCAGGGAACAAACGCGTGTAAGGACATATTATTAGAAATTAAGAAGTAGAAATGGACGTTTGCACGGCATGGAATGCGAAGGCAAGATAACCGCTGGTTATTAAGGGTAACAGATGGGATCCCTGGAGGAGGCAAGTGTGGCAGAGGGCGGCAGAAAATTAGATGGGCAGATGAGGTCATGACCTCTGCGGTGATACATTAGTCGCAGTTAGCAGAGGACTGGGGCAATTGGAGATTAATAAGAGAGGCCTTTGGGTGTAGTGGGCGTAGATAAGCTGGTGATGATGAAGATTATGCGTATTGCGCCAGCGAGCAGTTGAAATGGGTAAGACCACGGCTGCTTTTAGATAGATAGTCGTCGATCTCACCTGGTCATTGGCCAGGGAGCGGCGAGGGGCGTCGATAGAGAAACCATGCAGTGTGAGCCTCTTGTATGAGCAGTGACGATACGTGTTGCCGGCCACACCGCAGTGATAGGGATGTGGACGATTATATGGAGTTCGCCACACGTCGGCCTTCTTCCGTGTCTGGTAATGTACTTCAGAGGGTTCGGCGGGCCAGAGTGGACACCGGTACTACAGCAGGGCCTCTTCGGGATGGAGAAGGGTGGGGCCGAAGAACAGCTGCGGAGTAGGTCATAGCCTGTGCCTCACGGGGTGCTTCCGATGGCGTATAAGTCCCCAGTGCCTGTTGAACCTTTTCTCGGATTACGACAGTCAGGAAAGTTACTTGAGGTTGCGGCGTCGTTGCAAATTGTCCGAAGCTCCTTTCTGACAACTGCGCGGATTGTCTCGCGTAGTGTATCGGAGCTCACAGCCCTGCACCGGTCGTCTCCGAAGCTAGCGCATCGAAGCAGTGGTAGTACAGCCTCTAATAAATCTCCAAAATTTTCTCTTATGCAGCAACCTCAGACGTTCATTCGGCCACCGTTTTAGGATTTTACGGACAAGACAAGCAAAGAGTTCATGCTTCAGTCCTCGCACTGGAAACATGTTTTTTTTTCGGCTTTTCGAGGTGCGCTTCGCGAAATCGTCGCTTGATCACCTCAACGAAGATCATCACCCCTTTGTTGGGTCGTGATCATGCACGCTTCCCACAAACGTGCGACCGTTTTTTCCGCACGACGGTGTCGAATGTTTTAAGTACCTCGCTATTAAGGAGTGTCCAGTCGGCTTGGCAGCTGTCATGGTTGTCGAACCATGTTTGGGCTGTGTCTTCTAAATACAAAAATGTCGCGGAAAGTTTCTCTGTCATCCCACTTGTTAAAAATCCGGAAACGTTCACTTTATTTAACCAGTCCTCAGGATCTTCAACGAGTAATCCGTGGAAATATCGTTGTTCCCGGGGACGTTGCAAGACGATGGGAGGAGTGGCTTGTTGAATCATGTTGTCGGTTGCTGCGGTCCTATTCTTAATTTTTTCTTGTAGTAAACCAAGCTCGGCCGGTAAACCTTGCAGTCGGCGACTTGTTTGGCTTGGGCTGGCTTGTCGGCTGTTCCAGGACGATGAAAGGAGTGGCTTGTTGCACCATGTTGTAGGTCACAGCGGTCTTTCTCTTGGTTCATTCTGGTAGAGGATTATACGCTGCCTGTAACCATGCAGTAGGTGGCTTCTTCGGCTTGGGCTGAGTGGTGGATTTCAATAAGGCGACGTAAGCATAAAGGGTGCGCACGCAGCACTTCCAGCAGGTGTCACGAAGCCAAAGATGACGCAGTTAACTTCACGGAAAAACACGTTCAGTGGAGCGAACTTGCGGTCCTCTAACAACTCAAGAAATACAGAGGCGGTGAAGCAGCAGTCAGCAAATTGACGTCCCCAGGCGAGTCTCGGCAAATCGAAAACAGCCGAGTCTACTCTGTGCATATTTGTCACTCGGTGCGAGTGTTTCTCGAACCGTCGAATTGCATCCACAACACTATACATCACAGAAGATAATTCTAACCTGGTGACGTTAGTTCAAAATACTGTTACTATCCAAGAAGGTAACACTTCCGGCATAAAAAATAAGGAAGGAACACGCGCTTCACCTAGCCAACGGATAACACAGATAACACATCCCGGCGCAGCTGGTTGGAAAGGGCAAAACATAAACCAACACAATTCATTGTTCTCCGCATTATCATCCTTGCGTAAACCGGGTAAAAGTAATTTGCGTAAGCAGGTTTAATCAACACTTACTAATTTTTCATCATCTCATTGGCAAAAATAAAAATAGTTTTACTTCTGAAGATTCCGTATTCGGGGCATTTAGGCTGAAAGTTGACACGAATAAATGCTGCAATAGTTTTTTATTGTAACAATGTACCAACTGGCCCGTAAGCAAACCCTTCTGTAAATGCAGTAATATTTCTTGCGGGCAAAAGTCCTTCTGGAAGTCCACTGTACCTTACATTCCCGGTTCCTTTGCGCTAAATACGGTTGTCAACAGTGGTATCTCAGCTTCAGCTGAGTGCAGACAAGTCCACCACCGTGTGGCTTATCGTAAATGCGCGAACTATGGGAGTGCTCTACTATGTGCACTAGCGAAGGGTTGCGAGGTTCTAACTTCTAACTTAAAACTCCCGGTTTAAGGACACCCTTGCATGTCTCCAGAACATCCACTCAACATGTCGAATATGTCACCAGACATGTGGCTACCAATAACCGCGCCGAATGACACAATTCCCATCAATATAGCACGCCCGGTAGATTAGGCCGTTATCTCGTACATATCGGCAGCTGGAACAGCCTTAACAGCTGCCTCTGATAAAGAAATGTTCACACTGCCGAGCGCCTTGCGCACGACAGAACGTAGCAGGCACACTGGTCAGTGACATTACAATTTCAAAATACGAAATTTCAAAAGTAAACAAAACCTGTTCAAAGCCCAGCGATGACCGAACACTTCTGTTTACTTTAGTTTTGCTAGGAAGCAGTGTC
This sequence comes from Haemaphysalis longicornis, assembly GCF_048455015.1. Taxonomy (NCBI): domain Eukaryota; kingdom Metazoa; phylum Arthropoda; class Arachnida; order Ixodida; family Ixodidae; genus Haemaphysalis; species Haemaphysalis longicornis. The sequence goes on from NW_027526445.1 coordinate 7,247,821, forward strand.
TGTGTATTGCACAATATGTTGGAGCTTACTTTAAATGTAGTACAGAGTTTCAACCTTACGTTCTGTGGAGCAGGTGACCTAGGATTTTTTACTACTTCAGAATGAAAGAAAATAAGTTCGTGTAGTGCTCTACTCCCCTGTCCATGAGTAATAATAAAACACACTTACCTGAGGTTAGTGTAGCGCAAAGTATGGGAATTTGTCTTGTGATACAGTTGTGGGAACGAAGGTGGCTTAGTCGGACGTCGCTCGAACTATACCGTTCAGCAGTTGCTTGTCCTTCGTATGAGCTCGAAGCCCACTCTGCACTTTACAGGGAACCGCGGACGCTACCATTGACGTCACCGTCTACAACGTGCAGCATGGCAGGTATTTTATTTTAACTTTGTATTTTAACAGCAGTGCCCAGTAAGATTTTGTTCGTGGTGCAGCCCTACCAGCCTCGGGAACAACACCCGGCGTCGGGAAGTTCAACCGTCGAGAACACTCTACCATGACTTGGTGGTGTGATTTTTCGCATGAGGTTTTTCTCGTAGGTTGACTTGCGTTCCCAACCAAAGTGGGGACTGCCAACGCCATGTTGGCTCTACGGAAACCGTGTTCGATAAGACCGAGGCCGGGGATTTATCGCGGGCTAATTCGGTCAGATTTAGGAGACATGTAAAACGCGCAGACAAACGATCCCGGCCTGGCAGTCATCAAAAACCTTCAGTGACTACTTTGCAAATTCGTTTCAGGTGCAGCAGGCGGGTCTCCGGAGAAGGCAAAGAGAGATTTTTTTTTTTATTCCTCGAGTAGAGGCTGATGCATTGGAATCGCTCCATGAAAGGCATCAGTGGTCCTGTATTCCCAGGTTTCGACTGGCTGAGTATCGTCAGGTGACATAGTTGGGCTGCTTATCCGGGCCTGGGCTGGCCAGGGAAACCCTCCAAGTTGAGGCTGGTCGAAGTGCCTCCAGCTCTGCTTCTTCTCCGGCCTTGCGTACTAGTGCAAGTTGCAGAATATTTCCCCCTGAAGCTTGGTTGGATGTATGCCGGCATAGCATAATAAAAATGTTCGATGTCTCCTGGTCAACATCGGCGGGCATAATCTGTTTTTTTGCTTAAGCATTCGGTTAGTCCGTTCGTATGGGAGAGACACTGCATGGTTCTTTCTGTACATGTTCTTCTATAGTCTAAGACTCCTATCACGAGCTCTAAAGTGACAGCTGCTCGAGGGTTTATGATTAGACTGCAGGGGATTAAGGTAACAGCAGATCAAGGGCGCAATGCATGCGGCCAATTTTATTGGCGGCATGCATTGACCACCTACGTGGTCGCTCTAGTGGTTTGATTGCATCGCAGGCATCGTAACCAAAGTAACGAAGAAGACACTGAAAACAGAAGGAATACGGTGGAGGATATTGCGACGAGGAGAGCGGTATGCCGGAGGGGCGCCATCTGCACTCCGGTGGTAACAAGGTTTTAGATAACTAAGGCAACAAAGAAGGCACAGAGTATAAGCCCGCATAAAAGCAGACAGTGAAATATGGAAAAAGTGTGAAGGAGTGGGCTTGACTCCGAGGCCGCACCAAAGAAACCAGGCATGCGCCACGTGCTGCACGAACATCGCTTCCATGCCATCTACCTCGTTTTGTGCCTTATCCGAACGACTCAACATTTGCGCGGCTATTTCAGACAAAATTTACAACCGAAAGCTCGGTGCGGCGATGCGCTGCCAGAAAACGGCAGGGTGGCGCACACCACGGTGCGTTGAGTGATCACTCAATAACTTCCTGGGATGTGTCATCTATGTGCCGGGCGTAAGAGGTACGTACCGTCTATTTGAACGGCCTATACCGTATAGCAAGGGGCTCCGATGTGCAGAGGGTTCTGTTTGTGGCGTTTTTTGTCACTTGCCGTCACTTCATGTTTGGGCGTTGAGGTTGGCATGTGATGCCCTGCGGGGAAATGTTTCTGTACATTGTTGGTCAAGTGTAGAAGTTCTGGCAAGGTTTGCTTATGATGCTTCGTCGTTGCGTGATTCCAAAAATGCGCATAGAAGACATGACGGAATGACAAGGAGAGCACGAAGAAAAAGAGCTATTGCATGTTGGCTGATAATGAGCACTATATATGTGGTGGTTGGGTTTTTCGTGTCCTTAAAAGTTGGAAGTTAGCGCCCTGTGTGTCGTCGTCTGTGTATCTGTCCTCGTCTTTGCTGCGCTTCAATACGCCACTATGCACCAACTCACCCAAACCAATACTCGCCTGGTGAGCTGTTATATATCAGGAGTACTGATTCTGAACTCTCAACGTATATCCGGAACACTGACGAGAAGGAACACAAGTCTGGGATATTGGCGAGAGCGAAAAATGCTTTCCCTATAAAACAAAACTCCCGCTCGCGCGCACGACAAAAATAATGTTCAAATTTAAAATAAAATTCACGTTTACGCGACAAAAATTAAATAAACATCGTGATCGTGTTTTTTATTCAAAGAATGGTTTAGACCATGCAACGATTAATGTTGTCACTCCATCCACTATAAAAAAGAGTGTTAATACCTTTTGTCCTAATTCGTGTTTTGTTTAGGTTCCAAATTGGCCTTTTTTATTCTACCGCATTTGTTGTTACACGAACAAGAGCTATTGCAATTATGTATCTTGTAAGAAATACACTATCTGGTATCTGTCGTAACTATCTCCATTAAACAGACGTAACGCTGCGCGTATTAACAGATATCACTGTTTAAAAGAAACTTGCAACTCATATACGTGCATTATAAAAATTGGCCAAATGCAGACAGACACATCTAACATTTTGAATGAAGGGTTGTGATACAAAATGTACAATGTACCGCAGGAGAAGTATTGTTTAATCTGCAATTATTATACTTCATTTTCAGCAAGCCAGATATGTAAGCCAATTACTAAATTTGGTTTCTTCGTCTGACGCCTTTTTAATAGCCTCACCGTTTTTGTTTTCCGCCGTTAGTTATGTGAAGCTTTCGTTTATTCTGGCCGTTACGGTAACATTTCTTTTAGCGGCACCTTTGTTCCTTTCCGTCAACCTAAGGGCACTTTGTAAAATAACAGATCAAGAAGGTAACATTGCCTGCCCTAACAATCTTCCTAATAAAGCTAGCTAAACAACTGTAGTTGTTGAACACACTTGGTAATGCCTATTGAAGATGCTCGAATATCGCCAATTAGGTTCGCCGACATGAGATTAGTAAAAAATATTGCGTGAGCCCTACATGTATACTTTCCGAACCTCGCGCTCGTTAAGGACCCCACCGTTAGGTGCGCTAAAATTGTGGCAGGTCAATTACGATAAAACATCAGCAACGCAGTTGGAAGAGATTGAGTCCATTCTTCGTAGCTTAGGGGCGATATAAGGGGTTTATTTATGTTCCCTGAGAAATGCACTTTATAATTTAACGATTTACCTTGAACACGTCGAGCAGGCTGGGAAATTCAGGGCGTATCTATACGGCTTGGTTGCCGCCCACATAAATGAATACAAGGCGCGAGTGGCATAACCAATATTGCGAAAAATCGATGTTCTGTCAGCTACAGCTGAAAGTCAGCAGTTGCCGGTTTCGCGCGATTTTTAGAATGAGCGTGATAAGTTAGTCACTACAAAAAAATACGCATTATGTTTAACTATTATCAATCAAAAGCACAGACACAGTTTGAGCGGATCACACAATACCAGGTTTGTAACAAAGGTAGTAGCAATTCATTGCCTACAACAAAACGTCAATCAACCACGACGGCCTAGCCTCACTTCGAGTCTCTGCAAAAAAAAACATTCCACAGTTTTCATGACAATCTGCGGCTGCCATGATCGGAGCGGCTCACGTAATTACCATTCAACTGTAAGCAACTAAAGAGAAACAGAAACGTCTTCGTGCGAGTGTGGAGAGAAATCCAATATTAAAAATACATTTGTTCCCTCTTTAAATCGGGAATCAACTTCGTGACAAAAGTTGAATCAGTTACCTTCCTCTGAAGCGGCAATACGAGCAGACATAGATAACGTCAACTACAGTGTGATGACCGGCTCGCGTGTTTGCTTTCCTAAAAAAAACAATTCCCGCCCCAGACAAAACCACTACTTTACAGTGGTAAGTGTGAGCATTACACTTGTGCGTAAATTCTGGGAGTAATGTATATGCAGAGTGTTGTTTCATTATCTGTACATTATAATATAAAAAATATCATTACATTTGTAATAGTGTCTGTTTTCAAATACTACCATCATCACGTAAAATACCTATGGGATAATTGGGCCTTCACAGGTTATTCCTTCTCGGCCATCTATCGCTTTTTGCGGAGAATAAGTTCTACTGACGGAGCCACACATCACGTATATCGGTGAGTGTAATTCTGAATAACTTCGAAATCAAGGTGACGCCCGGGAACGAATATTGCGAGAACCTGAGAAGTGTCCGCCTAGGAACCAACCATAGCTGTAAGTGGCAAATTCCTTGTACAATTCCGATCGCGTTACTCCTTGACCAGTGAGCATAATTGCTCAAAATTCAAGAGGGATTGCAATTCGTTTTATTCGTGACTGCTGACTCCCGAGTTCTCGATATGGCATGCGGTGGAAATCTTTTTGTCTTTTGCACGCAAATTAACCAATCGACAATCCTTGTTCTTGCTAGTAGACACACTCTTCCCACAGACCGGATTCCTTGCCCAGTACGTGTTGTTGTTGCGGCGATATTCTACTTTCTACGCAGTTCATTACCCCGGTATTCTTGATTCAGCACGCGATAATTTAAAAATGATCACGAGGAAAGCGTGACTTGATGTATGCACTAGAATACCAGTGTCACCTAATCAGCAGAGCGGTATATACATATACGGAGCGGCTTACCCTCTGACTTTTTAAAACAGCAAGGGATAGATCCAGCGAGATTACGACGATTATTTTAAATACATTCAGGTATTCTTACAGTGGTTATTTGTACTTCGAAGTACTTTTTAATTGTTTCCTCCAATGCGGCCTCTGCCACATTGCATCGTTTTTTTTGACGTGCTGAAATGTTTTGACGATGGCGATAAACTTGACTCCTCTTCTCGGAGAATGCATGCGGATATTGAAGGCATGACTTTGGAATTTGACAGTTTTGATCGCGATTTCGGAAAACAAATGCGCGTTACATGGACGGCAGCGCAAAACGTCAAAAACATAAAGAACACTTCAGTGCAAGAATTGGCGCTTGATGGAAGGTGCCGCTAGGTTAGTGGCACAGTTCCGGAATTTGCAGCAGAAAATTCAAATTTGTTCAAATCTACCAGCCTTGGGGTGTTCTTAAGCCAGATTAACGGAATGCCTGTCGTAAAGAAATTACAACCGAAATCATGCGTGAAATAGTTAATGTCCTTGAAGAACACTTAACACACGCTGGCATCGAGGACATCGGTCGCGTTATCAAAGCTAAAGGCCCCGGGGAAAGGAATATTGCCGTGTACTTTTCCAGCCACAAAGAGCAAATCTGTTCATTGAAAATGTTTGCTTGTTCTCACAGTCGATCTTCTCGTATTTGCTTTCGATCCACAGGCTTCGGAATACAGTGAAAAAAAGTTGTGAGGGTTAATAAATACATAATATGCTAAGAAATTGCTTATAATTTAAAATAAATTAGCAGTAAAGCCTCATATTGAAACCTTTTCCTTTCAATGTTTACTGTATTGACACGGTAACAATTTCTTCAATAATAAAATGAGCATTTTGTGGTGAAAGTGTTTCCCAAAATAACCATGGACTTAGAGCTAGAACCATGTGTTTAAAAGGGGGCGATATCGAAAAGCATCATTTAAATTGGTGTAAGATACGCAAAGCCAAAATACATGCGGTTGAGCGAAAATCTCTCGGCTTAGCGATAAATGGGCATTAAAACAAACTTGGTAATTTATTTCAGTGTTATTGTTATTCAGATCGGTAGCCAGAATAAAATATGGGCGCTATATTTGACGAACGCATTCTACGAATTGAGGGCACGATTTACGTAGCCCTAAATTATCTTAGGCTCTATGAGCTATTCCCCTTGATGGTGCGTTTTTAATTCATAATATAAATCCAATATACCATTTTTCACAAACCCCTCCCCTGGGTAATCGCGTCCGCTAGCAAAAACCTGTGATGAAGGGCGCGAGGCCAGAGTTATTTGTATTTTAGCAGGGTGGCCGGCCCGTGAGCTTTCACGTGTGCCGAGATGGCTGGGGTGAATGAAATCCGAACGGAGATGCTCGACTACGTTTTAACTATATATGTTTACTACAGGAAACAGGGCAACGCCCGACACAAGAAAAAAAAAGAAACCTTCACACTGCCGTCGGACTTGTGCGCGCAGGCACTAATCTTGCGTACACTAACCGCACGCGCGCGCTTGAGGGCTAGCGCACGGCGCTAACTAGATAGTAACACAACAAAGGACAACCAAATATACAAGGTAGGCACTACGGAGGCACTCGATCCACCGTGGCCTACGCGTTAAACTTCGGCCTCGAAAACATAACCCAGACAGCTGTACGCGACACGCGAAACACTCTAGAGGCAAACACTTGTTTAAACCTCGACAACGCAACAACAACCAAAATACTAAGTACGTAACACGCCAAACACTCTATGGGACAACCATCGTTAACCCCCGACAACAGCACTTACTATACGAAAAATCTATCAGCTCTGCAAGCTGTACGCGTCACTCGAAATGCCGTCAAACATCATTAGCGTCACCAACTGCAACTACTAGAAACAAGACACAAAAAGCAGAACTCTCAATACGTTACTACAAGCGACGCTAGAAAGAAACCTGGAGAGGCAGTTATCTTAATCCAATGCAACAAACAAAATTCGAAGGCGAGGCGCGGCAAAAGAAAGTCTCTACGAGGCAAAATGAACATGCAGGTTCGACGACGGAAAGTCACGACGAGGTTGAGCCGGCCTGGCCGGTCAGCCGCTTACGTGTTTTGGGGTTCCGGGGGGCGGAAGCTAGTCGGCCATGGGACTCGCGGTGACGGGAGAACTCGACCGCTAAGCCGAGGCGTTGGTCGTTGCGTCGCGAGCCTGCCGACGTACTTCCGCTAACGCGCGTCACCCACGGACCCTTCCCCGCGTTGCACGTTCCCGAATCTCAAGCCGACTGCCCCCCGCGACCGCTTGCACTGGCTTAAATAACCTCCGCCGGCCGCCGGCCATCCCGTAGACCTGCCCCGACGTATTCCCCATTGTTCCTCTGTTCCCTCCTTCGGGGCCATCGGCAACTCGCCACGATCGCACGCGCACGTCTGAGCTAGTAATCGTGACGTCACCCCCTGCACCGGCACGTTGGAATGCCGCAGCTCGCTTTGTCTTCGTACCAGGCAGGGCGAAACAAAGGGCTTGAGCACCAAGCTGAGGGGACCCCCGGATTCCTAAGCGCGCCGCAAAATGGCCGACCCCTGTCCGGGAGGCCGTCATGTTGGCCGCCCGAATATAAAAAAATGGAGGGCGTGGCCTGCAGTTTGTGACACAATTCAACAATTGTGTCTTACATTCCGCATTGTAACCTCTATTGCCATTTGTGACCTTTTAAATTCGTCATTCTAATCTTACCGAAAGGTTTAGACCATGCTACGAACAATATTGTCACTCCGTCCACTGTATAAAAAATAGTGCTGATGCTTTTTGTACTAATTCGTGTTGCCTTGTTTGCAGTGCCAGATGGGCTTTTTATTTCATCTGCATTTGTGGTTACACGAAAAAAGGTGTTGTATTTAGGTATCTTGTGAAAAAAATATAAGTGCTGCCATCTCTCGTAACTATCTGGATTACACAAAAGTAAAGCTACGCAAATGTAAAGATTTCAGTGTTTAAAAGGAGCATTCAATAAATATTCATCCCTTATAAAATTGGCCAAATGCTGACAAATTTCTGACGTTTAAACGAAGGGTTTTAATAGAAAATGTACCACAGAAGAAGTGTTGTGCAATCTGCCATTATCATATTATTTTTCAGAAAGCCACACATGTAAGCCAATTAATAGACGTCGTTTGTTTATATCTTTGGTTTTTTGAAACTCTCACTGTTTTTCTTTATCGCCGTTGTTTATGCGAAGCTTTCGTTTATTTAGAGCGTTCCGGTAACATTTCATTTAGCGACATCTTTCACCTTTTCGATCAATATCGGGCTTTCTTGCATATTAAGTGAACGAGAATGTAGCGTCGCCTGCCCTAATAATCTTCGCAATGCACCAAGCAAAATAAATGTGGTGTTTGAGATCACTTGGTAACACCTATCAAAGAGGTTCGTATATCGCCCATGAGGTTAAGAATAATGAGTTTAGTAAAAAATATATTGCGTGAGCCCTGCATGTACGCTGTGCGAACGTCGCGCTTGTTCAGAACCCCCCCCCCCCCCCCCACTTTCCGTTAGGGGCCAGAATATTGCGGCAAATTTATTAGCATGACACGTCAGCTGCACAGTTCGAAGAAATCGAGTTCAGTTTTTGTAGCTTAGCTCTGTGGGTGATATAAGTGGTTCATTTATGTTCCCTCAGAAATGCATTTTATAATATAATGATTTGTCTTGAACACGTAGAGCAGGCTGAGGCATTGAGTTCGAAACTATACGCCTTGGTGGCCGCCCATGTAAATGAATGCAAGGCGTGACTGGCAAAACTATTATCGTGCAACATCGATGTTCTGCAAGCCACATATGAAACTCAGCAGTTGCCCCTTCCGTGCCAGAGAACTTATTCTTTGCAACAAAATCGCATTAGTTTTTTTTTAACTTTTATCAACCAAAAGCGTACATGTGGTTTGTGCGATCACAAAAAAAAACAGGTTTGTAAGAGAGGTAGTTGCAATTCATGGCGTACAACAAAACGCCACTCACCCGCGACGCCCTATCTAGGCTTCGAGTCCCTGTAGAAAGAAACATTGTGCAGTGCCCATGACAATCTGCGGCTTCCATTATCGTAGAGGCTCCCATATTACCATTCAACTTAACGTAACTAAACAAAAACAGATACGTCTTTTTGTGAGTGCAGAGAGAAACTTAGAATTTCGTCAGAAATAAATGAGCATTTAATGGTGACAGTACCTACCAATTTAGCCATGGCCCTTGAGCTAGAATCATGTATTAAAAACGGAGCGATAACGAAATGCGTCATTTAAATTCGTATACAACACGCAAAGTCAAAATAGATACGGTTAAGGTAAAATCGATTTATTTTGTAATAAATTGGTCACAGAAACGAACATTTTGCTTTATTTCACCCATATTGTTATTCATATTGGTAGCCACAATAAAACAGGTGATATATTTGATGAGCGCTACCGATGAATTGATGGCAGTATTTGCGTAGCCCTCAATTATCTTAGGCTCTGCCAGACCTTCCGTGTCATGGTACTTTTCCAGTTCGTAATAAAAAGCCAATATACAATTCCAAAGTTTTGTCTTCATTTCCCATTGTAACCTTGCTTATGTATCCGCAACATTAACTAGCAGGAATATGGCTTTACGGCAGCAAATGCGAATTATTAGACTTTTGTGGGTGAGACGTACTAAAATCTTACTCAAGGCATCTTTATTTCAAATATTTTCCTCCTCGCGTGATACTACCGGCCACTACTGCACCATTATTCACAACAGCAAGCTCGCTTCGCGGTAGATACATAAATAACTATTTAACTCCGGATGAACACATAACGGCAACAAATAAGAATTCAGAATTGAGGAAAGCTGTTTTTCCGATATTTCGTACGAACTGCTGTCAAGAACTGCCCAGTGAAGTAACGTCCAGCCTGAGCGATGACTGGTCGTAATTGTTCCAAATAATGAACGTCACTGATGTGAATTCCTTTATAGCAACATATCTTTATTGCTAGAAGACACTTTGACGAAGTTTATACTCAGCGTAGTTCATGTTCATACATTTGTTATTTTGAAACAATATGTAGGAATTGTTAATATCTAAATGTGGCACATGTTTTTTGTGTGTGTGAGGTCCACAGCGGTGTATGAGAGGTTATTTCTTAGGTTTCTATGTTTTGTGATTCCTTCAAAGGCCTTGTAAAAACGCTCATTAATTATTACAATAATTGTGTTTTAGAACCATAGTTTCTCCTACAGACTTATATTCGTGCAGCAAAGAAGTGTATATTTGTGGGATACCTGCATATATGTGGTCATACCGGTATATGCCGAAGCACGCTAATGCTATTTTTCATGTGTAAGTGTGTTTTCCTAACATAAATTCAATATACTGTAACGAGTCTGCTGAAATAAAGGTTGTTTTTTGGGGTTAATAAAAGCTTTATGTAAACAATCATGTAGCTTCTTTCTCCGCTTTTAGGTTTACTACACAATACGTAATGCTGTTACGCCTCTCCCACCTTGTGTGTAGGGCCTCATGTCTGGACCAGGGGCTCAATAAGCAGCCTGTTACCTGGGTCTGTATTTGTTCTGAAGGAAATAACTACCATTGCTGCTGTTAAAAAATTCTTTACACCAAATAAATTCTTTTGGCTTCGTACTGCTGACAGCAATTTGTAGGAACACCATGGAACTTCTTAACTTTTTCGGTTACTAGCACTGCATCAGCAGGAGCGTTGTTCTATTAAAGACAGTAGCCTTTCTTCGACTATTAAACTTGAATATTTTGATATGTCGGTGTCTCTGTCCCTCTTTCAGCCTTGAATGTAAACGTAATGACTACTTGAGCGCCAGGTTGGTGCAGAAAATACTTTGCAAACGCCTACACTTGACACACCCCTAATATTTATCAGCATTGCGGATCAACATAAAAGCGTTAGGCTTACTTTGAGCAAACAACCAATTCATGGGTGATATTTGCAATTTTTACTTGCATTGATGGTTAATTTTTGTGATAACAAAGAACACTGGGTGAAAACTACAGGTTTTTACGCAACAATAGAAAAACACTCGGGCACTAGAATACACCATGCGCAGGCATTTCAAGGAGTGCAAAAGGAGCAGTGTGACGCGCGAAAATTGAGTTGGCCTATGAAAACCTACGCGGTATTTGTCATGTCACATTTCACATTGGAGCTGGTGAGCTTCAGATGTTTACAGCGTACAGAAAAGGGGCGTTCATATGGTAATGACATGAGAAGACTCCAGCAAAGTCAGTGTCTGTGCTGTCAATTTCATGCCAGCTTTTCTGCATTGTGTCTGCATCTGCATCGTTTATGCATCGTTTCTGCATCTGCATAGAGCCTTTCTAAATCGTATCAAGGCATTGCTTTTACGTGGTATCAAAAATGCGATCATTTTAAATAAACATTGGCGGGTGCTGGTTCGTTTTCGCTAACATTGTGTAACCATAGTCCCAGAGGTATTCTTTGTGGTAAAGAATGCGAACATAGGCGAGTAACGCTCTCTTTCAGTATTTTCAAACGGTTCTGCCCTTATATGCGGATGTTTAAAAATTGATTTAGGTTATGGCAGAAGGCCTAATGCACAGACCGACGGAGACACATATAGAAAAAAATTGCAGCAGTTTAGGCAAGGCTATCGTCTCTAATTTTCGGAGATGACGACCCCATAACGCTGGAATTAAAAAAAAATAAGTCAGCTCACATCCGAGCTGAACCATGCGAACAAGTCCACGAGGCCGTAAAACATGCAACGAACATGTTTTGTTCTGCTTCTGGGGAAAATTTTCTCCTCGTTTTCTAGGGCTTCACATCGAAAGTGGATGTCCCCAGGTTTGATGCAATGTAGTTGCGGTTCTTCGCCCTGGATGCAGGTTGAACAAAGCGCAGATCCTTTTAGCGATTTCGCTTCAGCATACGGGCATGACTTTGTCTAGTGTACCCAGGTACTCTACTGCCCATTGCTGAAGGTTGTCCTCCTCATTACTCATATTAAAGCACAGTATGTTCCAAAAAAAACGTCCTTTTTCCCGGAAAGCACGAGCGATAAAAATAAAAATGGACTGAAAGCTTGTGTGGAGTTTAACAACAATGACTTTTCTAAAAAGGGGCGAGTCCGTAATCAAACTGCATTCAACTGCAGAGTTACGGCAGTTGACCTTTACAAATTAGGCGCACTTTCAGTTCACCCCCAATTTCACCAATACTCGAATTTTCTCATAGTTCTGAAATAATTCCCGTTTTCTGCTATTTTGTTGAACCTACAGGTTTCAAAAAGTACTCGGAACGCTTTCAAGTCATCATTCCTCCCATTTTAAATTCAGCGTTATAGTGCCCACTGAACTTGGTATGAACTTGAGATGCCCCGCCAGGTTATGAGTACGCATCTCTGTCACAGGCACTTTCCGGAGGCGGAGTTTGTTACCTTCCGTACTGAATATTCCACTTCTGCGCTAAAATAAATGTGCTCTTCAGTAGTCTTCTTCCTAACCTTGAGTCATTCTTTGTGGATTTCGATAGGGTTTGTCAACTACAGTCACGCCCTAACAAAGCCAATTTTTAAGATAGGCACCCCGCATCTATATATCAAGAAACCACGCAGATGTAAAATGTTTAGTTGGTTACACAATCTGGCAACGAACAGGTAATGAATAAGGCTTCGAAATTGGTCTTGCTTCTAGAATAATGCTATCTATGCATGTAGTGCAGACGTCGCTTTGGCTAACCCTATTGTTTATAGCAGCATCACTTCCGTTCTAATAAAAAAGAAATAGCGAATCAACATTTGTTGCTCCGCACATACCATATTTTGGAGATTTAGGTCCTACTGGCAGAAAATGAATCTTTGTAAAAAAAAATTTGTGAATACCTAATTTGATCAATTTCTGAAAAATTACATATATATACTGTGTTACACCGATTCCTTCAGACACCAGCCTATGGACTCTCCACGCACGGGTTTCCCAATTTTTTAAAGTGAGTAAGAAAGATGTGAAGCACAAAGTGGGGACTAACTAATGATGCAATGAAGGCCGCCTTTTATTCCTGGAAAAAAGTGAAGATTTATTCATAACCACCCTTGGCAATCTACATTAGTGATCTTGCAAAATTTGTATGAAGAGTACCGAACATTCACACCATCCATTCGTTTTGAAGAATACAGCAATATGATAACAATTCGCTTTTTGCTGAACAACACCCTTGCCCAGTTAGGTGGCTTATTCCTTTCCAATTTTTCCATAACTGTCTTCTGTAGTTGTTGGTAATATTGTAATGTCCTGTAATATTGAACGCGTAGAGTTGCATGCTCCTATCTGTGGCAGTTTGAAGACTCGGCGAGTTTGAAGCATCATTAAGACAAGTTTCAGCGTTCACAACACATCACCGTCTCTAGACTGTCCAGCATCAGCCCAACGTCCTGTAATATCGAACGCCAAGAGCCGCACACTCCTATCAGGAGCCGTTTAAAGAGTCGGCGAGTTTCAAGCACCATTAAGACCTGTTGTAGCATTGAGAAAGCATCATCGTCACTAGACTCTCCAGCATCAGCCCAACCGTCAACCTGAGCATTCGCCTGTATATCAATTATACATGGTGTATATAAAAGTCGCGTGCTTGCTACAACTGAGTTGCTAGCCGTGACCTACTATTTTCAAATTGACATTTTGCGTTTTCATTCCTGTTTGGTGGTCCCCATACGTAGCTCTACGCGTTGCTTTGCAACGGAACTCTTTTACAGCACAGCTGTGTGAGCTTGACTTTGGTCTGGTGCATTTCAAAATAAAGCGCGTCCAGAAAACTGCGGCTGCGCCTGCTATACACGGTGCACCAAATGAAATACACTATTCTAACTCTGAAGCCGGCTCTCGCACCTGCTTGAACGTGAGCGCAAGAGGCATCTGTTTATGTGCACGCACTACTATTCAATTTCAAAGCTGATAGTTTTTTGGTCTGAAAGAGTGCCGTATTTTCAACTGGTGACACGAGACCGGAGAAACTGTGCGCTTGGGATGAAGCTACCTTCTTCCCCGCTGGGACAGGCTGTCGCTGTGGTGGAACGAGTGGAACAGCCTTGTGAAGCCCTGGTAAACTTCACCTCACCCCTCAAGACGTAGTCCAGCGTAGCGAGAGTAGGATATATGTAAGAATACCTAACAAAGTCTAGGAACACCTAGCAAAACCGGAAGCAGCTAGGCCTGACACGCAGTCCGCGGCTTCTCTACCTTTGTACCAGTAGTGCAAGGTGCGCCAACTTTATTAGTATGATTTATGGCAGATTCTCCGTAGTTCTCAATATAAAGCAGATATCCTCGAAACAATTTGGGGCTGCTTGCACTCTTGGTGAAAGAGAGGAGGAGCAGCCGACCTCGTGGCCGGCCTAGCTTCTTCTAGTTTGGCTACGTTTTCCGTAGCTTAGCTAGGTTTTGATAAGTTCGGATTGGCTTTGCGATATTGTTGCTAGGCTAAGATAAGCGTTGAGGGGTGATAGCAAGTTTCCGAAGTTTACAAGGGTGCTATCACTAATCCGTCACACTTACAGTGCATTCCAAGGGGACAAGAAGCAGTCCACCTCGTTCTATGGGATGCATTTTCCGAATAGAATTCAGCTCGGCTTAAAGGCTATCTTTCGACGATCCTGGTAGTTTAGCACTGCTTCGAGGTTAGGTCGCGCGGCTAGCTCGTGCCCTGAGCTCTTCGGTGACGCACGCTGCTTTCGTGAGCTTATTCCTCTCCAGGAAACACAATGTGCGTTGGTCACTCCAGTATTTTATTTTTTTACGCCGCCACATAAAGCTCAACCTCATACAGCTGTGAAGTTAATACTAAAATTTGCCGCCAAGACGAAGGTATACACACGCCGCGTTTGGTTTTCTTGTGAGTAAGATTACTTGACAGCAAAGGTACAGACTTAATAGAATAGTTTTGTTCAGTCTTCACAAGGGCCTCTGCTGAGAGAGTATAAAGAAAACGGCCGTAACTAATTTTGAGATACAGTTCATAAAGCCATCTAATGGTCGATTTGCCGCTACGTGTACTATAATATTTCGCCTTGTTTTAGCTACTTTGGTGACTATGCACTTCGCAGTAAACTAAAAATTGGGGTATCCTCGGCTACTCCCCATCATTCGGCTACAGGCGGAGGTATTTGGGGAGCAGCCCACCGTTTCTCCGCTAGAATTAGGTATTATTCCCCTCAATTTTCCTTCAGGTGTCTCATTAGGAAACATCCTCAAATAAAATTTGCAATCTAGTCAAGCGTCATGTATTCTTCCGCCCATTGAGAAAAAACACTCCTCAGAACCCGTCATTCTCATTCAAGGAGTCGAAAAGCTCATAACCTTTTCTCACGTGGTGCTTCTTTTTCCTTATGTATCGTCCAAATGTGTCCAACGTTCTCCGAGTGGTTCTTGCTGCATTTATTGGTCTGTTTCTCGTGCTTTTTATTTGAGCTATTCGGTGTTTTGAAGAGAGCGCGGTTGTGAAAAATGTTTTCCCCGAGTCAGAGCATCAAACTCACGTGCACATATAGTCATTTTTTCTAAGGAACAAAGTCTTGCCTTTTCATCTATACTTTCTTGTGATGTAATCACTTACTATCAGATATTTTTCACTACCAGTACACATTGTGCTAATTTTATTGGTAATTTATTTTCTACTTTTCGTGGTGCATTTTCCAGTATTTTCTTCACGTTACTCACTTTTCTTGGTGAATGTTGTTTGCTACCTTATATATTCTATGTAAAACTGACTTGATTTTGTTATTTCTTTATCCCCAGGGATATCTAGAATAACATTAGGAATTCGTCTTATAAACTGGTAAGCCACCGCCTTCGTTTCTCTTTTTAAAAGCTATACTGTTCCTGCGTAAGAGTTAAACGCTAGAACTCCAGTCTGCCTGAATCTACATTTCTCGATACCTCCACAAGAGTAAACATTAGCCGAATCCGTGCTAGGGGAGTTTAAAAAGCGAAAGCAAACCGAACCACGGATTCTCAAAATGTACGGTCTAGGTGACATCATATTTGTGAAAAAAAAACATTTGCCACATCTTAAAAAGAAAATAAGTATAAAATATGTGCTGGCGGATTTTTTCATGACAGGCATTTCAAGAAAACCACGCGTTAAACCAAGTTTCTTCCCCTAGAAACACAAAATGTGCTCGCGCCCAATCTTCGATGCACTGCAAGTCAAAAGAGTAACAAGCCGCGTAAACAATAGGGCGAGCTTCACAATTGAGATGAGACGACTGAGGAAACACCGGAGCTGGTGGTTTGGAATACGTTATACTTCGCTTTCTCTGGAGCTCCAACTTTCCATTTTCGATTTCCGTTAGTTTTCTCTTCTATTGCTTTAACTTAGCAGTCCTATAGCCCTAACTTTACTTTTTAGCCCTTCTAGGTCGGATACTGATACCGCTAAGCTTTTGCCGCTTAACGGAACATCTGTGCCGTGACGGGCAGACCTAATACCTCCTCGCAGGCTCCTTGCCTCGTGTCACTTCCCTCCCCCTTTTTTTCATCGGTACCCTTTTTCGTCGGTACTCTTTGCTGCGATGGTTTTTCAGTTCCGCTCGAAACGGCTGAAACAAACCTAAACATCTTCGCCGTTAAAACCTTCCGCGTAAGCAATGGCACGAGGGAAAGCTGAACTATCCGGATTAAACCTTACCCTTGTTTTAATGGAAACAGGGAAAGTAGGGGCGAGCGTAAGATGAGGTGAAAACAGAAGACAGGCGTTGAAGTTATAGCGGCGGTAAAAAATTGTTGTCATTGGTCAAAATTTACTGGAAAGTGAGAACAAGAACGCCAAATATTTTAAAATTGAACACACAGTCCCCGAAGGCGTAAATACAAGCTCCTAGCGGCAGCTTGTTGCAGCCAGGGAGTTTAAATACCACGAGTATTTTAACAGCAATGAAGCAGACATTTTATTAGAATGGGTAAAATTCTCCTTCCCTGAGAGTAATATCTCTTAGAGAGTATGAGAAGCAACATTACGCAGAGTGAACGTTAGCTAGATAAGCGCGATGTATTTGGTAGCTTTCCAAGGTTTTTATGTACGACATGACCATGCGCATATGTCAGACAACGGTGAATAAATCGCCACATAAGTCATATCAAGTGCGACGTACACTGTGTAAAAGCCTAGTTAAATGTGGCGATATTCAGATCCTGCAAGTATAATTTTTTTAAGTGTTCACCTAATGTTTTCTGATCACCTATACTCAATAAAGTATTTAAGCGTAATCCAGACGCTTCTTATAAGCATCTGGAACCTGGCGACGTTTAATGCAAGGTCTCGGTCAAGCGAAAAATGCTTAGCTGTACCGTTGCAGGGGTTTCGAACCTGAGGTGAGATATCAAAGGGTTAAGAGAAGGTAGAAGGAAAGGGTGAAGCTTAATTCAGCTGACTGGTGGTAATATTCTGCGCTGGCGACCACCTCAACAAAAACAAATCATAGGGCGCTATTTTTAATCCACAAAGAAATACCAGCAATGAAGAAGGAAAAATTCTTCACCGTTAACGAAAGGGTAGCATTCTTAGTGATCAAATTAAACAAGCGGCAGAACTCAAAGATAGTTCTACTCTATACGCCAACGGCAAGTTGCAATGATGGAGCCATAGAGCATTCCTACGAGGAGGCCGAATAGGAAATACAGAATGAAACAACTAATTTCGCTGTTGTATGGGCGATTTTATTTCAACTGTACGTGACAAGAAAATAGGAGAAAGGTCACTGTAATTTATTTATTTATATATTGAAAATACTTTCAAGGCTCATAAGGCATAACAGAAAGGAGTGGTAAAATACATACATACGGTGCAGTTGTTTTACACAAACGCATAGAAACAGAAATTAAGAACAAAAGAGCGATTCAACAAGAAGCGTTGTGAATGGCTGCTTTAAAGAAAGTGGCATCAATGATTGCAGCAATGGTGGGAGGTAGGCGGTTCCATTCTACGCTGGTTTTGGGGATAAATGATTGATACTTATCAGTACGACAATATGGTACACCAACTTAACTGAAATGGTCAATTCGAGATGACACGTAACGGGGGGGGGGGAGTGATAAGTTGATCCTTTAAACTAGGTTTGTGATGATAAATTTTGTGAAACAAACAAAGACGAGAGCATTTGTGACGGTGTGAAAGGCTGGTGAGATTAAGCGTATTTTTCATAGATGAGACACTTGCAAGGCGTGAATAAGATGATAATATGTAACGAGCGGCACGGTTTTGAACAGTTGTTAGAGCCAGGGTGAGCGTGGTTTGGTGAGGATCCCATATGGGGCATGCGTATTCTAATTTGGAACGGACGAGTGTTTTGTACAGGGTTCATTTTAAAGATGAAGGTATGGAAAAAAAATTCCAGCGCAAATCACCTAGCATGCGACTAGCGTTGTTTATTACGTGGTCAATATGAGTGTTCCATAACAGGTTATCAGAAAAATGTACATCCAGATATTTATACGAGTTAACATGTACAAGAGGAATATCGGGAAGAAAATACGCATGCCTAGATGTTTTACTGGGCTGCCGGCATATCCTCATACTTTTGCACTTCGTAATGTTCAGCCTCATGTGCCATTTGTTACACCAGTTAGTTACACTGTTAAGGTCATTTTGCAAAACTTTAATATCAGCAATGTTAGAAATTTTGTGGTAAATTACACAATCATCCGCGAATAGCTTAATTGACAAGAATTGAATACAGTCTGGAAGGTCATTGATGTAAACAAGGAAAAGAAGTGGTCCTAGCACCGATCCCTGTGGCACGCCTGATTCTACCGGAGATAAAGCAGATGAGTAATCGTTAGCAATAACAAATTGAGAACGGTTGAAAAGAAAGTCTTTAATCCATTCGAAAATTTTGGAATCAGTGTTTAGTTTGCCGAGCTTGAAAATTAATAAATCATGAGGGACACTATCAAAGGCTTTAGCGAAATCTATGAATATGATATCGGTTTCAGTTCCCAATTCAGCATTTGCGAGCAAATCGTTAGTAAATTGTAGTAGTTGCGTTTCACGAGAAAACATTTTTCTGAACCCGTGCTGACAGTTAGTGAAAAAGGAATTGGGCTCTAGAAATTCAATTAAATGGGAATATAGTATGTGTTCTAACATTTTTGCAAGGCACAGATGTTAATGAGATGGAACGATAATTATGGGGGCAATGAACGTCACCAGATTTGAAAACAGGAGACACCTTTCCCACCTTCCAATAGCGAGGCAATAGAGAATGGTACAAAAAGATTGCTCGAAAATTTTCGAAAGAATAACAGATGAATACACATGTGTACATTTGAGAATTTTAGAATTAATACAGTCAGGGCCAGCAGAGGATAAAATTTTGAGATTACGTATCAATGCATCAATACCAACAGAATCAATTATAATAGAATTCATTGGCAGGAACTGCGGACGTGTGAAAGGTGGCATAACAGTAGAAACAACGCGATTGAAAGCAGCGGAAAATGTATTGTTTATAATGGAACAGCATTCACTTAGGGAGACTGGAGTATTTGATTGAACAAGTTGAATAAGTTTGTTTTCACTCCCGCTGACTATGCTCCAGAACTTTCGTGGGTTACATTGTAACAATGATGGCATCATATCAGTATAACACGACTCCTTTGCATTCAAAGCGGCTACGTTAAAGTCACTATTATTTCTACGATAGGCCGCCCAGTGATCGGGCCGATTTGTTCGCTTCGCGCGATGAAAGATGCGCTTCTTTTTGTTACGGAGCCGCTTTAATGAATTTGTAAACCAAGGTGAACTTGGGTTATTGGTTACCTTTCTTTTTGGGTCATATTTGTCTATCAGAGATAACCGCTTGTTCTTAAAAAGGAACCAATTTTCTTCAACCGTGCGATCGGAAAAGTTAGGAAGATAGTCGACAAGAAACGCCTCTAGCTCAGCTGTGATTGACGGCACATCAGCTCTGCTGTAGTCTTGTATCACTTTAAAAGACTTATTTTAAGGTACCCGCGCTTTCAACGTAAAATGAAGTATGGAATGGTCGCTTATGCCTGGTAGGCAAGTTATAGGGCAAAGCAAATCTGGTATAGTAGAAAAAATTAAGTCCAACGTGTTAGAAGACGTAGTAGTAGTTCTCGTTGGCATGTGAACGAGTTGCGTAAGATTGAAATCACCGCACAGGTTTGGAAATTCTGCGCATTGCGCAGAATTTTGTTGAACAATAACAGAATCATGCCGCCATTGTATGTTTGGAAAATTAAAATCTCCTAAAACAAGCAGAGGAGAGTTAGGGTATCTGAGGCACAGTTTATCGGCTACGTCATGAAGTTCGCTGCAAAAAGAATTTGGCGCACTTGGTGATCTATAACAGGCACAGATTATGAATTCTGGGCTAGCAAGAAATATGCGCGCAAACAAGCTCAAGTGGCGTTACTACCGGGATTTCATGCGAAACAAGTGTATCGTTGACCGCTATAGGCATTCCTCCTGCGGATCGAACGTCGCGGTCGTATCTGTAAAAGCAATACGATTTTTCGCAGTCTAATATCTCGCTATTCTTAATTTTTGCAGAAAGCCAGGTTTCAGTCAGAATGACAATATCAGCGGAGCAAGAATCAACAGCGGAAGAAAGGGCTATGGATTTGTTAAGAACACTTCGAGCATTTGTGAAAAATATGGATGCATTGTTTACGTTTTGTGCGGAAGATAGCTGTGTGGTAGCGTCTTGGGGGCCAGCAGATAAAGCGTTATCAGTGGCTTGTGTGCTTTGGGAAAATTCAATTTCGCATACACTGTCGGTGGCTGCGCTGTAGATGTAAGTCTTTTTGTTGATTGTGAGCTTGTTAGAACAGAGCGAGTAAGTCTGCCCGCTAGCTTTGCCGAACTCTATCAACTTCTTTCGTGATTGACGCGTTTCACGACAAAAATCTTCGCTGATAGAGACTCCTGTGTTTTTTAGTTTGGCCTTTTCCGACAGAATACTATCCTTTGTTTTAAATGACAAGAACTTTACGATAATCGGTCGCATTTTATTTTCAACAAATTTTTTGAGCCTATGGGCTCGGACGATCATGTCCTCTGTGAGGTGCATGTTAAAGTGACGAGACAGTAGGTCACGAACGCATTTTTCAGAGTCTTCCCACTTTTCTAGATGGTTGTCAGAGATACCATAGAAAAGAAGATTGTTTCGTCTGGATCTATCTTCAAGATCATTAAGTCGTAAATTTGTGGCCTCACCTTCGTTTTGAACAACTTCGGAAACTAGGTTTGAAATGTATGCTGTTGTGGGCATGCCTTCAAAAGACTCGATCGCTGCTTCTACGGTGGTCAGCCTTGTCGCCAAGTCGGACGCCTTTTGGGTTAGTTCATCCTGATTTTTCCTTAAATCAGAAAGCACACCCATAACTTCATAATACCTCTTGTCTTGTTTGGCAGAAATGGCGTTGATGGCTGTGCAGCTGTGCAGCCTGATCGTTTCTTTATCAGGCGGCCCCGGGTTAAGCTCTATTTCACCGCTAAGTAGTAACAGTCTAACAACAAATACACAATCACAGACATTCTCGTAAACTGCACTTGGGCACGGAAGAAGCAGCAGACAAATGCTGTTAGAGCGCTTAGAATACAATGATGGTGCCTTACCAACCTGCACAAGAAACAGGAAGGCATTGTTGAGCGACGACCGCATGGTTGCCGCTCTCCCGTGCCCACTTAAGGTGTCCGGCTGCATCCAGCTCTTTATACGTTCCACGCTTGACCATGTCGATGTCGGTGTGGCTGATGCGGCCATGGGTTGGTGCCGGTGCTTAGACTACGAAGATAAGACTTGCCACATTCGACGGTCGGCACCTGTTGTTCCACCGGCAGGGCGGCAGCAGGAAATGCTGACGCATGTGGAACCGAAGAATGCCATGCGCAAAAGGGGAGGATGAGCTGCACAAGAAACAGGAAGGGATTGTTGAGCGACGACCGCCTGGTTGCCGCTTTCCCGTGCCCACTCTTTGTAATGGGCACTCTTTGTAATATGAACAATACTTTGTAATAGGAACTCCCAATTTTCAAAGAGATCCACTGATGGTATTTGCAGAAAGAAGTGCAACTAAGATTAGCGAAGAAGATTTTATGCAAACGCAAGACTGCAAATGATCAAGAAAAAGTAACAAAATACCATAAAAATGAAATGACTAAGTTAGGTCACATCTCACTTTTGTGCAGAGTGTGGATGTGCCAGCCAATATTTGAAGCAGCTATTAGACAATGGTTCTGGGCAAAGTAAGAATGAATAGAAAAATAGAAAGAAGAAACTCGTAAAAGGCAAGAAATTCAGTATGGAGTCAGCCAACGGCAGGACGCGGGAGTTTAAATAACTCTACCAAACGAATTCGCTATTCTTACGGAGGAGAAAGAGGATATACCAGACAGGCTAAAAAACAACCTAAAAATGGCAACCGAAAAATCGCCGGCCGCATTGGGAAAAGTAAGCTGTAGGAAACGAACCGTAAAACTAACTCACCTAAGGAACGACGTAATTGCGAAACATTAGTACATGCAACAGTAGATTACAGCAGATCACATTCAATCATTAGAGATGTCGCAATGAATGGACAGAAGTAACACGAACGACTTTTGTGTGGGCAATATGGCTTTGATCGAAAACGGCGGAAATAACCTGAAGATTAAACACAACTAAGAGGGAGCCACCCACCCGCAACGTGGGATGTACGTGCTCAGAGACGAGCACGGTAGCACCACGCTAAAATTAGATGGGATAATAAACGTTGAACAATTTCACACTGGGCTAAACGCCCAAGTGGTTAAATCATGGGAGCAAATCAGCGTACAAGATTCGTTTCTGATATTTCCCTAATATATAAACAACACCAATATAGCGCTTTAAAAGCACGAAAAAACTAAAAGCTGCACGCGAAAATGGCAGATCTGTGCGTACATTAAACGAAGCAGGCGATATTTTTCTGGAAAATTTGCATCACGGTTTTCAGAGTCCTTAAGGACACATAGAAGTGCCTATAGCATGGAAAAACACAAATATAACTGGTTCTCAAGTTGAGAAGTTCTGTAGACCATGTGAGTTACAAACACATTAACTTACTCTCGGTTGTATACAAGCTGTTGAATCAATAATTTTTTTACAATGCAAGTGAATGCATATATTCCACACCCCTAGAATACAGGCTAAATATAGAGGATGACGCTCAATAATCAGTGAGATTTAAACGTCGACGATTAAGTAAGACAGTAATTCTAGAGTGCATAAACACCTTTAGGAATCATTTATAAACTATAAGGAAGCGTTCGGCAGCACCCCCTTAGTCGTGCTTGGTGCATTAGAAGACATGGCAATAGTTTAGGTCTACAAAGGCCTTCTAAATGACACTAATATCTACCTAATATACGGTCAGGACGTTCCAAAGCAACCGCGCGACAAATTCCAATCTGAAACAAAGTACACCAAAGTGATACCATGTCGCCACAAATGTTCGAAGCCTGCCTGAAGGGGTTATTCGATAAGCTTGTCTGAACAAACATAAATGTACGGATAAACGCAAAATACGTAAACCATTTAAGATTTCCAGATTGTACAGTCTTGCTAATCCGCCCAAAAGCCAACTATAGCTATAGTCTTGTGGAGGAACAGAGTATTTTCATACTGCTGCGCTAGAAGATCGTTTTCCTGGTTATTTAAGTATTAAATAACCAGGAAATTAAAAAGGTGGCCGTATGAAAACAACAAATCTTATGTTGTTACGCACAGGCAGAAGAAAGGGGTAATTCTAAAGCCCTGAATATGAACTTTTCTCACATAGCTTTTGCACTGCTGGGCGCCAGAATTTTATGGTGTATTGTAAGTCATCATGTCTCAGTGAAAGCTATGGAGTGGACAAATGCACTTGGCTGTAAACATCATGGCGTTGTTGCTTCTGTGTAACTCTCGTAAGAAACGAACAAATCACCGCTTGTATATCTCAAATATGTATAGGTGCTGAACCAAACTCGATCACGGCTTGTTTGACAAAAAGCCTGTGTGCAATGCAGGTGAGATTTTGGTCTGTCCCGCTATGCGGCGATTGAGCTTAGAAGTAGGCCTTGCTGGAGGAATAGCGTTCCGCAGATTTCATGCCGATGATGGAGACTTCAGTTAGGCAGAGGGAATATACCGCGATGAGCTACAAGAGCTATTGACATTGTCGATCTGGGACTAACATCGCCTGCATTTGGTCGAGTAAGACGAGAAGACGAGAAGATGGAAACAGTACCTAAACTGGATGTTTTTGAGAGCACCTAATTGTTAGCGGCTTGTGGTCGGAAATGGCCCTTTTTCCCACACTTTTCGCAGATGCAGTCTATAGCAGGGCAAGAGCACCTCGCATAAGATTATTTGTCATACCAGCTCCTCCACGAGACGTTATCAAAGCCATTGTGTCTAGTGTGGCAGTGAAAGGGTGTAATTGGGAATCCTAGCGTGGTTCTCGTGTGAAACTATTTTAGAATCGCGGAGTGCTATTGGTATATTCATTCATGGTTTTACAGCATTGAAGATTGCCGCTTCTTTGGCCACGTCGTCACCAATACTGCTCCTTTCAGGTTTTGGTTAGTTCTTTAGTAAGGTTTAAATGAGGGACGAGGTGCAGTCTATGAGCTATTGGCGTTCATTGGGGTCAGGTCTCAGATCTCGCGAATCAACTGTTCGTGGATCTCATCATAATCTCGACTTTCTGCTAGCGTGTTAGGGGCGGTGACGAAGTCCTCCACGGACTTACAACTTAGCTCGACGCGTCTGTTGCAATTCCCCTATTTGCAGGCCATAGTTGGCCAGTGAAAAAAAAACTCCTCTATGTGCTTTAGCTCTTCGTGAAACCTTTTCTGATTTTAATTGTTCTAGGTAGACGCGTTCATACTGTTTTCTGCTTATGATCCGGATAACATTGACCAGCCAACGAAGTGGCCACTTTGTGGTGATTGTCTAGCTGCTATGTAGCTTGGCAGTGAAGGAAGCGTCAGTTTTATTGGGGCCATTCTGACGGTGAGAACGTAAACGGGTCAAGCGCAAGAATAGCAAACTACACGGCGCTGTGTTGCTTGTAGTCGTCGACGGGGATTCATTCCGTGTGGTCGCGGGCCAGTAGGAAAACATAACGGCAGCTTCCATAAAAAGGCGTTTCCCTTTGCTGCCAATTCTTCCGGTATACAGCACGGGTCAGGATAAGTCGCTTATGATACCAAGTTGAAAGAAATGTGCAATAAAATCAATCCGAAGCGCGCAAGGTGCCTACTCGCTATAATTGGGCAGCCGAGCACAGGACCTGTATGTTTTATTAAGCCAGACCAAAGCGCTGCCGCAAGCCGATTTCTTCACTGTGAACAGGAAGGGGATACCTCCCCCAAACAGTAAAATCGCGGTACAACAAACGATGCCGACTATGCACTATGTTTTCCAGGCATTCATAACTTTCATATTACAGGTTATACATCGTCTATGGGCCAGCCATAGCTTCGTCGTAGTCGGTGGTGAATTACCCAGCCGGTATGCGTCAGTATCTAGTACTTTGCTTTCAAAACCACTATAAATGACATGGATTTAAGAGCAAAAGTACGGGCCTTAAAACAATGAAGCAATAATAATGGTTGAATATCTGTTCGCTTGGAGGGTATACTACGCTATGAAAGTTCCTTACTTATGGCGTACATAAATTTTGATTCTGGCGATACGGTTCAGAACTAAGAAAGTGCAAGTTTCTTTTGTGCTGTGTATTGTATCCGAAGTTAGTGCATAAGCATTGTTGCAACGGCGTAAAATTAGTTCTTCTAAATTTTGCCAAACCACTCGCCTGGTTTATGTAAAGACTGAAGAAGTATTTCAATGACCTAATATTGCAGTTAAAACTTATTGTTTTTTACAGCAAGTGTTTTTTATGTGCTGAATTCCGGGGCACACATTTAATAGTTTTGAACGAATGGGCCCACATTTAAATTTTTTTCCGCGCAAACTACAAGAACTCATTCATAGTAATTGTATAATAACAGCTGTTCAATCGTCTGCTGCGTTAAAGCAAAACTTCTTTCACAGAAAAATTGAAAACTTTATTGTTCCCAAGATATTTTGATTGTCTCATACCTTTTGACTGCTTTCTGGCGCTCACTGCGGAGTACTCTTTACCCGCTATTTGAATTCTTTTAATGGCGCCGTGCTCTTCATACGTTTTCCACACACAAATTGCGTCAATATATATGAGGTGTTAACCTTCCTAAATAACAAAAGGAGGGGGTTCATACTGTTACGTGGCAGAAGAACGATTAAACAAACCACGATTGATGGGGTGATGATTTAATAGGGGTGAACCATTTTGGCGGGAGCACTGCTATTTCCAACGATGCTCATCTTGTTCTTCGAAGGTAGGCAGACATGGCAGCATGTGTAACTGTCCCCTTCATGTGTTCCTCGGGACAATATCAACGATTGTGAAAGCATTATTGTAAAAAAACGGGAGAAGCGCGCGTAATTAGCGAGATTTGAATGCAACGTTGCTGCACCCACAGCAAACTACCATCGCGAAGGTTCACGTTCGGCATTGCAGGCTGTTTTTTCTTCTTCGCAGCCACAACTACCTTTTCCCCATCATTTCTGCTATGAGTGTGAGCTTCCTTCATTTTTTTGGAAGTGATAATGATTGCTCATCACTACGGGGCGTATGCTCTCATGCGTCTCCCTAATTCCCAGCAAGTGTCGCCACGATTAAACCGAACGATCGAGTTGAAGAAATGGTAAAATTATGCCAAATATTCGAATAGCCCCCTAGCCATCAGTCGGTGTCCCTATTCGCGCCGCCACAGACCGGCTGCGAAGAGGGTAGCATTCATAACACCTTGGACGAGCCTAATGAACCCCAACGTACGGCTCAATACAAATGTTTAGCAGTTACCGTCACCGGGAGAACCCTCCTAGAATCCTAGCGCATTCCTTACGCCTATCAACATGGACACGAGACCACGTTACATCAAGAAATCTAGGAGAACATCAGTGTGGCACCGATCCCTGGAACATTCATCCATAACAGCACCAGGAGCGCCGACAAGCAAGGGCCATGGCTATACACAAGCAGTACCACTCTGACCCAGAGGTCTGCTACGTAGACACGCCGAGCTGCCCTGGCCGAAGCGCAGTAACAGCAGTCGTGATTGACCACCAAGGTAATGCGGTATCCTCGGGATCAGTCAGCACGTCCCGCCCAGATACGAGTGAAGAAGTGGCCACCCCACACGCCATCACGGGTGTACGGGCCAGCATATTCGTATCGTATTCTAAAACCGCCCTGCGCAATTACACAAGACGGATGATTTCTGTGGAAGCGGCGCATACACTACAGACCCGCTCTGAGACAACAGCAAGACAAGCCCATCTGGTTTGGTCACCAGCCCACTCGTCCCTAACGGGGAACGAGATGGCACACGAGGCAGACCGAGGATTCTGCAACCAGGCTGACCGCGTGTCCGAAGAGGTGCCGCCTGACACGGGGGAAGGGATAGGCTCTGGACATATCAGGAAATTACATCGCACTTTAGGCTAAGTCATATAAACTCCTGGCAGCCCACACATCCCTCACAAGAAGACAATCAGTAGCGTGGCGTAGGCTGCAGACATTCGCTTACCCAAACCCCGCCCTATGCCATCGACAGTACCCAGAAAGGCATCAGGACACATGCCAACGGCGTGGACTGTCAGCTGCTTCCCTGACCCAAATAGTTTGAGCCTGCCATCTCAAACCCCATTCTGCCAACCCCGGATTCTACATCAGTAATTCCGAGCAGCGCGAGGCCGCGCTGCTCAGTTTCATTTCCGAAGTACCAGTTGCGGTCATCCAGCTGGCGGAAGACGTCGCCAGGGGCCATGGGCTCCTGCGTGCCGTCTGAAGAAGCACCCACCCAGAACCTCCTCTCGGGTGGTTACGCTCAGCAAAGACGACAAATAAAAATTTATCTCTCTCTCTCTCTCTCTCTCTCTCTCTCTCTCTCTCTCTCTCTCTCTCTCTCTCTCTGCAGTTTATTTTTTGGCAAATATTGGGCGAATATGCTTGGCTGGTTTGACAGGCATTCGCCGGGGACAATGGGCAGTCGCCACAATGCACGCACAAAGGTGCGCTCAGCATTTCTCTTCTTTTAACTGCCGGGCACACGACGTAATGTTGGCCAATTTCACTACGTGGTTATTCTTGGCTTGACAGACGTGCGCCGGGGGCACGTTTGTCCCTGCTGTCGCTGCGAGGCACGCACACATGACTGACCTGCTTTTTATTGGTTTTAAGCACAGGGCTGCACTTGTTATCATAGATCACTAACGGTCGATGTCCAGCGACTGCCGGAATCAGGCCGTGCAACGAGATAATGGGCCCAAGTAGAGTTCGGTGTATT
Organism: Haemaphysalis longicornis; assembly: GCF_048455015.1. Taxonomy (NCBI): domain Eukaryota; kingdom Metazoa; phylum Arthropoda; class Arachnida; order Ixodida; family Ixodidae; genus Haemaphysalis; species Haemaphysalis longicornis. The sequence continues at coordinate 7,276,104 of NW_027526445.1, forward strand.
GTCGTCAGGCAGTCATGCCGAGGCTTCGTAAACACCGCGGTTTAAATAGTCACATCTGTTCGAATCTCGTGAACCGCTAGCGCTCGCCACACATGTCTCCATTCTTTAGTGCAAAGAAACCTGCAGGTGCATTATATGCGAAATTTTAGTGCATAACCCCCAGGACCGCGTTTATTTAGTTATGAAAGCTGGTTCGGTTGGTTTTTACGATAGTAAGCGCAAAAAGCGGCCTTTGAAAGAAAGATGACCCGTCTAAAAGGACGCAGAAAGGCTTCAGCCGCGCAAGAAAACAATTACGCGCTCCAAATCACACAAAACAGCTCCAGCATACGAAACTAAAGCAAGCAAAAACACAACTACTGCTGGCGCTGTTTCAGGCTGCGGGCGTGCGAGCAGTGCGAATGCGGAAAATTTGAATTGCATATGCATGAATACAGGACTGAGACAGGGCGGCGAAGAACGTGATGCGTGTTAGCAGTGAGCGGTTAACGGCGCCCCAGCCTATTATGGCGAATCACTGCTCTGCACTACTGAGAGCTTTTACATTGAGTAGAAGGGCTTGAATTTTTTTAAGTGCCGGGCGTTCGTCGCCAGGCACGCGCTCACTTGCGCTCGGACGTTTTTGGTGTTGGTTACTGCCAACAAGTAATTATGAAAGTTTTCTAAACAAAGTCGCTGTAAACAAACAATCCCTTTTTATGGCAAAATGAAGGTAAACGCGGCAGATGGACAAGCGGCTGCGCTGCAGTTTAATTAGGCTCGTGAAGGAACTACAGGATGTATTGTTGATGATCAGACGCGTCCTGTACCGCGATTATAAAAAGCGGTGTTTTTGTAAGAGACTTCATCTGAAGCTTTGTGTTAGGATGCTGTAAAAATGATCACATATGAGAAATATTGATTTCCTATTAAAACTATTGATGTTGAAATATTAACATCCTCAAACACAGTTTTTAAACATTTTTAGAATTTCTTTTCGGCACATAGAAAGGAAAGCGCGGAACACACCTATTTTGTACTTTAAATTTGGGGCCTGCTACTGTTGCAAGTTAACTTCATTACGCATTTTCTTGCCAAACACAAACTCCACCTTTGATACGGGGAACAGTTTTGGTGTGTATACAAAAGGCCCACTTTTTACACCACCAATCAAACTGCAGACCTTATTGCGTATCAATTAATGCTAAAGGTCATTGCATGCGCGATGGCAACCAAGAATATTCGCAAGTAGCTATTCTCTCTTGTTTGTGTGGTTAAAAATATTGGTCTGCACATTAAGCATACACATATTGGGGGAAGCTTACGCACACGCCAAAGCAGCCAAATGACCTGTTAGGCCACTACTTAAGCCAGAGAGGATAAAATGGTGGACTACACACTGCGCCTGTCAAGGAGGTAGAGTGAGGTCGTTTAGTTGCTGCCATCTTTAAAAAGCTGGTTGACAGGAGAAATATAATAGAGGTGGCCAGGATGCATATCGAATATATTGCATTCGAACAGGTCTTAACCGCTGGAGTTATAGCGACGACCATGATCTCAATATTTGATTCGCCGACATTAAAAGTACGAACGTTCCACGTACAGTTTTTGAAACCCCATAAATAGGTCATTGTGACGTGTTCTTTGCTACATTACCAAGCATCACAAATCATTGGGGAAGGCGGGATTTTATATTTCAAAGACCCACACATCTTTTAGTGTAGCGATTCAATTAAAGAATTTCCCCCCAGCAACAGGGGATGAAATATTGCTTCATGTAAACATATTAAATTTCTTACCGATTTTCTTCCCAGCTAGGAGTACATTATTATATAGGCTTCCTAAGTCGTAACATTCTTGTTAACTCCACACGAACGTAATACTCGCTGGGTGAATTTGTCATTTTCAGATGAGTAACGAAGAAGAGGATGCCTGCCACTTACCAAGCGCGGCGGTTTCCTTGGGGAAGAAGTACGAATTCTCCTGGACTTCTGAATAAAGAGATTATCACAAAGATTTCTGATACTGGAAGTATTATGTAGACTTTGTGATTTTAAAGACGTTAGTCTTTCTTGGGCTACTAAAGCACCTAAATTTTGTTCTGTCTGTCTTTGTGTGTGTCTGTCTCTATCTGTGACTCGATTCAGTATCCGGCCGAAGTGAAATAAAATCTGCGCGATTGTCTTATGTACTCAAAGCCAAATCCAAACGTGAAAATCTGGTGTCAGTGTTCATACTTGTCAATATTCTTGAACACGAACAAGGCGTTGCGCAAATATAAGGCAGAAAATCAATACATAGGTACTTTTTGTACTGTTCCCTAATTTAAAAATTAATGGATGCTTGGTTTGTGCGATAGCAAATAAAAATATCACCGGCAGAAAGCCGTCGCCTGCTGTTGCCAGCGCTACCTGGGCGGCGTTGAAATCACTCGGCCTGATCAACGGTCCGCCATAAACAAGCAGATCTGTATCTATTATTGTGGCGGAGATATGAACTGTCGTTTGAGAAGGGCGACAATAAACATAGAGGGTGAAAAAAGGCTACAAATATATTTATTTAAAGGAGATAAGAGCTGTTTAAGAACGTGATTGTATCCCCTTGGTGAGCAGACGTGATGTATTGCTCAGACGCTTTTATGCACCAGAGTATGTATAGGGAATGGGACGATGGAGCCGTAAGGGACGCATCCCGGTAGCTTGACATATGAGTTAGCCTCCTTCAGAGCAACAACAGCAGGCTGGGTGTCAACCTTGGTAATAGTTTGATTTAAGGCAGCTTCTTTCTGTTTACAACCATGTCGTAAGCAGAAAGATTGGAAGGAAAGAGTTAAAGCGTTTATCGCTCGTTTTTCAGAGTTCCTTTACCTGTATAGTCCACTGCGAACTGTTTTCCGTGGCAGGTCAACGATTACAACATTAACCTAAGTGACATAAATTGTTCCGAGGGACACTTATTGCTGCTGATGTGTGTGAATGTAAAAGAATCGCACTTAATTATTTCAAGTTTTTTATTAATTTAGTTTAGGGCATTTCTCTAATTCAATTTATTGTTATTCCCGGCTTATAAACAGTTATTCCAGTTTTATAAAAATCAATAAATGACGATTACGATACTCCTTATTCTGCAGTTGAGCGACGCCAGAACTGCCGTCTTCTCGGTGACGACGTATAGTTTCTTCGTCTAAGGAAGTGATCCTGTTCAGCGAACCCATGATGGCTCACGCTACGCTCTGGCGTCATTTCGTAGCGCGGCACTTCCGGGGAGCATGTCTCCCGCGGCTTCGGCATACCACCCTTCCCGTCACACTTTTGCCATACCTTTATCCTCCACTTTCCTGTTTGTTCTATCTCTTTGTCCCGCTTAAAACGCCGCTGACACTGAGGGACTACGCGAAAGCAGAGCAGTGAGTGTTAAGAGCTGCGCTCTAGAGCCTGGCTATGGAACCGGTACTGTGCTGCCCTGTGTTGCACTGCCCTTACCGACCACCTCGTCCCCAAGTAATACATCCTCGTCGCAGTCTTCTCACAGGCACGCATGTAGCCTCCTGGCCAGTGGGCAGCGCGCCGGTGCCGGCGACGCCACCTCCACCCGCCCCTTTGCGGCATCCTCGTTTGAAGCTTTTTTCAATGGGCACCTTCCCTGCAGGCTGCCCATGGCCCCGTCCGTCTACTAAGGGGGCGACCGTCCGTATACCATCATTTTTTGGTACCATTGAGTGTCGCCGTGGCGTGGCAATGCGTTCACATCCCCTGTGTATCTGGTGACGGGCCGCCCCTAATCTCCAATTACGAATCCTCGCCAGAATCTTCTGGCTAACAGGAAGCCAGGCATAGAGACAGTTTAATGGCAAACTGACACCCTCTTGAAAGGGCAGGCAACTTCTCAGGGTAGCAGAGAGCCTGCCCAACCACCATCGTATTTGATATAATCAAATGTCTACAGAAGTATGCGTGGGCAAACACATTTTTGCACAAGGCTAAAAGTTACGCTTTGAAAAAAAGACCCCTCAGGTTTCGACGCGGGTTCGATTCCATGCCGCAGCGGCCGCTTTTCTGATGGAGGCGAAACGCGAAAACGCCCCTGTGTTGGAGATTTCGGCGGACGTTGAAGATCTCCAGGTAATCGAAATTAATCCGCAGCCCTACCATACGGCGCGCCTCGTCGCCTGTGCTGCGTCGGCACGTTAAACACACCAATGAATATAAAGAATGTGTTGATTTGCTACGCTTTCATGCACCTATATTTTCGGCTGGCCAAGTAACGGAAGCACTTTAGAACATCGTCCGGCCTACCCTCCCAACCAGGAAAAGATCTACACTAATGAAAGGACAAGTCGTCACGTTGGGTGACCTGCAGCTTACGGAGCCCTATCGCCAAGTTTTGCAGTTAGCCCACATGTTTACCTTTGAGCACAGTTTGAAAAAAGTGGAAAATGTGATCTTGTTATCTGACAACCCTCGTCATGCTCCCGAGGGTGACAACCAGGACTGCATCGGGGAGTGCCTGGATGCCGTCGTGAGGTCTACAGCTAGGTGGGAAAATAGATTCTAATGCAATGGTATGGCGGATTACCTGGTGAACCATGACCTCAAACTACTTTTTCCGGATAAAGACGACCAAAACAGTGTTTTCCCAAAAGGAATGTTCTGTGAGCAGGCTTTAAGAGCTGTGCCTAAGAATAGGTAGTGTAACAACAAGGCTTTTTTGTTTCCTCCCCTTCCGTGTCTTCGTCCAGTTATTGCGCTGTCATCCACCAGGGAGCAGTGCCATCTAGCCCAGCGTACAACACTCATGCAGTTGATGATGTCCTTGACGGCCTTCAAAAAGGGGCAGGGATGTATTCTTGTTAACCACCAACTGAAACGTTTACACAATATTAAACACCTTTTACAGCCATTCTCAAAAGTTTCTGGACCAACCGTAACACTTCTCGACCATAAATAATTCAAAGAATAGGCTTTATCTATAAGTGTGACAAAGATATTTTATGACCTGCGCCTTCTCGACCACAAAGAATTCAAAGCATAAGCTTTACATAAGAATTTGTCCACGATACTTTATGACAGTAAGAAAGAAACGTGTTTTTTATAGCTGTCCGGCAGAAAATGTTTGAGCCTCGCTCGGGACGTAAGCTCGTACATTGAATTTGTCGTGGCCTGCACGCGGCCTAGATTATTTTGACAAATATTGTACATGGGAACCACGATGAATAAGCCACGATATGCTGCCTCAGAACATACGTTCACACTTAATGTATTTTAAATGCAAAACAAAATTTTGGAAATGTGCAGTGTCTATTGCAAACTGATAAGTATACGGACAGTTTACTTTTAATTGAGGGTAATATTAACAGGAGGACATGATGGTTTGTGGGGCTCAAGACTGCAAAATATTTGGTGCCGCTGTCGGCCAGTGATGAAAATATCTGGAGACACAAGGTAGACCACCCTTATTGAAATCTAGAAATTAATGTTTTGAAGCCCAGGAAGTGGTTAGGAACGGTTCCTTCGATGTGTTCCGGTTCAGGTTCAGTTCCGGAATGGAGGGGAAAATACGGGTTCAGTTCGGTTCCGGGTCGGGGCAAAAATTAGGGTTCGGTTGCGGTTTTCGGTTAGGTTCGTGTTGCGGTTCGATACTCTGAATCGTGGACCACACATTGTACTGTAGGTGGAGGTGCTAGTGCTGGCAGAGTGGAGGATAACTGTGCATGAGAGAGCGCAAAATTTCACATTAGTATGTAGTCACCCCATCAAATAAACTTGAAAGGCCTGTGCAAAAATCATGCCAGGGCTCTGACAACGGGCATTTGCGGGCTACATCAAATTACCCAGGTCGTGGAGACACTTGTGTTGCCCTTGACCCCAAACTAACCCCTTGTCCTTCTCATCTCAGCCATCATAACATAGCCATTTTCAGATTTCTTCAGTTATTATAGCCAGTTTTATTATAAACATTTTCGGGACAATTATGCAAGTTTTTGAAAAAAGAAAAACAAGAGAAATCTTTCACTGAGCAAACCTGGGAGGTCTACAATAGACGCCATTGCCAACTAGTGAAGTAAAGCGACAATGTAATGTTTTCAGATATAGTTATCCAAATTTTCACGTGGAAAATGTGGTTCCATGAATTTGTTCTCTTGGTACAAGCGCGGAAAATTCACTTGCTTGTAAACTAGTTCTTATTACGTAATCTCAAGAAAACTGTGTAAAACACGTGCACCGTATGGCTGGCAGATGCGTGGTTTCAACGTTTTCCACCATCGGCCTTCTTTATAGTCTTGCTCAGCTGTGAACAGCATGGCCACAAACTGCATGGAAGCTCAGCAAATAGTATTTCTAAGTACACCCAGCAAACCACGTTACATCGTGCAGATATTCTGGAGACGTAAGTAACTGACATTGCAGATGTCAAGGAGACGTACCGTTGGCGTCGAAATTACATATATTCCACGTTGCTACAACTGCAAAAAACCCATCTAAATGACACGAAGCATAACCTAGAATAAACCTCTCATGGTACTTTTATATGCTGTTTACGGGACGTTACCTTAGTGGTACATCTTATGGATTTAGCAGTGGTATGCATGCAAGACATATATAGATGTCTGTTCAACATTGTTTTTGTGGCTTTCGCACAAGTGATTTGTTTGTTATATATGGGTAGTGTACGTTAGTATGATATTGTTCCGGTGAACCAGTATGCTTAAAATTTACATTCTTTATAGGTATTGGAAATGGCAAGCCACCTTTCCAAGGTTGCCTACGTGTTGTGGGCATTTATACATCAAATACATATCTTTGGTACCTATTCAGCACTATTTGCTGTTAGTTGGCACCTGGATTCTAGATTAATGTGTTTCCATTTTTGAAGTGCTGCATACTGCATGAAGTCTCATGTGAAGTGCCAAGCTTACCACGCACTCTTGGAGACGCACACGAAGCACAGGTCTAAACAGGAAATGTCGCATCAAAAATAAGTGGCTGTAAGTAACAGCAAACCAGTCCTGATCAGCACAAGCGCCCTTGACACTAAGGCAACCACCGTAGCGTCATCGAATTGTACCACACATCACGGCTGTACAGGCCTTCTGCAAATAAACTATCAGAGAAACAATTCAAAAATTAAACTAAAAAATGACAGTCTTGCCAACCTAGCTGTAAGTAAGTGCAGCTGGGTAGTGAGAAAGCTTTCAAAGTGCACATCAGGTAAAACAGTTTAATTTGACCTACAAACGATGTAATATGCTTTCGCAACACAAGCACGTAATTTTGATTCCTATCTGCCCCGGGCTACAGGGTAGGCATTGTATAATTACAAGAATAGTACAAATATTCATGACTATAAATAAGTCACACACAGCAGAGAGGTTGACAAAAGATAGAAAAAAAAGCAAACATGTAAACCCAGGGTAAAAGCACAAGATAGTTATGCAACTTGAAATATCGCGCATTAAGTGATATGGGTGAAAACCCACGCAAGAAACGTGCGAAAACAAAGTGATTGTATGGTGGTTACAAAAACAAAGCAAATTTACGAAAATAAATAGTGCACATCAAATGAAAAGTTTGGAGAACAATGAAACAAAAGCACCTTGGAAACACAGAAGTGGTGTTGAGAGGTGGTTATGAGTACCATACAAATTTCAGCTACTTTAAACAAACCAACATCTTGGGAAATGGTTATGAACTATAGAAACGGTGTGTATACAGAAATGACTGTACGGCGGTTACAAGAGCAGTAGAGATTTTCGTGATGAAAGAATTCACACTTAGTTAAATGGCTGTACAACAATAACACAACAAAAACTTTAAAAACAACTTATTAAATTCTGTTTCGAAAACAAAACAAAGTTACACTATTTTAATATTTCATAACAAGTGATATGATTTAGGAAGAAACGAAAAAACGGGGATACAGAAATGATTTAATATTAGTTAAAACAAGACAGATTTACACAATTACGTGATTCCCACCAAGTCATACGCTCAAAGTACAATAACACAAAATAAAAACGCATGGAATCACAGAAATGATTCAATGGGGCATGCCTCCATCATCAGTAATGGTAGGGATTCGTGAACAGTTGGCATTCTTTGTCGTCGTGCCAGACACTGGCAAAATAGTTGCACACCAGATTGGTTGGAAAGTGCGGAAAAATTTTATGGTCTAAAAGATGAGAGAAATTTAATACCTCTTGCGCAGGATATTTGCGCAGGATGTGACTGACAACAAAAATCTGGGCCCAATATATTGTCTCGTGAAAGACTGATGTCTGTAACAACACAAAGATATTTAGTTACACATAATGCAGGATGCCACTCGCAGGTGGAAAAAAGCGTGCTTCACTTTTTTCCAAACCAGGAAAACTCCTGTGCCAAGTTGACCGTCAACAGCAGCTTGAGCAGGCGCCTTGAGCAAACGGTTGTATTACCACATCCCTTGGAAGCCAGTTCTTCAATCTAGGCATGGGTACAGGAAAATCTGTGTTGTTAAAGCTTTTTATCACTGGTATAATACAGAATGGCCGCCTACCATTGTCCCTGAAGAAGACAGTGTATGACAGCTGCATCTTACCTGTACTCACCTACAGGGCAGAAACTTCCAGGCTCACTAAAATGGTGTAACTTAAATTAGGGACGACTTAGCATGCAATAGAACGCTAGATGATGGGTGCAACATTAAGGGACAGGAAGAGAGTGGAGTGGATATAATTTAATGTCAGCATTGGCACTACTAAGGCAACCAAAAAAATTACTGACTGCTAATGTGAGGTACCCATATTTATAAGAAATATATTTTGTGAATGGGGACTCTAAGGGCATTTTAGCCCAGCTACAGGTCCCATGCGAACTTGTAAATATTTTTTTGTGTCTATCCTAACCCCTTGGTTGATTGAAGTGGCAATGTATACACGGGTGAAGCCATGTCCACAAAATGTGGCACAAGGAAACATGCACAAACCCGGACAGCATCACTGCCATGCACGTATATTTCCTGGAGCACAATGGCGAGGTGGGCTAGTTGGTATATATGCACAGCTAAACCTTCAATAAGCCCATTACTGAAACACTCGTCCTGTTGTCCTGTTCGCTTGTCCTGTTAGGCCTACATTTTTAGTTGAAGTATTTGTTGTACAGCAGGAAGCATCAAAGTAGTGCGAGAAATTTTTACTCCACAATCCCATTCCAACATAGTATAAGTTGCACCAGTCAGCAGCCTTCAACATTTCAGTTATTAGCAAACGACCGGCCAGACACCAGGACGATACTCTGCCTTAAACCTGTGAAATCCCTATTGCAGTGTTACTCTGATCACCAAGGAGTGTTACACATTTAATTTGTTAAGCGGGAAATTCCATAAGTGACAGAAATAAGTGACAGAAAATGAGATATGATTCGCGAACCTCGCTGTCGTGGTTGGTTTTAAAAGCGGTTTCTAAAATAGTTGCTTTAGCATGTTCAAATAAACGACCGGTACAGTTCACTTGTCTTGACAGAGGCCAATAAGGGCTACTTTTGGAATGAGAGCGGTGATTATTGAACCGTAATCGGAAGGGCGTTTCAGTTTGGCCGATATATTGTCGCCTACCAACACTGCAATCTAGAAGGTATATGACATTAGGGGAGTCACAGTTAAAGTTACCCTTTACATTTAAGTTGTGGTCTGAAGCCGTGCTGGTGGCTCGCTGTGTAGTTGTCATGCGTAGGCATACTTTACATCGATGTTTATTACACGGCATGCAACCAGTAGTTCCTGGTAGGTTGATACGAGAGTTAGAAAGTCGCCTAAATTCTTATTGCGCTAGTAGATAACGCGTGGTGGTTCGGGTAATATGGTTTTCAAGCGTTTACTTTGCGTTAGGATATTGTGAAATTTTCTTAGTATGGTTAACACTCTTGGAGTGGCGGATGAGTAGGCTAAAATTACGTTTGTTTGCGGGTTAACGTTCGGGGCTATTTTCTTACAGATTTCGTTATGGTCTAATTGGTTGGCTCGCACAATAGCAATGTCGAAAACTTTTTCCGGGTATTTTTATTCATGAGGGTGCTCTTACATTCCTGGAAGATTGTGTCAAAGTCTGCTTGGTTTAGGCAAATTCTCCTAAAACGGTGGGCTTGACAGTAAGGTATTGCTGTCTTGTAGTGTCTGACACAACTACTTTGGAAGTGCAAATACTGCCGCGTGTCTCTCGGTTTTCTATACAGTTTAGTTTGAAGCCGACCCTGGGAAGTAGTAACAGTTACGCCCAGAATGTTTACACTGTGTTCTGAATAGGAACGAGCAAGAGAAATACTAGGATGGGCTGTGTAAATGCCTCAATGAAGGTGAGTAGCTCCGCGTCACCCTGCTGCCAGATCATGAATATGTCGTCAATATGCCTTTTCTATTACAGTGGCTTTAAATTTTGAGTGTCAAGAAAGTTTTATTGGAGGTGAGCCATAAAGATGTTGGCGTTGTTGAGTCCGATTTGAGTTCCCATTGACGTTCCGCTGACTTGCACGTAATGAACTCCATCAAACTCAAAATTGTTAAATTCAAGTATTAGCCTAAGGAAAGTTTGGAGAATAGAAAAATTGGTAAGCTTGTCGCACAATGACTGCTCATACGCAAGGGATACAGCAGTGATGCCATCTTTATGGGGGATGTTAGTATACAGTGAAGCAACAAGAGGGTGACTAGGAGGCATTTATCAGGAATTTGAATTTTTGGGATGCCTCTGAGAAAATCATTGGTGTCCTTAATGGAGGAGGATTAGTTGGACCGAATATCGCAAATGGGAGTGTCTACATAGCCCGAGAGGTTTTCGGTAACAGTAACAATGCCAGAAACTATGGGGAGCCCTGGGTTGTCTACATTGTGAATTTGACAGAGGATAGAATTTACCGGCTTTTGGGCGGAAAGGGATCAGGTAAGGAGCGATGATTTAATTTGTTATTTTATTTTCAACAGGCTCAGCAAGTTTAGCTTTGAAAATTTGCTTAATAGTCTTGAGTGAGATCATTGGTTCGTGCTTTGTAGAACGTCGATACAGATAGTTGCGTATTCACCTCTTTAACATAGTACGTTATGTCGAGGATCACGATAGCGCCTCCCTTATCGGGACAGCTTGCGAGTTCCTGTAGCGCTTTGTTTTCTTCGGTAGTCATGTTATGGTTGAAAGAAGTTTGTGTTTGTATGCTTTTCGCACATCGCGTTGGAGAGCTTTGATGTACATTTCAAGGCACCTATCACGCTGAGTAGCGGGGTACAGTGCTTATCGCTAGGTGGGGTGCTGCGGACTTGTTCCTTCGCGGGGTGATCGTAGAAGTATTCTCGTAGCCTCATCTTTCTAGCGAAATTATCTAATAACATAAAAAGTTGAAATATAAAGTTTGAAGTTGAAAAAATAATATGTGTAAAAAGAGCTTGTTCCCTAACTGCTTTGCGCCTAGTAGCCGGTAAATTTTTTCTTGTTTAGATAAGGTGAACCCAGGGCGCCCTATTATTTCTGGCATTGGCACTCTTACCGAACAAGTCTCGCGCTAATTGGGTTATCTCATTTGTGACATTCCACCCAGCTTTTTCTCCTTTATTAAGGATACCAATGATTTTCTCTTAGACATTTAAAAACTTGAAATTTCTCATAACTGTCTACTACTTACCCTCAATAATGTGTCACTGTATACTAACATCCTCCATAAAAGTGGCATCACGGCTGTATCGCTTGTGTATGAGCAGTCATCCGGCGACAGACCTATCGATTATTCTACTCAAAAAGCTTTCCTTAGGCTGATTCTTGAAATTAACAATTTTGCGTTTTACGCTGTGTATTGCGTGCAAGTCAGCGGAACATCAATGGGAACTCTAATCGGACCCACCTACGCCAACATCTTTATGGCTCACCTCGAATCAAACTTTCTTGACACTAAAACGTTTAAGCAATTGTATTTTAAAAGGTGTATTGACGACATATTCATGATCTGGCACCACGGTGACGCGGAGCTGGTCACGTTTATTGAGGCATTTAACCAAGCCCATCCTGGTATTTACATTCCTTTTTTCTTCATAGGAACAAAGTGTAAACTTTCTGGACGTCACCGTTACTACTTCCCACGGTCGGCTTCAAACATAACTTTATAGAAAACCGACAGACACGCCGCAGTATTAGCACTTCCAAAATAGTCATGTCAGACACTGCAAGACAGCAATACCTTACAGTCACGCCCACCGTTTTAGGATAATTTGCACAAACTAAGCGAGAACCTAAAACCGCCCTCCTGAATAAAAACTAACTGGAAAAAGGTATCGACGCGGCTAATGTGTGAGCCAACAAATTAGACCGTAACGAAATCCGTTACAAAAAAGCCCCGAACGTTATCCCGCAAAAAACGTAGCCTTAACCCACTCAGCCTCTGCTCCAAAAGTGTCCACCGTACTATGAAAACATCACAATATACTAATTTAAAGTGAACGCTTGAAAAGCATATTCTCCGAACCACCACGCGTTGTCTACCGGCGTAATAATAATCTAGGCGACTTTCTTTCTAGCTCTCGTATCACCCGACCGGAAAGTATTTGTTGCATGCCCTAATCCTCGATGTAAAGTATGCCCACACATGACAACTACACAGCGTTCGACCAGCAAGGTTCAGACCACTACGTAAATATAAAGGGTAATTTAAATGTGACTCCGCTAATGTCGTATGCTTTCTATAATGCACTGTGTGTAGGCAAACATTTATTGGCCAAACTGAAACGACCTTCCGAATAGGGTTTAATAATCACGGCTCTCATGCAAAAAGCTGCCCTTGTTTGCCTCTATCACGACGTGGAACGGTAACGGTCATGCATTTGAACATTAGTTTAGAATCCGCTTTCAAAACCAAACACGATGGCGACGTTCGGGAATGTTATTTCATTTATAGGTTTGGGTCAGCGACGGTTGGTGTTAATAAAAGTTATGGAAAACTAACGTGCTTATCCCTCGAATAAAATTGGGGACTTCATTATTTTTATATCATTGTTCATTATTCTTACTGTTGAGTTTCCCATGATAATTCGCAGAAACTCTCCAAATACAGCAGCTTTATTAGTATTAGCCTAATGCGGCTGAACAATTCGTTTTGTCCTTGAGAAGAAGGCCGCGTTCCCCCTACCACTTAGAACCGTTTAACCCTTGTTGATCTAGTCACCCTACCTATTTCCTGTTCAGTTTCTACCTCACTTTGCAATGCACGTTTCAGCCCTGTATCTCTTCTTTCTATACACGGGGGGCCTACCCAAAATACAAACTTCGTGCATGCGTGTATGGATCAATCCAAACCAGTCACCCCACCCACTGAATACCTTCTTGTATACTTTTTTTTTCTTTTTGAAACCGCGATTGTCAAGTCTGCCGACTTGTCTGAACTTGCAGCCCTAGCCACGTTCGTTGCACCGTCGTGGTGCAACCTTCAGAGCTGACTTCTTAAGACAACCGCTTTCTCTCTCTCACTCTCTCCTTTCTATTTTTTTTCCGTTGTTGTAACATAGGCATAGCCCGGCTGCATGCATACTCTCTGTTTCCGAAACAACTTCCGCTCCTTCTCAAAGTTTTCTCCAAAGCTATATCAGAAATGTGTTCCAAAAGTTTGTGGTAGCGAAACCATGCAACTGCACTGTGATCAAGGCTCATGAAGGCAAGTCCCATTGCCCCTACTTGAGTAAACCTTCTTTCTTAGTGTTCTTGCTGTGTATCCACTGCTTAATTAAACTATTTATGCGCGCTTTCTGAGTTTTATATCTCTGGGTCTCTCTGTCTCTCTCTCTATATATATATATATATATATATATATCAAGGTTGCAGTCGTCATTGGCAGTGCTATTCGGGTGTTTCCGAATTTTTTAATAGTGCCGAATGATGTGTGTTTGTCATGTTTCTTTGATACAGTGATAAATAAGCGAAAATATAGGTCGAGATAAAATCCGCCATTTTTTCCGGGAGCGGGAGTCGAACCCACATCTTTGCATAACGCGTGCGGTGCACTAGCCATTATGCTATCCCGCAGCGGCTTCTCTCTGACTTAACAGCGGGGGTTTATATTTACAAATGCTTTGAGGACGGCAACTAGCGCCGCCCCTCGACCACGCGGGTGACGTAGAACGTCTGTTTTCCCAGCGGCCGTAGCGTAAGACGTGGTCGGAGGTCGGGGTTATCAATTGGCATATCCGAACTGCTGGAGCCAGAGCCCTCGAAAATGTCTCTAGCAGAACAGAAAGATATGGAACGAGCGACTCGGTATGTGTTCTTACCGAGTCCCTCCCCTCATCCCATATATATATATATATATATATATATATATATATATATATATATATATATATATATATTGTGAGCGTGTGTAAGCGCAATCAACATTACTGGACAATTATTGCGCTCTGGGACACTTACGTGCTGTGTCCAATCGCCGTCAGTCGGTAGGACCAATCCCTCATCTGTGCATACCCATTATCATCATCATCTGTATATAATCATCGTCACGAGTGGCTGATTCCGTTGAGTCACCGACGGTCTCATTAAACCTAGTCCGCTGGTACTGGTGCCGACTTGTGCCGGGTCGGGGAGGATATTGTGAGCGTGTGTAAGCGCAATCAACATTACTGGACAATTATTGCGCTCTGGGACACTTACGTGCTGTGGCCAATCGCCGCCAGTCGGTAGGACCAATCCCTCATCTGTGCATACCCATTATCATCATCATCTGTACATAATCATCGTCACGAGTGGCTGATTCCGTTCAGTCACCGACGGTCTCATTAAACCTAGTCCGCTGGTACTGGTGCCGACTTGTGCCGGGTCTTCCGTCTCCTTACAATATATATATATATGGGGAGCAGTTGAACTTTTGAAGATGGTAGAGAACCCAAGAAAACTTTGAACCAGGTAAAAGCACGATTGTTGACAACGTTTCAGAAAAGAGCAAAGGGACGGAAGCAAGCCTCTTTGCTGAAACGTTGGCAGCAATCATGCTGTCACTTGTTCAAAGTTTTGTTATATATATATGCATCTCCTCGTCGGAGCTATCTAATTCCCTTGTTGCGCCGTCCACACCCCATTCCGCATGCTCGGCTTGCTGAACGCACGGTGGTGTCTTACCCTTTAATGGCTCCTGGATTGACAGTGTTGCCGGTATCTTCCTGGGCCGGCGCGGGCCGAGCACGCTTCGCCTTTAAAAGTTCCTGGAGCGACAGTGTTGCCGGTGTATTGCTGGGCCGGCACGAGACGAGCACGCTTCATGCATCTTCGACGTTTCATCGTCGTCGGCAGCGGCGTGCGTAGGCGAGTCTCGGCGGGCCGTGATTACAAGCAGCCCACAACCAACCGCGGAACGTGCATCGACCTCATCTTTAGCAATTTTAGGGTTACTCCACCACAACAGCCCTTGAATTTACATTTCACAGACCATAAGGTGGTTAAAATCAAAGTGCAACGCCAACCACCGCTCAAAGTCACCTACGTTGAACCTGAGGATAATAATGCCTAAATAAAGACAAACTCATACCACATACAACGTCTCTCTCTCTTTATTGCCTCTCCACTCTAACACCCCCCCCCCCCAAAAAAAAAATTACACCATCTTCCCGGAGAGGAACCCTGAGTAGTATGCGAAACAGCCATGGGGTCAACGCAATTTCCCATTTCGTAGTTCCGGTAAGTGAAAAGTGTGGTAGTTACTATGGAAACCAAACGGTAAACATAACGGTAGCTACGTACCTCAGCCTAACGGAAGCGAGGAACAGAAAACTAATGGGCACGTGAATCGACCCCATGGCTGGTTTGCATAGTACTCAGGGTTCCCGTACTGGACGATGGTGTAATTTTTATACATCGGTCGTCACCGCGTGGGCTTGAGTGGGAAGCAGAGTTTGGCAAGAACGATTGGTCTGGCAAGCCGCCAGACATTATGCGCTGTGTTGTGAGCAGCCCAAATCGTCTAAACATTATTTCACTTTTTATCACGCCCCCGGACTATTAGGCCTTTATTGTTAGCCCAGAATATTTAGCCCAGAACGCATTTGTATAATTTGAAAACGTATGATAATTGCCGCAGCACTGGATGCCTATTTGTCAGTAATCGTAAGCGCTATTTTTTCTACTTTGCAGTGTTTGGTCATCTACAATATTCCAACATTCATTGAATCACTTTGAGCATAAGCGGCCGTAGAATACTATGTGCTTGGGAGGTTCATTCGCTTGTCGTCTCCTGCACTTGACAACCACCGGACTTTTCTTCTTATTGAAATTTAAATTTTCGTGTATTTAAATAAATAAAAAAACGAACAAATAAAACCAAATTGTTTAAACTTGATTTTACTTCTTGTTACAATCTTCAATTGCCAGCCTTATTTTCATCTCATTTTTGGCCCACCTTTCACAGTTAAGTATATGCTGATTCAACCCTCTTGTTCGTTTCCAGTTATGAACGTTTCAAAAGTTAGGACTTTTATAGTCTCGGTTATATAATTAATTTGATAACGCATATCGCGTTTGTGGAAGGCTGCTACAAAATCTTGTAAATCCATTATTGGGGACTCACAGGACATATTTCTTAGTTTCGGTGGTTGGCGAGATAATATTACAAGTGTGATTCGAATTGTTTAAAGCACTGCAAAATAAAGGAAGGGTATATTTTAACTTTTATTTTGTGGGCACATAAATTATTCATCGAGGAGATTTACCATATCAAAACTGTCACTCCACTACGGGAGTGTTCTAATTATCAGTGTTTTGAACCTCTAACTCAAAATTGTCAGCATAGGGCTAATAAATTTTAGGCGCAGTGCGATGGATATTCTTTAATAGAAGAGACCGTTGGAAAAGCTGGTGCTGATTTGGTGAAACTTAGAGCGCAAATTAACAAGGACAATATAAAGAAGACAAACACAATTGCTGACTCGTTTCATTGGAGGCGATCGTCTGATGTATACACGAAAATTCCCCAGATCAAGCGGACAAGCAGACCTCAAAAAACACTGGTGAGATAGCTGCAATCACAGAGCAGCTTCCAAAAAATGAAACTCACTCGCACGCAGTAACACCAATGCCTTACTGTCGCACTGGTCCTCTTTCTTCTTGATATAAAAGGCTTTTAAAAGCTCCCTGGCAATATGTTATCACTCCTTCCTACAGTAGTAGCCTTCTAAAAGAGGGGTGGGCATTTGGTCTGCAAAGGAGTGATTGACTTGCACTGATCCCTGTGCATTGGTAAATGTGCGCCCGTACTTTTATCTAGTGGCGAATTATCCTAGCGTGCCCTACCATTGGCACACCTGCCCGTCTGGCCTATATAGGCCTCCCAGTCGGAGAGTCGGATATTGTACACCGCTCCCACGTCACAGGGCACAAATCCCCTAGCGTGCTTTTTTTCTCACGTTGTCGTTGTATGCAAATATCTCCTCCAGTGGTGGAAAAGGTTCTAGGACTAGAATAGTGTTTGACGAATTCGACATATTATACTACTGAAACGGTTAACTTCCACAGGCACAACACACCAGTGCAAAAAGAGGGGTCTTAAGATACCATTCTCCGGCAGGCCTTAATCGTCGGCAAGTCCAAAAAACACCGAAAAGAACAGAAAAATTAACTACTCCAAAACGTATCGAATATTGTAGTATAGGTGGATTATGGCATCAACACATCTCCCAATTTTGTATGAATTCACAAAACTCATATTCCCATTCGTTCCGTAGTGGGGAAAGCCAAGGACAAAATTCAAATCCAGGAAGTCCACTAATTATGGAAGCTGTACCAGAAGAGTCAGAACATAGCCGTGTCCGAATAACATCAAAGATTGCTTGATTTACCGAATGATTGATTGTACGGGTTCACGCGCCGACGCTACACAGGCAGAGAGGCACGCCGTAGGTGCGGGGGGGGTGGGGGCTCCTGAATATTTAAAAACATTCGGATGTTTAACGTACGCTGAAGTCACAATAACATCAGCCCAATCGCATCGATACATTAGGAAGTACCAAAGAAGATTTTGGGCGCTGTTACTCAGTGGGCAATCAAAATAACGTCATCCTGAATTTGAGAAGCAAAGGATTTAAGCGGCAAATAATCGGTTTGGTTGCGATACAGCAAAAGTTTTACAAATTATCCCCGAAATTTTGAAAAGGGTATGATTTTTATTTGTTTTAACTGTCCACAACTACATACAACTGCCGAAAAAATGTCGAATGTCCTAATGAGGGCACTTAGGAAGAGGGTTTACTGTACAGCAGCTTTGTTAGTAAAGTCTAAACTATAATATTGTTTGAAATACATACAAGTGTTGTCGATCTTCTCACCGAACGTTACATGCCTATAGAGGAAATGTTCCAAGCACTGCATAAAACACCCTAAAAGTCGATAAAAGAGTACTTCGATCACATTGTTACCGAATTGTTGTACCTCAACTACCATATTAAAGCAAATAATATTCATTTGAGGACTTCGCAGATCACAAACTGGAATAACCAAGGCTGACAGGCTGCCTAAAAACGCTGAATGGAGCAGACATATCTTCTTGTAGTTCCTTGGAGTGACGACAGCATTAACACGTGCGGCTTTGCACATTGTGATGGTAAGAAAAGCTTCTAGATGGGGAGGTTCAACATCTAAAAGTTAATTGGGATCGTTGACCAAGAACTGCCAAAATAATAACTGATAGGTCCGAGCCAGGTGGTCGTCTCTCGTTATCCAACTGCTTTCATCAGCGGCGAGTATCAATGTACGTGTCTGCTCTTTTCAGCGGCTTCGCTAGACGCGCCAAAATTTTTGCCGTCTGTTCTCCTCTGGACATCCATTGTCTGAAAATAGCTGAGTATATCTTTCGTAACATGGAATACTGTCTAAGGCTCATTCGTTTGAAGGCATATTTCTAGATCAATCAACCCATCTACGTGTAGATTTCCGGAACCTTTTATTGCGTTCTGTATGAACACTATTGAACTTTGCAAAGCTGGCCTGTTTATACTGCCGTCATTGGAGCAAACCACCATAACAACTGTCTCAATTTTAGTGTAGGGTTCGACCCCGCCATCAGCCCCTGGGCTCATCTGTCACGCCCTACATCCTGTGCACATTGTTCGTTAAACTGTGATGGACCATTTCGTTAAACTATGGTGGATCAATTCGTATCTGGGGGGTGGGCAGATAGCTTCGACACATGTTTGTAACCTGTAAAACTATTTTACTCAAAGAAGCCCATTACTGGACGAATGAAGTAGAGGAATGACAACATGGTATATTTTCTATAGTTTCGTCGGTGCGGTACGTGCTTCTAACCTTTTTTAACATTTAAAGTGTTTTTAATGGTTAATAAAAATAACACACACAGGGATTATTTATCGTGACCGTGATGAGCAACGTCATCATCATCATCGTGATCATTGGAATCGAACTGTTGTAATCGTCAGCGCTTCTCCCAAGGAGTGAGGAATCTCTCATCTTTCGCCCCGCAAGCACGCTGTTGGGAATTTCGTCTTCCGTGATAAATAAGGTATCAGGATTATGTCAATCCATTTGTATAAATGAAGGGCATAACATCCCTCTAATCGTTTTATATCCTTAAGAACCAACATTTGGAATTTAGGATTTGCGCAGGATACACGGCACATATTTCAATATTACCTGGCGAACTACAATAGGAGTTTTAAACTGTAGTCTACTTTGAAAAGCGAGAATAAGAAGTAAATATTACATTCAGCAGAATCTCTACCGGGCAATAAAAACTTATTATTACAAACAAATGGATCAGCTTACCAGATACCTAAATCGATAACTATATACAAGGAACATTTCCTTGGAGTAAATGATTTTGTCTGAAATTCACACATTCGTTCATTACAAAAAATACGCTTTTTTCGAAGTAGTTACCTTGCTCTCGCCATGCTCATCGGAAGAATAAAATAAAGCGCGGTGAAGTACTTTGCACCAGCCACTGCACCGGTCATTATCAAATATTGAAGAAGGTGGTCGCTTCAGACATCCATTGAAGTTAGGGTGCAGAAATTCGCGCAAAACAACTAAACCCACAACGTTTTACGTTAACTACCGGAACACACAAAATGTTTTGGAAATGCATTTTGGGCCGAAGTTCAAAGTGATTCGTTGCCCCATTAAACCCTACTCTACCCGTTTTCCTCAGCAAACTTGGGCGGCCTTAGACAATGGTGCTTTCCCGGGGTAGCCAGGATAATTTCGAACTGAGGTATCCCAGGAATTCTTTTAAAACCCTCGCAAACTTCATGACTCTATTTAGACACGCTTTCTTGGACGTCCTGTTCTTTGGAGGCTTGGGTGTCGTTTAAACAATGGCTCGCACAGTGGTAGAGGTTTCGCAGAAGGGTACGGACACTGTCAATCTGCGTCGCTAATTGGTTAAGGTCACTTTGCACGCTAAGATTGCAAGCTCCAGCGGCAGTGTCAATCAATATTGTGGTTAAAATAGGCAGAATCTCAGGTAGTTGCAGCAGAATTTATTAAATACTGGTGGGCCTAAATTTAAATGGGGACGCAGACGATGACAAGAGATGAAGCACAAGCGCTGACACTACCTACCTATTTTTTTACGCCTCGCCGTGTACATTTATACCCTCTAGACACGTGGTCCCGGAGCAACAGTGCGCAGAAATGTGTTTTTTATCGGTTAGCGCAACCGACGCAGTAGTGGCATAATCGTCGGTGCCCTCTTCGATTTCCATAGCTTCGATGCTTTCGCGCGCCAGCCTATCGTTGATTTTATGCATGGTAGTGCCACCATGGAAGTTACGTGGAGAAATGACCTTATGGGACGTTGTTTGTTGAGGAGTTGTGCTCTCTAACTCCGTCGTTGATACAACGGCCGGTCTGGCCGATGAGCGGTTTCCCGCAAGATAACGGTAGCTTTTACACAACCCATTGCACACATGCTGCGTTCTTGATACGGTGGTTGGTTGTGCAAAGGCGCGCTATCATTGGCTGGTTGACGCGGCGGCACGTGGCATAACCTTTGGTTGGGTCTGAGCACGCAACTGTCACCCCCTCTCTGGCAGCTATCTTAATGTTGTGTGTTGTTCCGTGCAGATAGGGCACACCCGCATGTTGGCTCCTGTCAATGGCCTCTCTCGGACCATCGGGGATTGGTCTTTTTTTGTTTTTAAGCAATGACTCGCAGATCTGCACCAGGACCGCGTTTGTATAGCGTGCATTGCGCAGCTTCGAGGTTTGGTCGGTGAAGCTCCTCTCCATTTCGTGGCAGCATGACCGGAGTAACATTTACCGGCATGACTGGCATGACCGGTATGTATTACTCCATACCACACGATGTTATGTCGTTCGAAGATAACCACTACACGCAACGCAGTGGAGTCCCCGTTGGATAACGAGTTTGGCGTATTTGCGCGACATTGTTCTTGCCTTCTGAGGAAGGCAGGTCACCGATATGCTTGGTGAAGAGAGAGCGCTCGTGTTCTACCGGTATGTCGGCGACTTTTAAAAGCAAAGCATCTCTTATTCGGCCTTCCGTCGTCCGTCGACGTCCGGCGTCCTCATCTCTCCATACCACCTCTCCTGCGCTTCCCCATTTCCACGCTAGCTCTGATAACGCCGCTCTCCTCCTCGCCGCTGGGCTCGTCTCGTGTCGGCTCAGGAAGACACCACAACACTGTCGCTCCTGGAGCCCTGACCAGCTGTGCTAACGCCGCTCTCCTCCTCGCCGCTGGGCTCGTCTCGTGTCTGCTCAGGAAGACACCACAACACTGTCGCTCCAGGAGCCCTAACCAGCTGTGCTAACGCCACTCTCCTCCTCGCCTCTCGGCTCGTCTCGTTTTGGCTCAGGTAGACACCGGCAACACTGTCGCTCCAGGAGCCCTAAAAGGTGACGCGTGCTTGTCTCGTGCCGGCCCAGGAAGACCCCGGCGACACTGTCACTCCAGGAGCCATCTCATGGTCAGGGCTATGTAGCTTCCTTGTTGTTGCGCCGTCCATACCCTCACTGCGCATGCGGGTCTCTCCTCCATTCACCTCTCCTCCAGCTGCATAAAAGCAGGTGCGCGTGCTGGGCGGCGTTCAGTATGCTCCGAGACACCGCCTGATCCAGTTCTGCTCCGGTGTGGAACCCACACGGAACCCCCCCCCCCCATGCTTTGCATCACCACATAGTTCCCTTCGGGGAGATGATGTAATTTTTCTTTTTACTTTCATGCACGCAGAGTCAAGCAGCGGACCAAGAAGAATCCGTCGAACGTGCTTTGCACGCATTCAAAGGTTCATGCCCAGCACTCACTTTCACTCACGAGAGCGCAGTCCAACAAAGAATAAGGTTTCTAGACTTAATACTGCACTTCAGGACTGATCAGACATGCTGGAGATTAGCATCGCGTGAAGGGAAAGATTTTCTGCCTTTTGACTATGCGTATTCGAAGAATTTCAATTTCAGTTTGGCAAACAGTGCCCTGAATTCTTCTTTAAGCCGGTCATGCTGCCACAAAATGGAGAGACGCTTCACGGACCAAATCTCGAAGCTATGCAATGCAGGCCATCCAAATGCGGTCCTGGTGTCGGTCAGTGAGCCATTGCCTGAAAACAAAAAAGGAAAAGTCCCCGAAGGTCTGAGAGAGGATATTGACAGGAGCAAGGTAGCTCTTGTGCCCTATCTGCAGGGAATAAAACACAACATTAAGAAGAAAGTGGCCAGAGAGGGGGTGACAGTTGTCTGTTCTGCTCAAAACAAAGGGTATGCCATGTGCCGCCGCGTCAACCAGCCAATGATAGCGACCCATTGCACAACCAACCACCGTACCAAGTACGCAGCATGTGTGCAGGGGTTGTGTACAAGCAATCGTTATGGGGCCGGAAAAGCTACATTGGCCAGACCGGCCGTTCTATCAACGACAGAGTTCGAGAGCACAAAGCCTCAATAAAGACAGTCCGGTCAGGACATTTGGCCATGCATATCCGAGTTTGCCCAAAGTGTGGTGACACCATGGTGACTTCCATGGTGTCATTACCATGCATAAAAGCAACGATAGGCTGGCGCGCGCCATCGTCGAAGCTATGAAAATTGAAGAGGGCGCGACGATTGTGTCAGTACTACGTCGGTTGCGCTAACCGATAAAGAAAAACTCTTTCTGCGCACTGTTGCTCCGGGACCACGTGGTTGTAGAAAGGGTGGAGGAGAGCCCTGTAGCCCGCATTGGGACACGTTTACGGTGCATTTATTTTCGCATACATGAGTAGGCTTTTATAACCAGGCGCAGTAGTAACGTGTTTCTCCTAAGCCGCCATGTGCACCAAAACCGAATCATGTGGTTTGCACCAGCTACTGGGCGTCCCCATGCAAGGGGTTTTTTGTTAATCACTCGTGTTGTAGAATGGTATAACACTTGAAAAAACCAACGAATGAAACTGCAACACAATAACAGAAGGTTTCACTGTCAAAGGCAACTAACAACGCGATATAACTCTGGGCTGCCGACTGCAAAAGAGTATCCTTCAGATGCCTCTTTAAAAGCCAAGTTTACCGCTTGTACAGAAATTATGTTCTAAATGCGGGTAATCAGTTCGGAAATGAAGGTGAGATATAGGTATGTCGTAAAAGGTGACTTTACTTACCACAAATTACCAAAAATTGTCATTGAAGTATTCGATGCCATGACAAAACGAGTACAGGATACGGATATACAAAGCTTCTACGGCTGCTCTGTGTCAACCATCTTGTCCACAAATCCCACAACTCTGCGCTGGTCATCGTTCCCACAATAAGAAAAAAAGAGAGTTTCTAGGGCTGACTTCAGGGGGTGTCTACTCGCCACAGTTTTGACTCTTCCTGGGCCCCATTCCGCCTACTCATGGGTGGGTATTGAAAGAGGGTCATGGATATCCCATCACACTAGGGTCGCTGTACAGTATGGGTTATTGCCATTTATTAAAACTGCACCAACTATGCCACGACCCCAATCTGATGAAAAAAGAGCGTCCAATGACTCTTCCTCATTATGGTCGCGACACTGTAATAATAATTTTGATGATGCTCCAGTTATGAATGGCCAGTGATGCTAATTAGACGAGAGTACTGGAGGTGCATCGATGGCAGTGTTCTACACGTTCCTCCAAAATAGGAACGAAAGCTCGTCCCTCGTTCCTTGCCAATTTTGAAACGAGTTCCCGTTACAAGTTTCTTTATGGCGAACGGAACGCGTTCCAGTTTCACTTCGAAAATTGGAACGTGTCGTTACATTACCGTTACAATTAGGTTTTTAAATTAAAATATAGTGTCGGATAATCCTGGGGTGAAATTAGGTGAGTCATTTAAAACTCACATCGAACTACGTATATTATACGAATATTAACACCACCGGCAGCAGATTATGTGGAGATAAATATAACCAAAAGAAACGCTCCTAGGCGAATTTTTTCAGGGAGCACCGCACAAACTCCAGACGGCTCGGAGACATTTCGGTGCAGGATATTTCGGTGCAGAAGTTTGGGTGTACGGACATATCGGTGTATGGGTGTTTCGGTGCACGGAAATTTCGGTGTACGGACATTTCGGTGTACGGACATGCTTCCGCGACCAAATTATCCGGTGCTTGCCTGTTTGGGACAGCCGTTATATTTTTATTGCCGCTCAACGTGGGTTAAGGACAACAATCTGGAGCAGTGAATTTATTTTTTTGATTGATGCCATGTTCGATCTTTGCCAGGTATTTTTAGAAATTCTACATTTATATATATTTTTAATACCTCTTCATGAGGACACCTGTTACGCAGCCGATTGAATTCTTTAGCACACGTTTTTTTTTCATTTATGACAGGTTGTTAATTTATATTCGCACTTTTTTAGCTAAGACAATTGACCGGTGTTTACGATGGTCTACCCCCTCTTTTGTATTTTTTTTATTACACACTCTCAAATTACATAAATTACATGCACACTCTCAATATCCAAAAAGTAACAAACATTAGCTAGCCCCCCAGAATGAAGGAAACCCTATGAAGAGTTTTACGTAGGCTGGGCTGCCTTGCTAAAATGAATTCCCGAACACTGGTCTAGGATATTGTGGAGGAGAAAAAACGGGCCTTTTGGAAAACAGTCGCAGGTTCTAATGTCCTAAATGCTGATTAAGCGCGTACCGGTTGTGCATACAAATTCCACCTATTGTGTTCGGGACAACCAACCTTCGTTTATTGTTCACAAGCCTACATTTACCACATTTTAATTCTTTGTTCTAGGGCTCCCTGCCCCCTCCCGCCTGTGCGATTGAATCTGGACCAGATTTCTTTTTCAGCCATACTAGTTTCGGTTTCCCCTGAAAATCCTACTGGCGTGGTGGAGTTCACGGTCTCCGAAGCGTCACCGCAGTGACGTTTTTTTTAATTTTTTTATTTAGAACATACTGCAAGCCTCTTAGTGGGGGCTTTTGCAGGAATTGGGTGATACATTCAGAACAAATACATAGCGCACTTCATGTTTTAAACAAAAAAAAACCTTTACATTCAACATGGCCGCACGAAACCTCTATAATGCGACACAAAAAGCCACCCAAAAAGCCGCTGAGAACACAATGGCCACTATCGTTTGCTGGCTACGCCCTTCCGCGCGTCGCGGACTCGGCGCCCCACTCGAGGTATCGCTCTTTCTGCGCCTTCGGTCGCCCCTTTGGGAATTAACTCATCAAGTCGCGCATATCATGGACACCCCAGGTATACATCGCTTCCTCCCATTATAAGAAGCAAAAAAAATGAATAGGCTAGTGTGACGAGAGCGGCAACGGTCGTCTTCAAGTTTTCGAAGTCCAGTCGACGCAATGGTGAAGCACAAGTGACACCCGTCTCTCTCTACAAAGGGGGATGAATGCCGGCGGGGCTCAGCTTTCCCCTCCCCTAAGTGACGCCACCGTAAGTGCCATCGTTGGTTTGTTAGTTTTAAGTAGAACTGACAGCGAATGCAACGAAGGCGAGATTGTTTGAGAGAATAATTAAAACAAAATGCACACGCGCCTAATCGACGTCGTATTTCGGTTGTTTTTTCGCGGAAGTTTTGCTGGAGGGGGGGCGAATACACTAAAAGCAGCAGCGTCTTGCACCGTTGGGTGAAGTGAAAGGAAAGCGATTTTGTAACACTTAAAGTATTAAGGTTGTTCACATGAATGTTAAAATACAAAAAATGGTTGAACGGATCCAAATTAACCACGTTAATTTTTACCATCTACTATAGAAATTGGGTTTTATGTGGCAATGCTCCGCCAGGGTTTAGCGTTCGTTTCCAGGAACAATGACGCAAGCACAAGTCTCGAACGTAAAATCATATCAAGTCACGAAATTACAATATTGAAGCTAAAATGTTCAAAGAATGCCTGGGACATCCCCTCACTCAAAATGTCTGGGCCAAGACTTCGTGCACCAAAATGTGCGTGCACAGAAATGTCCACACCAAAACATCCTGTACCGAAATGTCCGACGCCGAAATGTCCGGATCCCGTTTAGTAGTCCGACCGTTTCGTTGGCTACGTCGTTACCCGGTTGACCGAGACCGGTCTGCTCCTGAGCGCGCGGAAGGGCGAGTAGGAAGGGAGCGGAGGCGCGGACATGGCGAAGGCAAGCCCGCGGAACTAATCCCCCTACCGCGACGAATGCCCAAGTGCCAAACCGGGTACCGGACAACCCAGTAACAACGCATACGACCGAACGGACGGACTGTTAACACTCTCTATTCTTTCCCCGCCAGGGAACTATTCTATCGGCCAGACGCGCATTTTGGCCTCCCGAGACAAACGGTGAAGGCTGAAAAGCATTCTCGGGGCTACGCTATTCACTCGTCGAACGCCGTGTAAGTCCAGCATGAAAGCATGCACAAGCTGAGGCGTGCTGCGTGGTTACTCTTCTGCCTTTGACCTTCCAGGAAGCACGTACGGCTGAAGGGCGGGCAAACTGAACTGAACTGAAGGGCAAACTCAAGGGCGGGCAAGAGAAACGCATTAGCGCTTTGTGGATTTTTGTACTCGAGCCTTGGCATCAAAAACAGCCAAATCCTAGCGATGTAACAGCAGGAACGCCGTTCCCGCCTTTCCTTAAAAAACGTAACGAGTTACCGTTACAGTTCTACCGACCCTTAATGGAACGGTGGCGTTGCTCCGTTCCTCGAGAAAGAAACTAGTTCCAGGAACACCGTTCCGTGTAACGCCGTTCCATACAACACTGATCTATGGGCCTCCAAGAGGTGTGCAACTCCGACAGAGGTGGTCAAACGGACCAACTAGTTACCCTTACTGTCTGAAAATAAATTATCCTGGCTTTATTACCACTGCACTTCGCTCGAGAAGAAAAATCTCACGGCATCCAGTCAAGTACAATTGCCAGTTCATGAAACAATGGTAGTCATTGCAATTATGAAGAGGCTGCTATGTTTTCTGTGATATTTAACTTTATTTACACCTTAAGCTCCGGAGCATTAACTGTGCAAGTCTAAAATTTGAAATGTACATTTCGGTTCCTCATTAAAGCCGTCAGATTACGTGAAATTTTGTGATAAAAAAATTTAACAATGTCGAATGTAGTAGATATTCCAATAAAAAGCTTGCTCTTTTATCAGGGCTCTTTCAAAAGAAAAAAATGACAAATTGCTTAAGAATAACACACACACACACAACGTACGTTGCATTGTTTAGTATGCCATCTGACAACAGAAGGTTTGTAGATTAACAAAAATGAAATGAACCCTAAAAAAACTCATAAACGCAAGCTTCGCATATCGACGGTTGCAAGGTTAACATGTGTGCAAATAAACTGCAATGATCTTCTGAAGGCTCGTTTTTTGCTAGCCCTTATTGTACGTCACTCTATTGACAAAGCGAGAAGTTCATCAAATGAATCCACCGATCTTCTCAAACCTCGCACAGGCTGCCAAGTATCCACGGGCCTTCCCCAGTGTATAGTACCATCGGGTTTGGAGCACCTTGTCTCGGACCTTCAGAAACGCCTACTAGAAGAACCTAAACGAATAAGGCCAAAGTAAACTAACTAAAAATGAGCACAGTAAAATCATTCATGACTCACTAACTATCAGAAGTTCAAGAAACAAGCCTCTTGTTTTCACATTTTCTTTTTTCCCAAATTCCCACACCGGTATGAAATCTCTGGTTGGGGGAAAACGTATGTATAATGTATCAAGGTACAAATAGACACCCCAAAATGGCAAAGGCTTCAAAATTTATTCCATATAAAAAGGAGTTCTTAAGGCACCAGGCGGGAGACAGGGAACTTATAGAGTGGAAGCGGCCGCTACTACCCACGTTTGATGGTATGAAAACACGACTAAAAACACGAGTTAAAAATCAGCACGTGCACTCAGACACTTGCAGCACAAAGGGTATGGTCCATACTGCATAGTACCGGAGGGGTCTAACTCAAACTGCTCACCCGCATTTGGAAGGTTGGTACATCAGTCTATAAATGCAAGTGCAAAGCACACAACAAAGAACGAATGTGCTAGGCGCGATAGTCGCTTGGTAAAACACTCGTATCGTAAGCTGGAGGTACCGGGTTTGAATCCTCGGCCGACGCTTGCAACCTGTTTCTTTACTGGGTACAAGCGTCCGCATAGCGTAGCTTGTCTCGTTGGTGGAACCAACGCCTTGAGCTTGACTACAAGCAGCCATGGGGGGCTATGTGGTAGTGTCTCTTACCCCTTCGGGCAGCGTCTGGGAGGACTGGGCACCCACCATGTCAAAGGTTTCAAGCGTACCTTGTCTCGTCCTGGATAAAGGGCTTGAACACGCACTACCGCTACGGTAGATATGGTAAGTTCCTGAGGAGCCGCTGGTCACCCATCCGAATAAAAATGGATACATTCACACCAATGGGTGATAACATGTGCTGGCAACCGTTACCCCACCCTCTTTTGTACCATCGCGTACGACAAAGTGGTAAGTACTTCTGTACTGTTGGGCACTAACCAGTAAAATGGGTGTTACAGTATCTCGTTGTTACAATTTCTAACACCTTAAGCTGGAATACCCATATCAGGAACATTTGCGCTTCAGCGTTCCGTAAGTTATGTCAACTGAGGCATAAACTTAAAGATGCTCCCTCTAATGTTAAATACCTGG
The DNA here is from genome assembly GCF_048455015.1 of Haemaphysalis longicornis. Classification (NCBI taxonomy): domain Eukaryota; kingdom Metazoa; phylum Arthropoda; class Arachnida; order Ixodida; family Ixodidae; genus Haemaphysalis; species Haemaphysalis longicornis. The sequence goes on from NW_027526445.1 coordinate 7,305,177, forward strand.
CCTACACAACCCTAATAAGACCTAAATTAGAATATGCTTGCACAGTTTGGAATCCGCACACTAAAGTTAACATTAGCAATCTCGAGAAAATCCAAAGAAGAGCTGTACGTTTCATCTATTCCAAATATAGCCGCCTTGATTCCGTATCTCAACTAATGAACACGAATAACATCCAAACTCTTGAACTAAGGCGCAAATTTCTTCGCTTGAAGTTTCTGCACCAACTGGTTGATAAAAAGCTCGTATTATATAGTAGTTTGTATGTGAATCCACTCCTAACCAGATCCCGTCACACCCATGACAAATCTCTAACCCCATATTTTGCTAGGACTAACATTTTCAAATTTTCATTTTTTCCCCGAACTATTGAAGAATGGAATTCGTTACCCGTTTCTGCACTTTCTACTGTTGAATCCCCCGAAGCTTATTTTAGCCCAAATGCCACTGTGCTGATCTGATGCCTTACCCTTGGTAAATGCATTGTTCTTTCTTTTATGTTTTTTTATCTTTAAACCATGTATTGTTCCTTGCAATTGTGAGTCAAGTATTCTTGTATTTTGTAGTTTATTGTCCACTCCTGCTTGGGCTGTCAAGCCTGCAGTATTGAATAAATAAAAATAATAAATAAATAAATAAAATTGGTACAAGCACCCCCATAAACGGGGATCTCGTGCTTGGGAAGTTACCCACTTTTGTGGGAAAATGCCCCGGTGGAAGTTGTCGTAACCGTATCTGAAGGCGACGATGAAGTAGTAAACCACTCGTATCATTTCCGGGAGGGACCACATTCGATTCCTGAGCCGCCGGATAGCACCAGTTTCTTTAAAGGGTAAAAGCGTTTCCGGAGCATCTGGACGCTTTGGACTTGGGAATGATCTCTTGGGACTCCATCACAAGCAGCGGTAGAAGGCCATGGTGGGAGGGAACCCCTACGGGAAGGGTTACGGACCGCTGGAAACCCACCAGTCGAAAGGGCACAAGCGCCATCTTTGTTGTCTCGGCCGGAAATACGTTTAGTTAAAACATACCTCGGCAAAGTTGGCGCAGCCCACGCAAACTCACCCGCAAATATATTTTCTAATGACCATTCAGTCAAACTAAGACTCATTGCTGTGCAAAACATCGACGCTCACACAAGCTCAAACTCACAGTCAGCGCAAAACTCAGAAATCGCTCGGGCTGAAAACTTAAAATGTATGGAGAACTCACTGTGACTCGAAACTCAAAATGTTCTCAACTCGAAAGGTACCCGAATTCAAAATATGCTCAAAACTCACAATGTACTGTGTCTCAAAATGTACTCGAATAACGTACTCACAACTGAAAAGTACTCAATATCAAAATGTACTCAAACTCGAAATGTACTCAGCACGCAAAATCTACTAAAATCTCGAAATGTGCTGCTGAGGACGAGGACGCGGGTACGATTCGCTGCCGCGGCGGCCGCTTTTCTGATGGAGGCGAAAAGCAAAAAATCACGCCATATCCACGGAATGAATGATGATAAGTGGGGCGAAGCTCGAAAGTGGGAGATCATCGGTAACCGTTACTCTCCCGTGAAAGTTCGCCCATTGCATCATTAAGAAAGACGTAAGACTGTGTGCGTACATTGTACAAATCAACTTTTATTTTCGGAGTCAATGCTCCCAGAAGAAAGAACTTTTATTTAGGGCGAACTTGTGCCCTAACAAGACGAGAGGAAACGAGCAAAGGTCCTTGCGTCTCGTTCGATCTCCGAGAACGACTGCCTGCGTTCGTGGCGTGATCTCTTGCGTGATCTCCCCCTCGCAGTGCACGTGCGCTCGCGCCTCCGTTGGCGAACACAGACAAGCTCGTTCTCCCGGTGCCGAGTTTACGCTGCCGGTGGCAGCCGGTTCTTGCGCGTGCAACGCGGCCCACTTCGCGACATCTGCGAAAGCATGCGGCGGTCACGTACCACGAGACACAAGGGATGGACAGATCCAATACTTAAGGAGCTTCGCCCCTAAAACGCCCATGTGTGGTGGGATTCGGCGCAAGTTAAAGATCCCCAGGGGGTCAAAACTAATCCGTAGGCCCCACTACAGCGCTCATCATAGCCTGCGTTCCATCGGCGCTTAAAACCCTACCATCAATCAAAACTCAAAATGAACTAAGAACTCATAATGGCCTGTAAACTCGAAATGAATTGAGAATTCAAACGGCATTACAACTCCCTTATATTAAGAATTTACTAGGGCTCAGATCGACTCAGATTTTATTATTATTCAGAGTTTTAAAATTATTACGGGTGCGAATTCATGAGGTCAGTCTCTTTGCATTCCGTACGACATGATACCATAAATTGTGTAAGTTGGAGAGAATTTTGGTTGCAGATTTCATACAGCTGTACAAGCTGCCTTGGAAATTATCGATGCTTGAAAGCAATTGCACGTATATATTGGATACGAAACTCCTTATGTAGTCTCTGTGTTCATGTTCATCACAGAGGGGTCCAGATGCGTTGGTCTGCTGGGGCACTGGGGAGAAACTAACACTGAGCGAGGGGACGTTCGCCCACTGCTCACTTCATTTACATCGAAACTGCTTAGGTTACGGTGCCATGAATTCTTGCTCTGCATCGTAAAAAAACCTTGTGTCAAAGAGAAATGTCCTCACGAATTTCTGAACCACGAGGAGTTCGTGGATATACCTTTGGTTTTGGAATACGTAGTAATCGTTGCTGAGTAGCCACCATCCCCCTACCCCGGCCAGGGTCGTGTAATACCCTGCATTTCCGCATAAATACTGATATCCTGGAAGTTAAACCTGTACTCATTGTAAAAGCGTAGATGTAGTCAATTGATCTAACACAGACAGACAGACAATGAACTTTATTGTATTGATCTAACAAAATTATAAAAATTAAAAAAAAACGTAATAAAGGAAAGTAATATCGAAAATGGCAAACGGCCCAACGCGGGAGTCGTGGATGGTTGCAGGTTATGTTAAAATTCAAAGTGATGTGATGCTAGGGCATATGGGATATCAAATTGAAGTACTCGAGAAGGCAAATCACGTCGGACAAACAAAAAATGTTTCGTGTCATAATCATAAATCAATATGCTGAGTCATATGAAGTGTTGGAATTCATAATGAGGACCTGTAGGGGTGTGGATTCTCAAATTAAAGTTTCGATTACGCAAATAGCGTTGGACAAATAGGAAATACACCCTTGCCCTGACAATGACATAGTCACAGTGACTCATACAATAGTTTAAAATCCTGTGGGATACCACAAGGGTGTGTGGAGTATCGCACTAAAGATCTCGGTGAGGGATTCGCGTGGGAGAAAGAATTGATTCCCAGTTATAATATTGACACAGTCATGGTGAGTCATACATATGGTTAACATTCCATGCTATGTGCGCTAGGGTGTGTGGGATGTCAATTTGAACTTCTCAATGAGGTAAATCACGTGAGACAAATAAAAATTCTTCCTGTTCATACTCATGACATAGTCACGGTGAGTCATCGATTGGGTTAAAAATCATTGATTCCGTGGCTGGTTATGGGGTATGAAATTAGAAGTCTCGATGAGGGGAATCACTTGGGACAAATAAAAGATGCTTTCTCGTTATGCTGATGGGATAGTCATGGCATGTCATAAATTAGGTTTAGTTTTAAAAAAATGGCGCGAGGGTGTGTGGGGTATCATATAAACGTTTCGATGAATCAAATTATATGAGGCAATGAAAAGGTCATTCCGCAGATCAACACTAGTCGGGATTAGATAAACTGCGCAAATTCTTCGTAGATGTTTGAAAGGTAGCGCAAAAGAAATTTTGTTGTGAAAGAGAAGGATTTGAGGGAGAAAATTTAAACCAGGCACTGACCGCATCGAAAGCTCATCATGTGCAGTCACTTCATGAGTAAAAAATGGCCGCCATCCCGCCCTGAGAAAGTGGATGTCCAGCGAAGCCATTGTAAGCCAGTAAACACGCTGAAGGGGGAGGGTATGAAATGTTCCTCGTCGTTTACGCGGGCTTGTCACTAGCGCTCGGCTTCTCTGGCGGCAAATGCTAGATCGTGCCTAGCCTGACGCATGTACGCGCCCTCGAATGACGTCACCTCCTCTTTTCGAGAATAGCTGAAAACCTAATCTTTACAACGAACCACATAAAGGGGAGGGTATTATTGTTCGCGGGCGCCTTATCATCCATAATGTGGTTTCGATGCACGTTTTGTAAACTTTTTATACGAATGCTGAGCTCTATGCTGTATGCCTGCCTAGATTGAAGCATGCGCGAGGCGTCTTGGTCGAGACACGGGAAATCGCCCCTACAAGGGAAATCGTCCCTTTGGTAAAGGGCTTCTGCAAAAACGCAGAAACGTTTTTTGGTATAAAAACATCAAAGAGCTACTAAACCATTACTTCGGCTTCTATTCACAAGTTAGATTTGGCACAGGAAAATGTTGTACTTGCACCATTCGGAATCAGAGGGTGCATGCCGAAAGTATTAATGCCTATAGAGAAAACCTGCTTCTTGTGCTTCTTCCCGCACTCAGCATTGAAGCCTTTAAAAGGTGAACTTCAATTTAAGCTTTATAATAAGCTTGATAAAAATTTCCCCACAGTTTCAATATGTGCTTCTGAGAGTGAATTTCACACTATTTACGTACTTGAACAAGACTGACTTTTCTTTCTTCTGTGCATGCTCTCTCTACAATACTCTTGTTTTTTTTACATTTGCAGTTTTTAAGGTAATTAAAAGCATGAAGAGTTAATTAACGCCTATGCTCGTGGGTATCGATATTCCGGAAATACTTATAAAACAGAAGCCTGAGTTGTCAGTACAAAGGGCGCCACTGCATTGTAATGGGGTTTAGTTCCCTCATGCTTTTAGTGGCAGCCATAAAACTTAAGTTTGAAACACTTGCCTATTTTAAATTATCTTAAAGCGGTTTGTTTCTTTATGCCCATTTTATTTGTTTCTCATGTCCTGTGATTTTTTAGAAAACTTCGTCTCAAATTTCGTAAATATTGGAGGGGCTTTTCTGGACAAATTGAAAGCGATTTGGTAGAGATGACACAAGAGTGTTGAAGGCACATGCCATGGTAATTTGCTTCTCTATCTCAATTGACTTACTTTGAATGTCTTTTGTCTTGTACAAAACAGGTACTCATGTTTCCTGGGAAGCGTACGGACTTCCGTGCACAAATTCAAAGTGATTCGGCAGGGCTGACACCATAGCCTCAAGACTTTTCTTACTGAAGAAAATTAATTGGTTTTTGAGGGGTTCGAGAAAACGTTTTTAAACCCCTAAATACACAAAATACAGATGATTCAAAGCATTATCCAACAACCCTACTTTTAATGTGTTCAGGTGTACAGCTGGCCAAAAATTCTCACATTCAGAATTCTCGCCCAGACGTAAAAGAAAAAAAAACAAAGCAAAAAAACAGAAAAATAGAATACACATTGCGTACGTGCACATTTGAGAAACGTGCAGAAAAAAATTGAGTTTTAGTAACCTAGTTTTTCAGGTATAAAACAGCGTTGCACGCCTATGGCCCGTGCCTCGTGGTGAAATACAACCTTCATATCAAAATACACAATTTTGAATGGTTCTATGGAAAATATTCCGGTTTGAAATTATTAGACCCACAACTCAGTCCACACGAGATGTAAAAACATCTAAAACATTACTTCAGCCAGCAACACATTCAGCGCAGCCAAGTAATACGGACAACGCTGCCTGGAATTGAAAACCAAGTTTCAGAAATCAGCTGTCATGCACTAGACTCGTGCCCAGCAAGCTTTCGGCGAGTGGCTGTCACACAACGAAAAGAGTTTAGCACTAAGAGTCTTTTACATTGCACTGCCACCTAGCACTTTTCAAAAGACACAATATCAATCATTTTGGAGACTTTGTCCCAATAGACCGTTCTTATAAAAAGCGTCACTACACTTACTAAAGCACCCTCCGCCAACCAAACTGGTCATTGAACAGCGGGAGGTGTTCAAGGCAGGTTGGAAGTTCTCTTCTTGTCTGAACTGATATGCGATGACTTGATGTTATCTTTCGACCTGCATCTGGAGCTTTTATCGCAAACGTAAGAGATGCGTGAAGTGCAGTCAGAAGTGGCGTGCTTTTTTTCGAACAGTAGGGTACGAACGGGGCGCTGTGGCAAATGGGCTTTACTACTGCCCAACATGAAGTTTTCAATGAGAAAATAAAACCGAAACTGATGGAAGCTGGCCGAAAATTCCACGTCTACGGTTTACAAATGCTAGGGACCTTCAGAAATAGCTTGCTCAGAATAAAGCTACTCTTGCTCAGAAACAAACATCACTAGTCAAACGTTGTTGTGATTTTCTAGTATTTATTACCTGTCAACGCCGTCAGATTACAATTTTATATATATATATATATATATATATATATATATATATATATATTTATATATTTATCCATATTCTATCGAGGATTTATTCCAAGGCCCTAGGACTGGGAGACCGGAAAGTCAGCTCAAGGAGCCAAGCATACGAAGTCCGCTCTGTCGTGTTGACCGAGAGCAAGAGCGAGAAGCAGCTTCTTCCTCCTTCCAAGCGTTTGCGATACGGCTGCCGTGTATTGTTGTCAATTTACTGCGATGATGACGCTCTACTGTTTCGGCACGTACCCTCTCATGGCGAGTGGACAGTGCTGCCTAAACTCCGGTTGCTCCTTCAATATTCTTGTATTACAGCGCACTACAAACAGGACACAGGGAAGGACGCAGACACAGCGCTGACTAACAACTGATGGGTTTATCCCAATAAACCCCTCAGTTGTTAGTCAGCGCTGTGTCTGCGTCCTTCCCTGTGTCCTGTTTGTAGTGCGCTGTAATACAAGAATGTCGAAATACCAACTCGCCCATCAGTCCACACTCGTTGCTCCTTCAAGAGTTGCGCTGCCGACGGACATCCTTACAATTGCCCCCGGGGAAAAAGAGCCATCCTGGTGATGAGGGAGTTGAAATGGTGAGAAGCTCAACGTACGGCTGGTGGCTCTGGACATGTACTATATCACGGCCGCGGCGTCGCTGGTCGGGTGATGGGGCAACGAGCTCGACAATGTTTTTGACAGGGGAGGTGCGTTTGATGACACGGTAGGGACAATCGTATCGCGAAATGAGCTTACTGCTCAATCTAGGAGCAGTCGTTGGCACCCACAGCGAAACAAGTGATCCGAGTAAGAAGCTTGCTGCAGAGGTCTTTTCGTCATGCTGTGTCTTCTGTCGATCTTGGTGGTTCTTGGTTAGTGAACGTGCCAGTTGGCGGCATTCTTCAGTGTGTTTCGCAACGTATGAGATGGGCGTGCACTCTGAGTCCTCAGGGTTATATGGAAGTATTGTGTCCAGCGTACAAGAGGGCTCGCGTCCATACAAAAGAAAAAAAACTTTTGTTGCGTATCGGTAATATAAGCATATGTAACAAATGGAAGGATGGTATCCCAATTAGAATGATCAGATGCCACGTACATGGCGAGGGTATCCCCCAGCGTCCCGTTGAAATGCTCGGTGAGACCATTGGTCTGTTGGTGGCACGCCGTTGTGGTGCGATGGATGGTGCGGCAGGGTCTGAGGAGGGCTTCTATAACTTCTGACAGAAAACCCTTCCTTTGTCACTGTGTAGTTCTGTAGGCGCTCGATGACGTAGAATGAAGTGCCGAAGGAGGAAAGAGGCAGCTTCACGCGCAGTTGCAGCCGGCAGTGCTGCCGTTTCTGCATATCGGGTCAGGTGGTCAACAGCGACAACAACCCACCTGTTTCCAGCTCCCGTGCAATGGAGAGGCCCATAAATGTCGATGCCGACGCGGTCTACGGGTCGTTCCGGACATGGTAAAGGTTGTCTAGGTCCAATTCCTTGGCGAGGTGGAGATTTGCGGCATTGGCAGTGAACACAGGTACATGCCACGCCAGTAGTACCGCAGTCGCAAACGTTGGTAGGTTTTGGATACCCCAGCATGGGCGCAGTGCGGCTCGTCAGTAAAATAGGCGCATATTTCTGCACGTAGGTGGTGCGGAATTACTAGGAGCCACTTGCGACCTCCGGGTTGGTAGTTGCGCCGAAACAGCAGACCGTCACGAATGGCGAAGTGCGACGCTTGCGGGCGTAAATTTCGAGATGCACCTTTCGCCGATGAGCCTGACAGGAATTTGAAGCTGGAGGAAATTTAGGCATCTTTCTTTTGCTCGGATGACATGGAGTGTATCCCCAGTGGTGAGAGGCAACAATCGCTAGTCGAGAATCGCTCACTTTCATGCTGCAACTGGGAGCGAGAAAGGGCATCAGCGTCATGGTGCTTCCGTCGTGACCGATAGGTAACGCGAATATCATATTCCTGGAGTCGCGTCCTAGGCGACCGGACGGATCTGTGAGGACAACCAGCAAAGCGAGTGGTGGTCCGTAACAACCTCGACAGGGTGGCCTTAGAGATACGGGCGGAACTAGGCAAGCGCCCAAAAAACAGCTAAGCGTTCTCGCTCTGTCACAGAATAGTTGGCCTCGGCTTTTTTTAGCGTACGACTTGCGTAGGAGACCACACACTCGTCATAACCAGCCTTTCGTTGTCCGAGAACTGCCCCCAAACCGACTCCGCTCGCATCGGTGTAAATCTCCGTAGGGGCGTCACGATCGAAATGCCGCAGGATTGGCGCAGATGTGAGGAGATGACACAGTTTAGTAAAAGCGTCGTCGCAAGACGTTGACCACTCAGAGATGCTGCCTTCCTTGCTGAGGAGCTCTGTCAGTGGCGCAATGAGGGATACAAAGTTCCGTACGAAGCGGCGAAAGTACGAACACAGCTCAATAAAGCTGCGAAGGGCCTTCACTGATGTCGGCTTCGGGAACTCTGCCAGAGCACGCAACTTGGCAGGATCCGGAGGGACACCAGCTTTAGAGACAACGTGCCCGAGGATGGTAAGATGTTGGGTGGCAAAATGGAACTTCTTGAGGTTTAGCTGTAGTCCTGCGGTAGTTAAGCACGTCAAAATTTCCTCAGGTCGAAAGAGATGCGTTGAAAAATTTGAAGACCACAATATCATCCAGGTAACAAAGGCACGCCTGCCATTGAGTCCACGGAGATTGTCGTCCATGATCCGCTCGAAGGTTGTAGGTGCATTGTAGAGGCAAAACAGCATAACGTTAAACTCATAGAGGCCATCTGGAGTAACAAAGGCCATTTTTGCACGATCAGCCTCCGCCATGGGGACCTGCTAATAACCTGAGCGTAAGTCAATATGAGAAAAAACTTTGCGCCTTGGAGACAATCGAGGGCGTCATCGATTCGTGGCAAAGGATATACGTCTCTTGGGTCATCTTGATAAGCCGTCGGTAGTCGACGCAACCCCGAATAAAACCCTCCTTCGTGACAAGCACTACCGGGGACGCCCATGGACTCGTTGATGGTCGAAACACAACACGTAGGAGCATGTCCTCGACTTGTTCGTCAATTACGCGGCGTTCAGTATGAGAAACCCGCTAGGGACGTTGTCGTAAGGGTGCGCGACTCCCGGTGTCGATGGTGTGTCCAACATTGGTGGTACGCTCTAGGGCAGTGTGCACAGAACCAAAAGATGTCCGAAATCGGTGCATCAGTGCAAGAAGTTGGTCTCGTTCGGACGGCGAAAGCTTGTCATCAACGGCGCCAATAAGAACATCTGCAGACTTCCGCTGCTGCAGGCGCCCAGAGTCCACTGACGTCAAGGGTTAAATCATCCCGAAAATCCAGAGCGACAACAGAAGCTAGGGTCTCGACGCGGCCGACGCACTCTCCACGTTGCAAGGTGCAGGGACATGAGCTGTAGTTAGAAAGGAGAAGTGCAGCTTGGCTGTTGCGGATTGGAAGCACGGAGAAAGGAAGCGGAAGATTTCGTCGCTGGTAGAACAGGGTAGAAAGCGTAAAGAGTACTGTCGCACTGGACAGAGGTGGGCACGATAAAGAAGCAAGGATGGGGCAATTAGGAGGAATGCTAACTTCTTCCACTAGGACCAGTGTGCGGGTCCCTCCCCGTCCTGGTACCAGCTACCTACCTCATCGGCCTTCGCGAAATCGTCGCGAGGGCGTGACCTGCGTTTGGAGTCGTTTCCTTACCCCGCACCACTACCAAAAACTGTAAGGAAGATTTATTCCAAGGCTAAAGGGCTGGAAGACCGCAAAGTTAGCTCAAGGAGTCAGGAGCACGAAGTCCGCTCTGTTGTGTTGACACAGAGCAAAAGCAGGAACCAGCTTCTTCTTCGTTCCAAGGGTTCGAGATGCGGCTGCCGTGTATTGTTGTCACTTGATTAAGATGATTATTCTCTACTGTTTTGGTACATCCCCTTTCATGGCGAGTAGACAGTGCTGCCTATACCCCGGTTGCTCCTTCGTAAATTGCCCTATATATATATATATATATATATAGTATAAGTAAAGAGTCGGATACACAGCAAGGACAATAACAAACAATGTTTACTTACGTAGCGGCAATGGGACTTGCCTTCATCAGAGTAAAGTTACATGATTACCCACATCTCCGCATAACCGGTGCGGTGCGTTCGCCATTACGCTATCCCCACAGCGGCTTCTCTCTCGACTTTAAAGCGGGGGTTTATATTTACAAGAGCTCTGAGGCCGTTCTACGTCTCCCGCGGTAGTCGAGGGGCGGCGCAAGTTGACCGGCCTCAGAGCTCTTGTAAATATAAACCCCCGCTTTAAAGTCGAGAGAGAAGCCGCTGTGGGGATAGCGTAATGGCGAACGCACCGCACCGGTTATGCGGAGATGTGGGTTCGAGTCCCGCTACCGGAAAAACGGCGGATTTTTTCTCGACTTATATTTTCGCTTATTTATCAATGAATCAAAGAAACGTGACAAGCACACGTCATTCGGCCCTATTAAAAATATTTCGAAAAAAGCCGAATAGCACTGGCAATGACGACTGCAACCTTGATATGTATATATATATATATATATATATATATATATATATATATATATATATATATATATATATTTATATTTATATACAGAAAGATAGGGCAGCAGTCTACAACGCCAAAGGAGGCATAGGGGTGTGATTGGTCTCTTTTCTTTTTAACTACGGGTAATTAAGTAAACATTTTTTTTAAATATACAGAAGAAAGAAAGAAAGAAAAACACGCGCCCAGAGTGGGGACCGAACCCACGCCTTTCGATTACATGTCGAATGCCTTACCAATTCGGCCATCTGGGCAACTGTGTTCTCCTTCACTTTCTGGGCTATTTATATTTACAAGAAGTGTATCTGACGCTTGAGGGTGATAGCCAGAGCCACTCTGACTACACGGGGAGAAGGGGACCTTCTGTTCTACCCCCGGGGCGTGCCTCGAACGTCTACAGCCTGTCATGAGCGGGTTACTGGCGGGAAGCTCTCTTATGCTACCTAGGCATCAAGGCTGCCAGAACCGAGACCCTCGCTAGGCTTTCGCAGTATAATATAGTAAGGAAATGAGGGTCTCGTTGAGGAAATACAGAAAGATAGGGCAGCAGTCTACAACACCAAAGGAGGCATAGGAGTGTGATTGGTCTCTTTTCTTTTTAACTATGGTTAATTAAGTAAACATTTTTTTAAAATATACAGAAGAAAGAAAGAAAGAAAAACACGCGCCCAGAGTGGGGACCGAACCCACGCCTTTCGATTACATGTCGAATGCCTTACCAATTCGGCCATCTGGGCAACTGTGTTCTCCTTCACTTTCTGGGCTATTTATATTTACAAGAAGTGTATCTGACGCTTGAGGGTGACAGCCAGAGCCACTCTGACTACACGGGGAGAAGGGGACCTTCTGTTCTACCCCCGGGGCGTGCCTCGAACGTCTACAGCCTGTCATGAGCGGGTTACTGGCGGGAAGCTCTCTTATGCTACCTAGGCATCAAGGCTGCCAGAACCGAGACCCTCGCTAGGCTTTCGCAGTATAATATAGTAAGGAAATGAGGGTCTCGTTGAGGAAATACAGAAAGATAGGGCAGCAGTCTACAACGCCAAAGGAGGCATAGGAGTGTGATTGGTCTCTTTTCTTTTTAACTATGGTTAATTAAGTAAACATTTTTTTAAAATATACAGAAGAAAGAAAGAAAGAAAAACACGCGCCCAGAGTGGGGACCGAACCCACGCCTTTCGATTACATGTCGAATGCCTTACCAATTCGGCTATCTGGGCGACTGTGTTCTCCTTCACTTTCTGGGCTATTTATATTTACTAGAAGTGTATCTGACGCTTTAGGGTGATAGCCAGCGCCACTCTGACTACACGGGGAGAAGGGGACCTTCTTTTCTACCCCCGGGGCGTGACTCGAACGTCTACAGCCTGTCATGAGCGGGTTACTGGCGGGAAGCCCTCTTATGCTACCTAGGCATCAAGGCTGCCAGAACCGAGACCCTCGCTAGGCTTTCGCAGTATAATATAGTAAGGAAATGAGGGTCTCGTTGAGGAAATACAGAAAGATAGGGCAGCAGTCTACAACGCCAAAGGAGGCATAGGGGTGTGATTGGTCTCTCTTCTTTTTAACTACGGTTAATTAAGTACACATTTTTTTTAAATATACCGAAGAAAGAAAGAAAGAAAACTAACTAAAGTTTGGGTTTGGGCTAGTTGGTTCATAATTTAAACTGGGAAACAGCGCTTTAAACGAGGACAGCGAAGAAGGAGACACAGCGCTAGTGTCTGTGTCTCCTTCTTCGCTGTCCTCGTTTAAAGCGCTGTTTCCCAGTTTAAAAAAGAAAGAAAAACACGCGCCCAGAGTGGGGACCGAACCCACGCCTTTCGATTACATGTCGAATGCCCTAAATATAAATAGCCCAGAAAGTGAAGGAGAACACATCGCCCAGATAGCCCAATTGGTAAGGCATTCGACATGTAATCGAAAGGCGTGGGTTCGGTCCCCACTCTGGGCGCGTGTTTTTCTTTCTTTCTTTCTTCTGTATATTTAAAAAAGGTTTACTTAATTAACTGTAGTTAAAAAGAAAAGAGACCAATCACACCCTTATGCCTCCTTTGGCGTTGTAGACTGCTGCCCTATCTTTCTGTATTTCCTCAACGAGACCCTCATTTCCTTACTATATTATACTGCGAAAGCCTAGCGAGGGTCTCGGTTCTGGCAGCCTTGATGCCTAGGTAGCATAAGAGGGCTTCCCGCCAGTAACCCGCTCATGACAGGCTGTAGACGTTCGAGTCACGCCCCGGGCGTACAAAAGAAGGTCCCCTTCTCCCCGTGCAGTCAGAGTGGCACTGGCTAACACCCTCGAGCGTCAGATACACTTCTAGTAAATATTTTCACGAAGACAAGGACGAAGCAGTTGTCTTGAATGAGAAATATGTTTATTAGAGCGAACTTGTGCTCCCCTAACAACTCAAATGAATACAGAGGCGGCGAAGCAGCGGTCAACAAAGTGACTTGCACAGGCGAGTGTCGTCGAACCGAATGCCCCGGCGTCCGCACTGCAGGCTTTTTATCTTTCGGCGCGCGTGGTTCTCGAAACGTCGATTCGCATCGAGAACATAGTAGATCCAAGAAGATTATTCTGGGCTGTTCACGTTAGATCGGAATGCTCTCCTATCACAACAGATAACACATGCGGCACAAAAAGAAAGAATGGAACACGCGCTTCCCTTGGCGCAGAGATAACGCAGACCGGCGCAGCCGGGCGGTAAAAGCAAAACACACATAAACAAACCCAATGTATGGTTCGCGGCATTACGCCCCCTCTAAGAGTGCATCGACCCGATGCTAAGATAAGCGACAGTCCGAACAAATGAAAATAAAAGTTCGTCATCGTCCGTAGAAAGGTTTTAGGCGAACCAGGTGGACGACTTCAGGCCGCCTGCATTGTCGTGATGTGCCGGAGTCACCATCGGGGATCACTTCGTAGGTAAGTTGGCCAACACGTCGTAGAATCTGGTAGGGCCCGAAATAGCGTCGCAGGAGCTTCTCACTGAGTCCGCGTCGTCGGATGGGAGTCCAAACCCACACACGATCCCCTGGTTGGTACTCGGCGTCTCGGTGTCGGAGGTTGTAGGGGCCCGCATCCACCAGCTGCTGGTCCGTTATACGAACTCGAGCGAGCTGGCGGGCCTCCTCCGCACGTTGAACATATCCGTGGACGTCGGCGTTGAGGTCGTCGTCTTCTACGTGCGGAAGCATGGCGTCGAGCATCGTAGTCGGCCTTCTACCGTAGACAAGCTCGAACGGCGTCATCTGCGTCGTCTCCTGGATAGCCGTGTTGTACGCAAACGTGACATACGGGAGCACTTCGTCCCAAGTCTTATGTTCAACGTCAACGTACATTGACAGCATATCTGCGATTGTCTTGTTCAGACGTTCTGTTAGTCCGTTCGTTTGGGGGTGGTACGTCGTCGTTCTTCGGTGATCCGTGTTGCTGTAGCTTAATACTCCTTGCATCAGCTCCGCAGTAAATGCTGTTCCGCGGTCTGTGATTAGTACTTCCGGGGCTCCATGTCACAACACAACTTGGCTTATAAAGGACTTTGCCACTTCTTGTGCAGTCCCCCTCGGAAGAGCGGCGGTCTCTGCGTAGTGTGTCATGTAGTCTGTCGTTACGACAATCCACTTGTTCTGCGATCGTGACGTAGGGAACGGGCCTAAAAGGTCCATTCCAATCTGTTGAAATGGTCTCGATGGGACGGCGATCGGTTGCAGAAGTCCGGCGGGTCTTGTCGGCGGCGTTTTTCGTCGCTGGCAGTCGCGGCAGCTCCGGACGTAGTGGGTGACGTCAGAGGTAAGGCCGGGCCAGTAGTACCTCGCCTTGATTTTTCCAATAGTGCGGGCTGCGCCGAGATGTCCGGAAGACGGGTCGTCGTGGCACGCTTCGAAAATTTCGTCACGAAGGTCCGCGGGGATGACGAGAAGGTAATTCGCTCTTGTTCCGGGGCTGAAGTTCTTCTTCACGAGGACGGAGTTTCTCAGGCTGAATACTGGTAAGCTGCGTTTAAAGGTCCTAGGAACGGCAACGTTGCATCCCTCGAGGTACTCGATTACGACGCGTAAGTCGGGGTTGGCACGCTGCTGGGCGGCTAGGTCGCTCTCCGTCACGATCCCGAAGAACGCGCTGTCTTCATCAGAGTCTTGTGGTGGTGGGTCGACGGGGGCGCGGGACAGGCAGTCGGCGTCGGAGTGTTTCCTGCCGGATTTATAAACGACTGTAACTTCGAACTCCTGCAGGCGCAAGCTCCACCGCCCAAGACGGCCAGAGGGGTCCTTCAAATTGGCGAGCCAACAGAGCGCATGGTGGTCTGTTACAACCTTGAATGGCCTTCCATACACGTATGGGCGAAATTTTGAAATCGCCCATATAATAGCCAGGCACTCTTTCTCAGAGGCAGAATAGTTTTTCTCCTCCTTCGACAGACCACGGCTGGCATAGGCGATTACCCTTTCGCAGCCGCTTTGCTTTTGGACAAGGACGGCACCCAAGCCTATATCACTGGCGTCCGTGTGCATTTCCGTTTCGGCATTTTCGTCGAAATGAGCGAGCACGGGCGGCTTTGCAGGCGTTTTTGCAGCTCGCAGAATGCTTTTTCTTGGTCGTTTTCCCAGCTGAAAGGGGTGCTGTCTTTCGTCAAGCGCGTGAGTGGCTGTGCAATGCGTGCGAAGTTTGCGACGAAGTGCCGGTAGTATGCGCACAGCCCGAGAAATCTTCGCACACCCTTCTTGTCTTTCGGCGTAGGGAAGTTCGCGATAGCTGAAGTTTTTGCCGGGTCAGGTAAGACTCCCGCGGCGTTGACGACGTGGCCCAAGAACTTGAGTTCCTTGTATGCGAAACGGCACTTTTCAGGCTTCAGCGTCAACCCCGACGTACGAATGGCCTCGAGTACAGACTCCAACCTTTCAAGGTGTTCGTCGAAAGTCCGGGCGAATACCACTACGTCGTCGAGGTATACCAGGCAGGTGTGCCACTTAAGGCCAGCTAGCAGAGTGTCCATGACTCTTTGAAACGTCGCTGGCGCTGTGCACAGCCCAAACGGCATCACCTTAAACTCGTATAGGCCGTCTGGGGTTATAAATGCAGTCTTCTCTCGGTCTCTCTCGTCCACTTCAATTTGCCAGTACCCGGTCCTCAGGTCCACCGATGAGAAGTACTTCGCGTGGCAGAGGTGGTCGAGGGCGTCGTCGATTCGGGGGAGGGGGTACACGTCCTTTTTCGTGATCTTGTTCAGTCGCCGGTAGTCAACACAAAACCTTAATGTGCCGTCTTTTTTCTTTACGAGTACGACGGGCGCAGCCCAGGGGCTTTTCGATGGCTGTATAATTTCGTCGCTGAGCATGTCGTCGACTTGAGTCCGGATGGCTTCCCGTTCGTGTGAAGAGACGCGGTACGGTGACTGTCGGGTAGGTCGGGCTCCTTCTTCGGTTATTATTCGGTGCTTCGCTAGAGGGGTCTGACGTAGTTTTGCGCTCGACGAAAAACATTCGCTATAGCGACGCAGCAAAGCCAATAATTTGTTCCGTTGTTCTTGCGGTAGCGCCGGATTCACGTCGAAGGGCTGCGGGAGCTTGAAGGTTTCTACGGGGGTGCGTTCAAAGTCGGCGACCCCGAACACGTCACTTGCTTCTTGCGTTTCTTCGAGGAATGCAATTCCCGCGCCCTTGTTTAAATGCTTGTACTCCTCGGTGAAATTAGTAACCAAAATGTGGGATAGGTGTTCCTTGAAGCGCGCAATGCCTCTTGCGACAGACACACCGCGGTCGAGAAGCAACCTTTGGTCACTGTCCACGATAGCGTCAACGTCAGGAGCAGCACCTTCACAGTAGACGGTGATCATCAAATTTGCGCGGGGTGGCAGGGTGACATGATCATCAGCTATCCTTACAGCTGCACGGTGTTCGGGGTTCGGTTCCGGCGTCATGGAGTGATCGGAGGAAAAAGTTATCGACTTGGTCTGCAGATCAATTATTGCACCGTTGTCCGTCAAAAAGTCCATTCCGATAATTACGTCGCGGGAGCAGTTAGGCAAGATGACGAACGCGGCAGGGTACGTCGTGCCGTCTATGGTGACGCGCGATGTGCACGTTCCACTTGGCGTCACGAGGTGGCCTCCTGCTGTGCGTATATGCGGACCGTCCCATCTGGTCATAACTTTCTTCAGTTTAGCCGCAAATGGTCCGCTCATTACCGAATAGTCAGCTCCCGTGTCTACGAGGGCGACTACGTCAAAGCCGCCGATGGACACCTTGACGTCAGATGCTGTCTTCCTCGAGTTCCGGCTTCGTCGGGGCGTCGTATCTCTGCTTGTACGTGTTGACGGTCGGGCACTGTGCATCGTCGTTGTCGTCGTCTTCTCAACGGACGTCTCGGTCAGGTCGGGTACGCGTCGCGCCGTGTAGCTGTCGTCGTGTTCAAGAGTCTCCTCAGGGCTGGGTCGGGTCGTCGGGATGAGGGCATGTCGTGAATCACTGTCTTCGGCGCGTCCTTGCGTCGTTGGAGGGTTTCCAGTATTTCGCGGTAGAGCAACTTTACCTCCAGAAGTTGCTGCTTTTAGTTTCCCCCGCGTGGGCTTGGGGACCTTCCACGTGCGAAATCAGCATTGCTACGGCGGTTAGGAGACTGGTATGGGTAGGGCGATGGCGATCGGTGTGGGCGGGCTGGTCCTCGGTTGGTGTTGGACAGGTATTCGTCGATCTCAGTAGGGTGCTGGCCGGGTCGGGGGCATGGGGCGTCGACGGAAAACCACGCAGTCCGAGTCTCCTGTGCGGGCAGCGACGATAGATGTGATCGGCCTCCCCGCAATGGTAGCACAGCGGACGATGATCTGGCGTTCGCCAAACGTCAGTCTTCCTCGGCGTGTGGGTTTGGGCTGTGTATGGCGGTACGGTCGACGGCGGCGAGAGTGGTGACGGCAGCGAGAGTGGACGGCGGTACGGTGGAGCTTCTTGTAGACCGGTAGGAGCAGGGCGGGGTCGACGAACAGCCGCAGAATAGGTCATCGCCTGTGGCTCGCGGGGTGCCTCGGATGGCATAGAAGTGCCGAAAGCGTGTTGAACCTCTTCGCGGATGACGTCAGTCAGGGAAGCCACTTGAGGTTGCGGCGTCGTCGGAAAAAGCTTCCGAAGCTCCTCCCTGACCACTGCTCGGATGGTCTCACGCAGTGTGTCGGAGCTTGTAGCCCCGGGACCGATCGTCTCGGAAACCATCACGTGGACCGGGCGATCGTACTGCCTCGTACGAACTTCCAGCGTCTTCTCCATCGCGGCCGCCTCAGACGCGAATTCAGCCACCGTCTTGGGAGGATTGCGGACAAGGGAGGCAAAAAGCTCCTGCTTTACGCCTCGCATGAGAAACCTTAGTTTCTTTTCTTCTGTCATCTCCGGATGCGCACGTCGGAACAACCTCTTCATCTCCTCAACTAAGATCACTACCCCTTCGTTGGGGTGCTGCGTTCGAGTTTTGAGTAAAAGCGCTGCGCGTTCTTTTCTGACCACGGTAGTGAAGGTCTTAGTGAACTCGCTTTTGAACTGAGCCCACTTTGTCAAGGAGCTCTCGTGGTTCTCGAACCAAGTGCGAGCCGAATCTTCCAAGTAAAAGAAAACGTGCCGGAACGTTTCTTCGTCGTCCCACCTGTTGAATTTCCGGACGCGCTCCAGTTTTTCCAACCATTCTTCCGGGTCTTCTGCGGGGGCTCCTCGGAATGATGGCGGTTCCCGTGGCTGCTGCAGAACGACAGGAGGATTGGCTTGGTTGAGCATGGTGCTGGTTGCGACGTCTTTCTTCTTCGTCTTCTCCGGTAGTAGACCGAACTCGGGTGGTAAATCTTGCACGCGGAGGCTGGCTCCTGTTGGACTGGCTTGGCGGCTTCCAGAGGTTGTAGTGGGCATGAAGGGTGCGTACCCAGCACCCTCACCAGATGTCACGAAGACAAGGACGAAGCAGTTGTCTTGAATGAGAAATACGTTTATTGCAGCGAACTTGTGCTCCCCTAACAACTCAAAAGAATACAGAGGCGGCGAAGCAGCGGTAAACAAAGTGACTTGCACAGGCCAGTGTCGTCGAATCGAATGCCCCGGCGTCCGCACTGCAGGCTTTTTATCTTTCGGCGCGCGTGGTTCTCGAAACGTCGATTCGCGTCGAGAACATAGTAGATCCAAGAAGATTATTCTGGGCTGTTCACGTTAGATCGGAATGCTCTGCTTAACACAACAGATAACACATGCGGCACAAAAAGAAAGAATGAAACAAGCGCTTCCCTTGGCGCAGAGATAACGCAGACCGGCGCAGCCGGGCGGTAAAAGCAAAACACAAGTAAACAAACCCAATGTATGGTTCGCGGCAATATAAATAGCCCCGAAAGTGAAGGTGAACACAGTCGCCCAGATAGCCGAATTGGTAAGGCATTCGATATGTAATCGAAAGTCGTGGGTTCGGTCCCCACTCTGGGCGCGTGTTTTTCTTTCTTTCTTCTGTATATTTAAAAAATAATGTTTACTTAATTAACCGTAGTAAAAAGAAAAGAGACCAATCACACCCCTATGCCTCCTTTGGCGTTGTAGACTGCTGCCCTATCTTTCTGTATTTCCTCAACGAGACCGTCATTTCCTTTTTATATTTATATATATATATATATATATATAATGTAATAAAACCAATGTCCGCGTATCAAGACGCCATGTTTATTCTCCCCAACGGAGCCTTACGCTTCTTCTTAATTCGCTCGCAGTCGGCGGCCCTCCTCCTTGGTTTTGTAGTGGATTGGTCGCTGATCTTGCTTTCAGCTTTTGCTGTGCAATTCTTCACGCATTCACATTTGGCCACACCGCGAAGGAGGGCACTGGCGAGCTGTTTGAGCCAGTCCTGTTGTGCGTCTCTAGTTGGTGGGCATGCCTCGTGGCTCTGTGGTTCGTCTCTTCCTCTCTAGCTTAAACCCGGTATATGCTGTCTCTCACTCCAAGGGAAGCCACAGCGATTTCTCGAAATACCATGTTCTTTGTGCTTGTGTAGTCGCTTTTGTCTTCTTCGTTTTTTCCTTGCTTGAAGGCTCCACCGTTTCTTGGGTGTTCTTGTCATCCGATTTGTCCCTGTATGCTTCAAGGAGGGTCTCTGAAACGATTGCCTCATTGTGGCCTTCTACTTTCTCGTAGCCTATTGAGATTCTTGACGCTACCCCGTCCCTACATTGTACCAGTATGTTTTCAAACTCAGGCTCACCAGACGGAGGTAAAACGATGACTTGTCCCTGACTAGAGGCTTCACAAAGGCTTCCGGACGAACCGATCGGGGTATCGGTTGCTGTAAATGTTCACCAAATGGTACTATCTGTCTTCGGTTAGTTTACTCTGGGGAATGGGCATGAGAGTCAACACATCTGGCCGCTGCTCCGGTGGACATTTGTATGACGGCAAGAAAAGCGCCGACTTGTTGGTGCACGGCTTCTCATGCATAAGATGTCGTTCACCCTCAGGCACGTTCACCGAAGGCGCTCCCAGTAGCCATCTTAACCGACGTAGCTGTTAGGGTCTGCACCTTGTTTGCCTCCGTCGGACTTCGACGGTCTCCTACTGGACTGAAGTTGCATGACAGCAGAGGACCGCTTTTTGAAAATGCCAAGTGTGCCGGGGCCTGCAAACGTCGAAGATGGCTCTCCGACGAGAAAGGCCCGCGTCGGCAAGGAGGAAGGCTCACATTGGAGGCGTTCGAATATTGCGCGCAATGAAGAGTCACTGCTTTGCGCTTCACCCATCTGGAGGAAATCGGATATTGCCAAGAGGTGGGCATTGTCGGCGATGACCGTGGTGTCTGGCGTACCGACGGGGTAACGGGATAGACAGTCGGCGTCTTTGTGCAAATATCCAGACTTCTGCACAAAGTTGAAGTTGTACGCTTGTAGTTGTAGTGCCCAATGACCAAGCCGCCCCGTGGGGTCTTTTAAAGACCATAGGCAGCAGAGCCCATGGTGGTCTGTCACTACGATGAAATCGCGACGATTTAAGTACGGTCGAAATTTTCCGACAGCCCACACCAGCGCAAGGCAGTCGCGTTCCTTGGTGGATAGGTGCATTCTTCCGGTGACATGAGGCGGCTCGCGAACGCAATCACCCGCTCGTGACCACTTTGGACTTGGGCGAGCACAGCACCTCATGCCATGGCCACTGGCGTCAGTGCGCACCTGCGTAGGAGCAGAAGTGTCCAAGTAGCCGTAGATTGGTGAGGTGGTCAGAGTGTCGACGAGGCTAGAAAAGGCTGCGGCTTACTCAGGGCCCCAAGCAAATGAAGTACCATTCTTAAAAATTTCGGTAAGGGGTTTCGCGATTTCGGCGAAATTTCATACGAAGCGGCGGAAATAGGAGTACAAACCGACAAAACTGCGCACATCTGTTGCTGGGCTTGGAACGGGAAATTTTCGCACAGCTTCCATCTTGTCGGGCTCAGATTGCACTCCTTTAGCATCGACCAGATGGCCGAGTATGGTTGTTTGCTGTCGTCCAAACTTGCAATTGGAATAGTTCAGTTGAAGTCGGCTTCGGCGAAAAACGGCCAGAACGTCCGACAGTCGCTGGAGGTGGGTCCAGCATTTGCTGAATTGACGATAACGTCATCAAGATAGCAAAAGGCAAGTCGACCATTTAAGGCGTGGAGGAGAGAGTCTATCATTCCCTCGAATGTAGCTGGGGCATACAAAAGTCCGAGTAGCATTACTTTGAATTGGTAGAGTCCGTCCGGTGTAATAAAAACCGTCTTTTCACGGTCCTTGTCATCGACAGTGACTGGCCAGTCGCCGGAGCGGAGATCAATTGAAGAAAATTACGCGGCACCATGAAGGCAATCAAGCGCATTGTCGATTCTTGGAAGGGGACGTACGTCCTTTTTGGTGATTTTGTTAAATGGCCGGTAGTCCACGCAGAATCGCCAGGTTCCATCTTTCTTTTTAACCAGGACCAGCGGTGACGCCCAAGGACTTGAGGATGGCTCTGTGATGTCTCTATTCAGCATTTTGTCCCCCTCTTTTTGGATAACAAGCCGCTGAGCGTGGGACACACAATACGGCCGTTTGCGAACAGGGCTGGCGTCTCTTGTGTTAATACGATGGCGGACGATGGATGTCTGGCCCAAATGACGATCACCGAAATCGAAGATGTCGCCATATGACTCCAAAACGCAACGCAAGTCTTGAGCATGCGTTTTCGTTAGATCAGCTGCAATCATCTTCGAAAGTTGGGCATCCTGCCGCGGAGGAGTCGGACGCGGTGTTTCAGCATCGATTGAAGATTCGCCAAAGGTTGCTGCGGAAACGTCGTAATCACAAACCGGCCTCTACGTGTCGAGTGTCATACCGTGCGGAAAAACCTGCGGACAGAAGCTCACAGTGTGCGCAAGCAGCACATCAATGATTGGTGACACTACGTAATCACCGTCCAGAACTTGGGATCTGCACGACAGGGGAACATAAGTTATTGCTCTCGGTGGCAAGTGAATGGGCTTTTGGGGGAAAGCCTCTCGTCGGGAGCGTCATCGAGAGCTCGTAAAATCGGCATCTCGAGGCGAAGGACATTGGTAGAACAGTCAATGAGGGCGGCGTGCTCAGGTAAAAAGTCAAAGCCAAGGATGAGGTCATGCGAGCAACGTCCAAGCACCGTGAACAATACAGTCGTTTAATGACCAGCTACAGTCCCACGAGCAGAGTACATTCCGATAACAACAGGTGCCCTCCATCAGCGACTCTAACAAGATGTGATGTTGGTGGCGTCATAACTTTGCGTAAACGGCGGCGAATGTTAGCTCTCATAACAGATAAATGCCCTCCTGTGTTGATGAGGGCACTGACAGGAACACCATCAACTTCAACATCCAGTAAATTGTTCCAGGTAGCCGAGGTCAAGAGAGGATTTTCGGGCGTGGTCGACAATGCAGCGTCACCTCCGAGAGCTGCATTACCTAGTTTTCCGAAGGAGGTCGAGCGTAGTCGGACGTTGGGGATGCGCGGCGAGGCTGCCGTGAACGGGACTGGCGGCGTTGGGGCGAGAGTGAACAGTTGAATCTGGTGGGGGGACTGTTAAAGTTGGTCAGGTTCAGCTCAGGACAGGTAGAGGAGCAGTTCTGCCGGTCATCGGAGTAGCCAAAGGGTGGTCGAGGAATATAGTCGGAGTAACTGTTGCGGAAGAACGAGATGCGGCGGCTGCGACAGTACCGGGCAATGTAGCCAACTCTGGAATAATGAAAACAAATCGGTTTATCGTCCGGGGTACGCCACTCAGCTGGGTTAAGGCGGGGGTAGCGTGGAAGAGGACGTTCATTGTGGGGACCGGGCGACCTGAACCCTTGTCCGAACGGAGAGCTAATCGAGCACACAGGGTGAAAGCCCATGTTGGCTATTTGGTCCCGGACAACGGCCTGGATAACGGCAACGGTGTGGAGGTCGTTCCGATCAGGCAGGTATGGCGCCGCTGTAGTAGGGGTCATAGCCTCCAGTTCTCGGCGCACGATTTTGGAGCCCGCCACTACTGCGCGCCTCATCGCCTGCGTCGCGTCGGCGCGTTAAACCCTATAATCAGTCAATCAATCAATCAATGCTCTGGGTAAAGTCGGGAGTACAGTGCTTTAAAATAAAATGCAGGCATGGCTGCACACCTGTACGTCTATTGCAGAAACAAGTCCGAGTAACAACTGGGCAAATTCAACCGTAACGCCAAATTCTCAGTCAAAGTTGTTGCTAGTTGGCATCTGTAGGCTGTGAACCCCCTTTCGCCTTTGCTCTAAAGAGCTTCCGAATTTCAAGTTACTGCGGAAGTATACTTCGGCGGCTCTCCTTTAACGCTGAGTGTAGTGGGGTCATATGTTGTAGTAAACAGAACTATATGCACGGTTGGGCTTGTATGGTGCCAAACCTCTGTAACGATGCAATCACAGCCACGGCCTGTGTGACCAGCGACCTGACGAATAACTTACACCGACTCACAGTTATTCCCCTATCCATCCGCCTTCAATCACTCCAAATGACACCCTGCTGACTTTTTTACAGGGGCCTAAAGGTTTATTTATTTTTTACCGGCCTGAAACGCCCGGTAATACAGAGTAAAAGCAAGCGACATGTGCATATTGAGAACTGGGCTTCTGTGGTTTGGTCGCCCCTGAAAAAAAAATACGCCAGGAAAGGACACCCAGACTAGGTTGCGTGATGGTTTGGGTCGAACACCCATAGCTCTTCTTTAAAAATTACGTGGCCACAACAGCCGCAGATATGTGAAACATCCAGATACTCATTTGTTATTTCTAATTGGTATTTGTTGTATAGGCGTTCTAAAGCGACAACACCAAATGAAGGTAAACACGGCAGCAAAACCTTTGTAATTGAAAAACAGATTTTTAACAATGCCGATATCCTTCATCATAAGGGAAGCTCAGCTGGTTACGAAACATTGTGTGTGTGGTATATATAAAAACTAATTCAAATTTATATAAAAGAAGAATGAACGAAGCGCCTCTCCAGCAATGCGCGTCCTGGATGTGATCACGGATGCACAAATGGTATTCTCTAATTTGTTAAGGTCCCCAGCCATGTTTGCAGGCCGTACAATAAATAATTGGAAATGATGTATGCTGTTTCTTCTGTAGCAAAGTTGTAAAACTTCTTCCAAGGCGAGTCGCAGAAGTTCTTCTTTTAGGTCGCAGTACCGATGACTTGTGAATATGCGTTAGTCCTGAAACAAACGAAATTACTGTTGGTAACATGGTTTAGCAAATATGATCTCGAGCACATCAGTGGTGATTAGAAATCAAATTATACGTTTTGCTCGGTATCGTATAAAAGCCTCCAAAAACGCAGCTGTCGTAACATAAAGAAAAAACAATTACGCCTATAAGTACTCTTCCTGCGACAAATTTGCAGGACATTTATTGATAACTAAGGACGAATGCTTTGCAGGCCGCACAAAACCAAAAGCACTAAAACAATGCCGGGAAAATAATGCAGTGGCGGTGCCAATCACGCTGTTTTATATAAACCTTGTAAAGCTGTCCATTTACGCGAATACAATGGCAGCACGAAAAATTGGGAGACGCGATCACCACAAACACATTCGAAAGACTTAGCCTGTGAACGTAACCTGGATGGCAATTCACTGCTGACGGGGACAAGTGAACACCTGCACACTGCCCCCGTGGCCACTTCGCAACGACGTAAAAAAACCATGGGAGCAGGGGATACGGATTCTGGAGAGGAGCGGGCAAATTCCGAAGGAGAGAGGTAAAAAACAAGCGACCGAGAAGAAAGCTATGCAGAAGTCAACCCACTCAGCAGGCTCAAGGTCCAAGGAGCAAGCTCTTGGCACCCTCATTTCGTCCGCGAATCGCCCCAGCATCGCATGGGTCGCTGGATAAGGCGGGCCTCCAACGTGATCCCTTGGAATAACCAAAGTTTTTATTGCATTCTGTATACGTGGAGTTCGCAGGACACTTTTCCGTCGTAAAACACGAGATGTTTAAACCACGGCGACATATTACCGGGATTCCGCTGTTTGTAAATTGGCTTGATGGGATAAACCTAATCTTCTAATTCTTAAATTGCAGTTTCTTTTCTGACATTTGTCTGTGTGCAACGTCACTGAACCCTTTTAGAGCCTAAACACACGCTAACACGTTTATCCCGAACTAAAGTTACCGTTACCTCGGGTGATTTTGTAAGGCTTTATGAGAGAAACTGCGCACAAAAAAAATCGTAGATAAAGTGAGCAGACGCAGTATTGCGCGCCAAACGTCCGAGAGAATGAGATCGGCCACGTCCTACTACATTGTAAAAATATAGCTCCAAAGGACTACGCTGTGCTTTTTCGTAACCAATATTTCCAAGGTCATTTTTTTCCTCTTACATCAATTCGAAATTCCTGGCTGTGTTCAAAACCTACGTTGCGAAAAAACTTCCCAAAAATGACGTTGTCATCCGGAGCACCATAAAGAAATTGTATTGGTAGAAAACGAATCGCTCTTTGTTGCTGCACCGCATTGACAGCTGATGGTGTGCATCAAGATGTACTTTGCAGAGAACCAATGCTGCATTTCTAGGCCATATTTAGATATTTTAAACCACTGTTAGAGCTTTCTCATGAACAATGCTCCTGCACAGTTTGTTTTTGTGGCCGAGGGTAAGTTAAAGACAAAACATGGGAGTCGGGAAGCCAGCAGTTGCATTGCGCTAAACATAATAACGTAAAAATTGAAAGTTTCGCTTATGTTCATGCACCTATTGTTTTGTCTGGCTTTCCATATAAAAAGGTGTATTGGTCCTATTTCCAGAAGTGGAGAAAGGTTATTGGTATTTGAAAGGTAAGTCGGTGTAATTTTGTTTTAAGTGAGCAAATATTTGTTATATTGAGCCACCAGCATGGCCTCAGTCGGCGGGCCGTGTTTGCACCAAGCGGCCGTGAGTAGCAGCTAACGAGGCGGTTGCCGCGGGCGGGGTGCTTTACAAAAGTGCGGCTGGTTGGTTCTAGGTTCTGTGAAGGTGCCGGGGGAAGCTCATTAGTTATACCAGCTCTAAAGTTACTTCTGCGAAGCGGCGTTTATGCGGAAAGCTTGAGTAGATCATTGGTCAAAAGGGCAGCTTTAGTGCTTCTGGAGGCGACAGGTTCCGCCATCGCCGCCGAGGTTGGTGCCTTGCATCACGGAAAGCCTGTGGAAACGATACGCCTTTCTCGTTGTATTCTGGCCAGGGGAAAAGCAGGCGAGGGTAAGTTGTTGTCACCGCACGGTAAGCTCTCTGAAGACTTGCCCTGACTGCCAATCGCTTCATGGTGCTGCGGATGTTGACAATTCAGACTCCAGCATTTTGTCCTTGTGATGTTACAAAAAAAGGTTCACTCCGACGAATATTAAAGTCGTTTTTTATGAGGAACAAATTTACAATTTTTTATTGTTCTTGCACTCTATTAGTACACTGACAAAAGAAAAGTAAATTTTCAGGAAAGTTGAAATTACGTATTCTGGTATCTTTAACACCTCATCTTTTAATGTAGACACGCTCGCTCTGATGGGTTGAAGACAGCCAAAAATAACAGCATGTAATTTTTACTACACGGCACAGCTACTTCTAAACAATATCATAGCACGAAGAGGTATAATATGATTTGGGTATATTATTCTATTCTCGGAGGTACGAAAAAGGAGTGGCTTCCCAAATATGGGCTATTAGTCTTCGCGAAATCATTAAGACCAACTACCGCGCCGCCCTCGAGGTGGCATTTTAGGCCTCTCAGATAAGTTGCTTACTGCTTGGTTGCGAAATGCTTCACCTTGAACTTCCGTACTACGCATAATAACGATTCTGCAAATTCCGCAGCACTTGAAATTAGTCTTTCTTCTCTGCAACAAATAGTGCGATCGCACAGAACCACGCCCTATCCTAACTAAATGAGGGATGACGCCTTCTTTCCGTGCTTCAGGCTTCGTTTTAGTGTCCACCTCGTCTGCGGCCGCAGAGAAGGCCTGTAATGACAAAAAGAAATCTGAACTTGGGGATGAAACCTGGGCGAAGGCTGACGTGTTCTGGGGTTCCGTCGCGGCGCTATATAGAAGTTGACACTACTTGCATCACAATCGGCGGTTTCGAAGGATTGACACCAACGTTGCAGCCGATATTTGATGGCATCTTTTAGAAGCGGGCGAATGACGATTCCTATCATAGTTTTCACCCATATTACAATTAGATTGGATTGGATAAACTTTTTTAAGCCTGCGGAACGACGTTTTTACGCGCCGCGACGTGGGTCTCGGCGTCCGTCTGGTTGCTGTACATGGTTGGAAAAGCGCTTTTTTGCATCACAAGGGACAAACGTAGAGCTGAAGAAAACCAGACAGAACGAGTGAGGCACTTCACTCGTTCTGTCTGGTTTTCTTTCGCTCTACGTTTGTCCCTTGTGTTACAGAAAAGCGCTTTTCCAACTATGTACACCTAACGATACCAACTATAGAAGAAGTGACAACTGGGCTAGTTGGTAATGCATATGGGACATCTTGAACGTAGCGCACTTAAAACACGGACACTAGGGAAGAAAAGACAAACCACAGCGCTGACTCACAACTGATTTTTAGTAGAACAGACACACACTTAAATACTACAACCTAAACCCATGTGACCAGACATCGTGCATACGTCACAATCCAGCGTATCATTTCTAAAACATGACAGGCATGAAACAGACTGTGTGGATGAAAGCGCGTGTTATATTTAGGTTACAGAGCGATTTAAAAATTCAAACTCACTCTCATGTAAATGAATCGACGGCACACTAAGGCACCACACCCCCTTTTTTTCTTATATTGTATTATTTGGGAGAACAGTCTTGGCGATAACAACTCAGTCGGCGTTATCCCACTACTGACTCAAACTGGTTCAATGTTTTATGTTCTCTCGTTTCTTTCTTCCCTTCTTTCCCTTTCATGCGGCCTGTTATACATCAAGCCTTCCCTTTCCTGCTTTACCCTTTCCTCCGCCGAGGAGTTGTCCGTGTCTATATTTCTGCAAGCATCTCTGCTTCTTTGATACAAAGCTTTCTCTGTCTCAGCCATACCCCTGGCAAAGGTGATGACTAGAAAAATGTTTTTCACGTGACATAGTAGTGAATAAAAGATCAGGTAAAACGGACAAACAGTTTTATTGAGCATTGGCCGCAGTCATCAGCTTTTAGTGGATAACGTCCTCAAACAGGCACACGCACACCGAGATATTCGTTTTCAAAAACCCCGCACTTGCTCAATTCAACAGATGCATATTACGTCCGACACGAGGTGATGTATTCACATAGGCACATGGATCTGGCGCGAGTGGAGATATGCGTTTTGTTTGGCAAAAAACGTTTTTGATTGTGGTCGTAGTTGGCATTTCATCTCTCTATATGGGAAGCGGTAATTTGCTTTCGCAATTAGATTGGTCTTTCTACGCTACGTTTACGACGCTGCCTTCTTTTTTATCCTTCGGCGTAAAAATTCCCGGGGTCCGTGACACTGACGGTTCCCTTAGAACGTGCCCATCAGTAAACGAAAATGCATCGAGTGCAAGTGCAGTGCATAGAAACGTTACATCGTTTACGCCATTCTTATGTGGTTCTAATGCACTGTATTCGTTAGTACTCCACTTACTCAACTAGTCAAGAAAGGTGTGTTCAATTATCTACATCATTGAACAGTAAAGCTACAGTGCATGGCTAATATTTGCCGGAGAGGTACATCGGCTGTTTGGATTGGGCAAACAGATAACAAAAAAATATATTGCCGAAACAATATCTAATGAAGTCAGTAATACCACGGGACAACTGTTACGAAATAAATACTCAGGGTTCTGGGAATACAAAAACAAGATTTTGATAATTATACGTACACACGTCAAGTGTTGCGGCCATGAGTACGGCTTTCATTTTAACCTCCAAATCAATGGGAAAAACAGTCTCGAAGGCCAACGGATCGGTCTTTTTGCAGATATGCCCAACTTTTGTTTGCCTCGTCCGAGAAAGTATCTGAAGAAATACACATCTTTTCTTTATATCAAGAATATAACTCAAATCGGAGGGTTTTCGAATAAGCAGTAATTGCAGTGTACCCGCGAAACGTTACAACAATCTACACCGTCCCAAATCTGCGGCCTTTAACTGTTTACCGTTGCATTTTTTTGGCGCAACTAGAACGGCATAACACAACGAAAACCTGCGCAAAAAACGTTAAAAAGAGAACATAGGAAATTTGCGGCACAGCAGCCGCTTTCTTAAGCTTATACAACCAGAATAGCCATACGCACAACTGTCGCCCCATGCGATGACCCGGAAGTATCAAGCCACGCGCTCAAAGAAAGACCTTCCTAAATGTCATACATGTGTTGGGCTAACCTAACGGAAACATCAGTCTTCGTATCCGTCTTAAGGTTTGGGAATTGATTTGTTTGCGTAAAATGTCGACCGTAGGCGAAGCAATATAGGAAAGGTTGTTTCTATTGCCGGAGCACGGGACTGCGAGTAAGTCATAAACGTTGTCCAGCGAAAAAAGCATAGCCCATTTCTAAAGCGAACCGAAAGCCGAAAAAGGGCAGCTGACGCGTTCTTTTAGCGAAATGAAAACGTAGCAATCAATGTAGGGAAACGAGAATAACAACGGAGCTATTTTCATTGGTTGTTTGTTCGCGTGGGCTTCGCTCAAAGCCGATGCATCGCCTAGGATCTAGTCCCTGAGACCTTCAAGCAACCTACTAAGGCTGCAAATACAAAATTCAGCATTTATTAAAAATGAGGCGGCTTACAAAATTGGCGCAGGTGGCACTAGTGATTCAAGGCTGGGCAAACACTCGAACTGCCCCCCCCCCCCCCACTCCTTTTGCGTAATATCTCTTTTTTTGGAGGCGCTGGTTTTCCAGTCGGCATTGTTTTATGTCATGCGATCATGAACGTTGTCGTCTGGAGGACATGTCATCCCCTGAAGACAGCTTGGTTAGCCAAAACATGACTTCGCAATAAGGGAGCCCCAAGAGCAACCCGATGACGTAATAGTAAGCTGAGACCGAACGGAAAAAGGCAACAAAAACAACTCAATGAAGAAATGAAGTATTACATTCCAGCCGTGAAATTGACTACGTTGTCATGCAAATACACCAATTCAAGGTTCACAGGGGCGGCATTCGTTTTGCCGCGTTCACGAGATGGTTGCTGGTAAACACAATACTGTGAACAAAAAGCCAGGTTTAAATACGGTAACACACAAACCAAAGGCAGAAAACTGCTTGCCGGAGTGTGGTGGCGCCATCAAAGTTGACTAACAGTAAGCAAGTCTCCCTTTCACACCAAATTTAGCTGAAAGAACTTTTCTTATGATGTCATTGCAAACGTCGTCCAAACACACGTTTTGGCACAAGAATCAAAATTTTTGCTTAAATTGATTAATTTCGTAGTGAATACAGCATCGTTCGATTCCGTACAAGCGCTGGGAGAACTATAGAGTACGAAATTTTTCGAATACAACAAACATGGGTTCGTTCTTCATGGCACTTTTACAGGGCTTTTAGTGGGAAATTTTGCACGGTTTTTTTTTTCAGTTTTTATCACGCTCACCCAACCGGTGGCCGGCGTGCACTTGGGGCGGGGGGGGGGGGGCGTGAACGGGAAGCTATAGGTCTCATGCCCTTACTCATGACATGTCCGTCGTGCAGGCGAGAGGTTTAAATGTGGTTGTCAAACGGCCCAATGCGACTTTTCCGGTGTCGTCACAGTGGTCGAGTGGATTCGATTGGTGTGTTACAGAAACAGTGAGATGCCTATGCAGCGTGAGTAAAACAGAAAGCTCCTAGTTTGCCCGCGAGAGTGAACGTCAGCTCCTTCCTGGTTTCATTCAGCTAATTGGCAAGGAAGTACCTTAAGTCGCAAACTACGAACAGACGTGTTTTTTGTCGTGCACTCCGTGGATTTCGTCCACCTTTGCAGTTCATCCTTCTTCACATAGTGGAAGGACACTATTTTTGGGTCGTTTCGAAGTCTGGCCAATTTGGTGTCGGGGTGGGTGTCAAGCCGCAATACGGCCTTCCTGTTTCTTCACCCGGAGCCGAGGAGTTCAGCGAGGATCGTTCCGCAGTTTAGAGGCGAAGCATCTATAGTCGGGGCTATCTCCCTCCTTTGTCGTTGTCGTTGTTGCCGTGCTGAACGCCCGGTCCTTTCTATAGGATCCTGGAGCGACAGTGTTTCCGGTGTGTTCCTTGGTCGGCACGAGACGAGCACGCTTCCCCTTCAAGGGCTCCTGGAGCGACAGTGTTGCCGGTGTCTTCCTGGGTCGGCACAAGACGAACTCGACGTTTCATCGTCGTCGGCAGTGGCGTGCGTCGGTGAGTCTCGGCGGGCCGTGATTACAAGCAGCCCATAACCATCCTGGGAACGTGCATTGACCTCATCTTCAGCAACTTTAGGGTTCCTGCATTACAACAGCCCTTCCCTTTACATTTCACACACCATAAGACGGTCATAATCAAACCGGAACGCAAACCACAGCTCGACGTCACCTACGTTGAACAAGATGATGATAATGCTTAAATAAAGACAAACTGATACAACGTACAACGTCTCTCTCTCTCTCTCTCTCTCTCTCTCTCTCTCTCTCTCTCTCTCTCTTTAATGCCACTCCACTATAACGCCCCCACTCCCCCAATAAAATTACACCATCTTCCCGTAGGGGAATCCTGACTAGTATGGGAAACAGCCATGGGGTCAACGCAATTTCCCATTCCGAAGTTCCGGTAAGTTAAAAGTTTGGTATTTGCCATGTTAACCAAACCGTAAATATAACGTAGCTACGTACCTCAACCTCACGGAAACGACGAACTGAAAACTAATGGGCACTTGAATCGACCCTTGACTTGCTTCGCATAATACTCAGGGTTCTCCTACGGGAAGATGGTGTAATTTTTTTACCTTCCGACCGATTTGGCAGTAATGAAATTATTGTAATTAAATTACTTTTTGCTGTAATGAGTGATGTCATGAATTAGCTTTGAGTGTTGGTCTTTTAGTATTGTAATAAATTACTTCAGGCCAGTAATTTCAGGGAAATTACTAATCACTTTCCCAATTACTTTTGACTAGGATGTAGCCTGTCCGCTTCTCTTAAGGCACAAAAAGTTGACCAAGGACAGTTGACGACGTAGAGTTCCAATGCCCAGTTCCGGTAATGCCTGGTAACAGTCAGTCTGGTTAAACAAAAACGTGCAGATTTTGTTAAGGCTTCGTTACACTAGTCACTGGTGGTATGAAGGCGCGTTTTTTTTTTCATGAGTGCAAATAAAGTGTATCTGCGTTAGTAGTGTATGAGTGAGATATTTTTGTTAAAGTAATTTCAAAGTAATATTATTAGTTTTGAAAAGTAATAGTAATGTAATGTCATTACGTTCGCACACATGTTTTTTCTAATGTAAGTTAATTACATTTTAGATCATTCTCGCGAAGTAATGAGTAATGTAATTTATTTACTTTTTAGACATAATTTTACCATATCTGCCTTCCGCTTCCGGCGAATGCAGCTGCTCAGGCTCCTGCATGGGTACTACCTCGCGCGTTGTATTGGTTTTAGGTGATAGTAGGCTTTGTAAAACTTCCTGTGAGGACTCCCTTTTATGAATTCTGAAACGAAGCTCTACTGAAACTCAAACGATGGCGGCTCCATGTTTTATTTGTGTCGTAAACATCACAAATTTCTCCTCTGCTTGTATTGCTGAAGCTAAATCGTCCTCGTCGTAGCGAGGCATATCCTCGTGTTCTTTAGGATTGCCTTTTATTGCAATGGTCGATGCAACGCCGGTGTTGGCTGCCATCTGCAGTGCTTGCGTTCGTACTCATATTTCACATTCTCTATATAAGGAGCCTGGGCTGTAACGACGGCTTGTTCTCTTAGAAGACCACAGTGACGTTACCCGACGGATATGTTTCACCGTCGTCTGTTTGTCTGGTAGGGTCTACAAGTCCTTGCCCATGTCACCCGTTGCGTTAAACGCAACGGGTTACTGTATCACCGCTTAAGAGCAGTTGTTCTCTGGAGGCCCTCTTCGCATCACGTGATCACATGTGGATGCTTCTGACGTTGTGGTGTATGAAAAGGTTGTCAACAAATTGACGCTTTGTTTCCTCTCCGTGATGTCAAAGCCTCTGTGTGCTACATAGGAGAAGGCCGCGCGGTGGCGGGCCGTCACCCATAAATGGCTTCCAGACTTTTATACCTAAATTGGCTCACGTTTAAAAAATTGAACCTGCGGCGCATCAAAGAATTTGCGATGTCGATGTATATATGCGGTACCGGGTAAGGTCGTTTCAAGGGGTTGGCAGGTTAACGCCGTTCAAAGCGGCTGTGAATTGTTGAGGGTGCTTTGGCGTGTTTAAGTGCACTGGTTGGGGGCGAATTGTGCAAGGGCAGCTTCGGGGAGTTCAAGGCAGAGCTCCGGCGCTTGAGGTCGGGGCACATATTTTCTCAGTAAGCCAACCAGTCAAGGGAATTTCACTGAATTTCACAAGGGTCAAGAAGGTAAATTATTTTTTTTCTGTTCCATACAGTGCGCCATCCATGCTGTTGAGCTTGTCAATGTACTCTTGAAGGTCGTGAAGATTAGGTATTGCGGCTTCCTTAAGATCTAGCGTTGAACCCCTGCCCCGGTTCAACGCTAGCCGAAAACTATGTGGACATCTCCTGCCAGCCCGCCTCCGATCCAGACAACGAAAACAACTCGCCCTCAAGCCCACCACTTCTAGCCCTCTCCCTGCTTTCCGCCTGGCCACGGAGCGCTACTTCCTGCGCGGGACACTCCCTACCGCTATTTAGGCAGCCCCCCTGCCGGACCCACTTGGGGCACGCCACCGGACTGAGCGTGGTCATGAAGCCGTCTTTGCTTGCGCAGGTTAGTTACCTACCTTGTGGTAGATGTGTATTTTCTAGCGACCGAATTTTAATCGCGGTGTCGTGCCCCACCGACACATTTTATGACACTCGAAAACTGCTGTACCAATCTCTCAGTTCATCCTGTGTCAATGCTCACATTACTCTTCTTTTACTTGCCCTTTCTGGGGACGTTGAACTGAACCCTGGCCCCGACAATGCAACTCCGACTCCTGTGACCCTTGAGTTCATTGCAAGCACCCTATCACGCCTTGAAATTTCGCAAAACACTGTTTTGTCTGAGCTAGCCATAATTCGTGCCGCTCAGTCCCCCAGTGAAAACCAGGTTGGTCGCCTATTCACCCGCGTTGACGAACTTGAAAAAAAAATATTCCCTCGCACTTCCCAGAGGGGGAGAGTGTGTAAGTGCGAATGCGCGGTTGTTGATTGCGCGATTACGGTGGATATCGTGATCTTGGAGTGGAGAGGAGGCGCCCAACACCCGCAGTCACTGAGCGGAGAGAGGAGGAGGAGAGTAGCGCCCGCCGTTACGGCGAGGGCTACACGAGCGCCCTCACGCGTCGGAATGCGGAGCGCCCGCTACGCGAGCGAGAGCTCTACCGCCCGAAGTGGAGAGGAGGCGCCCAACACCCGCAGTCATGAGCGGAGAGAGGAGGAGGAGAGTAGCGCGCGCCCATCTCCCCCCGTTGCTAGGGAAGACGAGGAGTAAGACGAGGAGCGCGCGCACCCGCAGCTGTTGCTATACGGACGACGGCGGCGGGCGATTCAGGCTCGCTTAAGAAGTGCATTCGCACTTAATAGTCGAAGCTATTAAACCAGGTCCCCGGATATCTGACCCGAGCAGCAAACTTCGCAGTAGCAAAAATCGCCTTCGCAGGGATAACCTACTCTTTTTCGGTAATGAAGTTGTACGCGACGAAACTTGGGAAATATCGGAATTGCGGGTTATTTCTCTCTGTGCAGACAAACTTGACATTCCTATTACAAAAGAGAACATCGAACGAGCACACAGGCTCGGGCGTTTTCAGGATGGTAAGAACCACCCAATCATTGTTAAGCTTCCGCGGTTTAAAGTTAAAGGTAGCATTCTGTCAGCCGGGGCAAAACTTAAAGGTTCACAAATTTCTATCCATGAGGATTTTTCGTCGGGCGTTCGGCTTGCAAGGAACAAGTTGTACGCGTATGCAAAACAAAGCGATTTCTCCAGTTTTAAGATGAGATTTGATAAGCTACAGATGAACGGAAAGCAATTTTGTTACGATGCACAATCAGATTCCGTCTTGGAAGTTAAATCCTAGCCATCACAGCAGGCCTGCCCGACCCAACTTTCCCTTCCCCAGCAGCCGCTGCTAACCCCAATTCATGCATCACCCAAACACACACTATCAGTCATTATGGCTAACGTTCGCAGCTACATGTCGAAAAAAGACACCGTGGAATCCATTCTCGATGACAACAACACAGACATGGCCATCTTCACTGAGTCTTGGTTATCTCCTGACATCAACGACACTGAGCTACTGCAAGCCAACTCCCCCTACACTGCTTTCCGATGCGACAGAAATGGACGAAAGGGTGGTGTGGTCCTTGTATTCACGAAAAGCAACATTCATTTCTACCAGCTCCCCAACAATTCAACATCATCATCATCATCATCATCCTCACCAGCCTATCTACGCCCACTGCAGGGCAAAGGCCTCTCCCCAATAATCTCCAATTACCTCGGTCCTGTGCCAACTGTGACCAATTTGTCCCCGCAAACTTCTTGATCTCATCTGCCCATCTAACTTTCTGCCGCCCCCTGCAGCGCTTGCCTTCTCTAGGGATCCACTCTGTTACCCTTAATGACCAGCGGTTATCTTGTCTTCGCATTACATGCCCTGCCCACGTCCGTTTCTTCTTCTTAATTTCTACTAATATGTCTTCAACACCAGTTTGCTCCCTGACCCACTCCGCTCTCTTCTTGTCCGTTAATGTTACACCTATCATTTTCCGCTCCATTGCCCGCTGAGTCGTTCTCAATTTAAGTTGAACCCTCTTAGTAAGCCTCCAAGTTTCGGCCCCGTAGGTGAGTACTGGTAAGATACAGCTGTCATACCCTTTCTTCTTCAGCGACAATGGTAGGCTGCTATTCATTATCTGAGAATATCTGCCATATGCACCCCACCCCATTCTGATCCTTCTAATTATCTCTGCCTCATGGTTGGGATCCGGGGTCACAACTTGGCCTAAGTATATATATTCGCTTACCACTTCCACTGCCTCGCCATCTATCTCAAACTGTTGTGCTGTCCCCAGGTTATTGATCATTACTTTACTTTTCTGCATATTAATTTTCAGTCCCATGGTTCTACTCTGTTCGCCCAGTGCGGAAAGCATGCTTTGAGATTCGTCCGCCGAGTTACTTAGCTAGGCCACGTGATTAGCAAATCTGAGGTTACTGAGGTATTCTCCATTAACCCTTACTCCCACCTGTTCCTAATCCAACGTTCTGAATACTTCTTGTAAGCATGCTGTAAATAACATTCCGCCCTTAAAGAGGAAGCCGAGCTTACGACACCGGAAGCCAGCGACAACCTTACACGCATTATCACGGAGTGTGCAGTGGAAGTCGGGGGCACTATGGCTAGACAGGATACTGGTAAACTTTCTCATGAGACGAAAGATCTAATCAGGAGACGGCAAACCATGAGAATCTCTACCGCAGTTGACAGAAAAAACTAGCCGAGCTCTCGAAGTTAATCAATAAGCGTAAGACAGCTGACATACGGAAGTATAATATGGAGAGGATCGAATACGCTGTAAATAACGGAGGTAGCCTGAAAGCAGTGAAGAGACGTCTTGGCGCGGGGAAAAATCAGATGTATGCACTTAAGGATAAGCAAGGCAATGTCATCACAAATAGGGATAAAATAGTCACAGTGGCCGAGGAGTTCTACAGGGATCTGTACAGTAGCCGGGACATCCAGGATAATGCCGAACGAGACAGTAGTTCAGAGGAGATAGACATCCCACCAGTAACGACCGAAGAAGTAAGGAAGGCTTTGAAAGAAATGAAAGGGGGCAAAGCACCTGGTGAGGATCAGATAACAGCAGACCTCTTGAAGGATGACCGCGAAATTGTACTTGAAAAACTGGCAAACCTGTATACGCAATGCCTAATGACCGCAATGGTACCGGAATCTTGGAAAAACGCGAACATCATCTTAATCCATAAGAAAGGCGACATGAACGACTTGAAAAATTACAGGCCGATCAGCTTACTGTCAGTCGTCTACAAGGTATTTACCAAGGTAATCGCTAACCGAATCTCTGCAACCTTAGATTTCAGTCAACCTAAAGAACAAGCAGGGTTCCGTAAAGGTTATTCAACAATTGACCATATTCACACGATCAATCAGGTGATAGAGAAGTGCGCTGAGTATACTGAACCCCTATATATAGCCTTTATAGATTATTAGAAAGTATTTGACTCGGTCGAAACCCTAGCAGTCATTCAGGCATTACGGAACCAGGGGGTAGATGAGCATTATGTAAGAATACTAGAGGATATCTATAATGGGGCTACAGCTACCATCATCCTCCATAGGGAGAGCAGTAAAATACCTATAAGGAAGGGTGTCAGACAAGGAGACACAAGCTCCCCAACAATTCTGCCCACGAAATCCTTTGTGTGCACTTTTCCGTGCCGTCTCGCACATACGTACTGATATCTTGTTATCGCCCGCCAGATTCGGACTCTTCCTTCACCAATGAACTTCACTCCGTCCTCTTAGATATAACCTTTAAATTTCCCCGTGCCAGCTACATTCTTTGTGGGGATTTCAACTTTCCGGAAATAAACTGGGTCAATCTAACAGCATCATCGCGCCAGTCAAAAGACTTCCTTGACCTAGCACAAAACTTCAACCTTACGCAAACCGTAAATTTTCCAACCCGTGGCACAAACACTCTTGACCTGGTTTTGACTTCTCACCCCGAAAAAAATTGAGTCGTTATCTCCCGTAGACGGGCTGAGTGATCACAGTATTGTTCTATTTAATTTGAATATTTCCGCTCCAATTAGACAGCGTTCAATAAAATTAATTCGAGACAACAGTAACGCTGACATTTCTAGAATTAACAGTGAGCTTAAAACCTTCTTTGAATATCTAAAAGAAACTGCTTATACAAGGTCTGTAGATGAAAACTGGCGTTTGTACAAACAAAAACTACTCAGCCTAATTAGTAATTACGTACCCCTCGTTTGCATCCGTGGTGAAATGGGAAGGCCCTGGTACACAAATCTGTTAAAAAAACTAGCTCAAATAAAAAGCGCCTCTTCAAAGTGGCAAAAAAATTTGGTACTGCCCCGAAATGGAAGAACTACTTCAACTGCTTGCGAGAGTACAAAGGCCTCTTGAAGCGCTCAAAGAAAAAATTCTTTCACCAGGACCTTCTTGATATCCTCCATGGTAATCCCAATAAATTCTGGAAAATACTCACTCCCAACATTCATCAGTCGCATAACATCACCTTAACCAATTCTGATTGGTCACACGTCCCAGTCGCAAAACGCTCTGACGTCCTAAATTCCTATTTTTCTTCCATTTTTACGTGTGAACCTTCGACCAACATTCCAGCCTTACCAAGATTGGACTTCACTGACATGCCTGCCATTGAAGCAACTGCTGAAGGTATCATGAACCTAATGAGAAAGCTTAAAATTTCTAGCTCCCTCGGACCTGACAACATACCAGTGAAAATACTAAGAGCTACCGACGTCATCTCCAGCCAGATCTTACAAATAATTTTTACCCAGTCCATACGCGAGGGTACTCTGCCGAAAGACTGGAAAATAAACAAAGTATTCCCTGTTTTCAAGTGTGGCAAGCGCTTCGACCCAACCAATTATCGCCCGATCTCACTTACATGTATTGCCTATAAACTTTTCGAACATATCATATATTCGCACATAGCTAACCACCTAGAGAGAAATTCTTTTTTCTTCAGCAATCAGCATGGCTTCCGTCCAGGCCTGTCATGTGAGACTCAACTTTTTGAATTCACCACAGACCTTCACCTAAACTTAGATTCTTCATTCCAGACAGACGTCATTTACTTAGATTTTTCAAAGGCCTTTGACTGCGTACCCCATAAACGACTAGTGTCCAAACTTTCGTGTCTTCATCTCGACCCGCTAATCCTATCATGGATCACCTGTTTCCTAACAGATCGCGTTCAGTTCACTTGTGTTGGAGATCGCTGCTCAGAAACTACCAAAGTAATATCCGGGGTTCCTCAGGGATCAGTACTCGGTCCACTTCTGTTCCTTATATTTATAAACGACCTCCCAACTGGCATTTCATCTCCAATCCGTCTTTTTGCCGATGATTGTGTAATTTACAGCCGTGTCACAACAAGCGACGACCAATCCGTCCTCCAAAAGGACCTAGCCTTAATTGCCAAATGGTGCTCACGCTGGATGATGAGTCTAAATGTTAGTAAATGTAAGTTTATGCATGTGGCCCGGAAGCGCTCCATAACTACATTCCCATACTGCTTAGGTACAGTTAATCTATCTGAGGTCCATAGCTACCGCTACCTTGGCGTTACC
This sequence comes from Haemaphysalis longicornis, assembly GCF_048455015.1. Lineage (NCBI taxonomy): Eukaryota > Metazoa > Arthropoda > Arachnida > Ixodida > Ixodidae > Haemaphysalis > Haemaphysalis longicornis. Next base: position 7,345,142 of record NW_027526445.1, read on the forward strand.
ATCACTAACAAACTAAACTGGTCGAACCACATTCTAAAACTAACAGCCGATGCCTCGAAGTCCCTGAACTACCTTAGAAGATCTTTATACCTGTCCCCTCCATCGATCCGTAAAATAGCATATGAGACATTCATCCGCACCAAACTGGAATATGCCTCCTCCATTTGGAACCCGCACCAAACGTACCTGGCTGATATACTAGAAGCTGTCCAAAACCACGCTGCCCGTTTCATCTCATCCAAATATGGCCACACTACCAGTGTCACCAACTTAAAAGCATCTGTCGGACGGCCCCTCTTAGCATCAAGACGTAAAATCTCACTTCTCTGCCTATTCCATAAATTGTATTATTACTTCCCTGACCTTCGTTCTACGCTTTTATTTCCACCCGTGCGCTCATCACATCGCCTCTTCAACTCTATGAGCATTCAGAGACTTCATGGTTCTACCAACGCTTTGAACAAATCTTTCCTTCCCGTAGCAATAGAACAATCGAACTCCCTACCAGAATCTGTCGTTGCCGAGCATAACCCTTCGAAATTCCGTGAGTTACTAAGCTCCTATATCCTTAATTACCCTACAATATTCTGTTTCTCGTTACTTTTTCTACGCGTAATTTTAGCGTCCTTTCCAACTGCTTTTACCTCTGGTTGCTTCTTTTCATGTCTGAAAAAATATAATTACTCCCCCTGCGTTCCGATTCCGGCAGGGCTCCTTCTTCAGAGGTGACACGGCTTACATTGCAACGCCGCCTTGCAACCCTTCGCCGCTGCCGGCCCTCCACGAACCCCGCCCTGCGGAACGCAGCTCGTCTGTTTACACAAACTGGGGACTTCCTTGCGAGCCATTGCGGCTCCGTGGGGTTCGCTGTAAAGGCACTTCCTCCAGTTCGCCCCTTTTTCGAAGATGGCAGTTCCGGCAAGGTCAGCTTTTTGGTCTGCTGCCCCGCATTGTTCGGAGACGGGGGCTGCGTTCCTTGACCTGTCTGCGGTCGTCGTTCTTGCCCTGCCTTGTCCTCGCGGGAATATTTTAGGGTACTGAGCGCAAAGAGTGGGGAACTCTACTCCGAGTGCTTTGCCCATTGTTGCATGGTCCTTAGGGCAAGGGGATTAGCCGGCCCACTGACGCCAAACGCTTGTGACCGTGTGAGAGTACTCAGGCCGGCAGGCCGGCGCCCTTCTGGCTCCTCGTTCGTAGGGCATTGGCACGCGTTTCAAATGCCATACGGTTGACTCCGTCAGTCAGTTCATTGCTCTTTCTAGCTGTTTTTTTTTTCGGCGGACTAGGGAAACTTTGACTTCTTGAAATTGCTCACCTCTCTCCCTCCCCCTTCTCTCTTTTCATTTCTTTTTTCATTCCTGTTTGTCTTCACTTTCTTTACACGAATGTATGTCGGAATTGTTTCTGTTTTACTGTCCTAATTCTTGCTATGTGCGTGCTGTTATTTTGCCCCCCCCCTTATGTAATACCCCGCAAAGGGCCTTTAAGGGTACAATAAATGATGATGATGATGATGATCTATCACTGCCATTAACAGTATTTAACTTCCCCGCGATTGTGGCGTTCCGTTCTGATTGCGAACCTACGGTATGTCATCAATGAGCAGTCGGGGCCCACCACGCCATCCTGAGGCTGAGCATGGGCCTAGCAAAATAACAGCGGTCAAAACAAGGGTCAAAATAAGAAGCTTCTTTGTATCTCAAGTCTGGGTGACGTCGGTGGTCTCCTTCGTAGCACGCGATCATCCCGCTTTAAACGACAACAAAATTTACCGGAAGAACCACGCACGAAACACAGGGGCCATGGCTCCCCGTAACGGAGATAACGTTTTTTGACAAAGCAAGTTTATTCATGACGATAATTACAATTGGTGGTGCATATCCAAAGGGAAATTTACCAACCTCACAGCAGTTCTCTTCCACTTGTAAAACGCACGCACGCACACACACACACACACAACACAGTCACACACACAAACACACACAGATATATATATATATATATATATATATATATATATCAGGGTGTCGAACCGGAACCGAACCGAACCGAAAACCGGAACCGAACCGGTATTTTTGCCGGAACTGAACCCGAACCCGAACCATTATTTTTTGAGCCGGCTGAACCCGAACCGGAACTGAACCGAAAAAAGAAATAACGGTTTCCGGTTCTCGACAAAACGGTTCGACCATCCCGTTATTGATAACGGGTGGTAAGTGTCATTAGGGGCTTCTTTCTTTCACGCGCCATCAACTTCGCAATCTCTGGCTCACTTTTACCCGTTCAATGAATCAAAACGCTCCGAACACGCTCATCACGGTCACAACATGGTGACAATTTGATTACTTGATTGATTGTGAGGTTTGTTAATGCGCCGACGCAAGGCAGGCGAGGGGGCGCACCGCACTGGAGGGCTCAGGATTAATTTTGACCACCTGGGGATCTTTAACGTGCGCTGAAATCTCGTACACACGGGCGTTTTCGCTTTTCGCCTCCATCAGAAAAGCGGCCGCCGCGGCCGGAAATCGAACCCGCGTCTTTCGGCTCAGCAGCACAACGCCATAGCCACAACATGGTGAAATGACTGCACACCAATATAGCAATTAAGGTTCTTAATTGCAATGGTATGTTGCTGATGGTCGAGCAAGCAGGGTGCAAGGCTGGGAAGAAGAAATGTCAAACTCTTGGCAGCCTGCACGATGTTTGAAGCACCGAATTCACCCTTCCCGCGGTCGCCGGTGCGCCTGCCACCACGCCCCCACAAGGGGCCTTAAAAGGCTCAATAAAACGTTTGTCGCTCTCTCTTTCTCCCTCATTGGGACAGTGCAAGTGCAATCAGTCCAGGAGATTGTTGCACTGTGTACCAGCCAAGGTTCAAGCCCTACATTTGCCTATGCCTATTTACAGCAGCTAAAGAGTGTTGAAATTTTTGCTTTTAGGTACATGCATAATCACAAGAATTAAAACAGCGCCACTAACGGGACGCACGAAGAAAGAGACGCACATATGTTTGTTATTGGTTCGAGACATCGGCTTTATACAAGCGAGGCGAACCTCACGAAACGAGGAAGAGGGGAAAATAGGGCGAAGGGGCCGGAGAAATAAGATTCTTAAACGTACTGCACGGGGAAAGAGAACATTGATTGATTATGAGGTTTAACGCGCCGACGCTACACAGGTGATGAGGCGCGGCCCAGTGGAAGGCTCCGGATGAATTTTGAACACCTGGGGATCTTTAGCGAGCGCCGAAACCTCGAACACACGGGCGTTTTCGCTTTTCGCCTCCATCAGAAAAGCGGCCGCCACGGCCGGGAATGGAAACCGCGTTTTTGAGGCTTAGCAGCACGACGTCTTAGCCACTGAGCCACCGCGGCGGGTGAGGTAAGCGAAGATACGTGTCTATTCGAAATTCTAGAGACTGTGTTCTTTCGAATTGACAGGTGTGCCCAGCGTTGGGCACTGTACGTTTGGTTTCGCTGATTTCCACTAGCGTCTTTGGTAGTCTCTTGTACAGGTAAAGCTGCTCTTCACAGGCGAATAAAACGCCATGTTGTGTGCGCGGGCGTGTGTTTGCGCGCTTTACGTGGAAGTTTTCTTTGTTGATTGTTTTGCAGGCAGCATTCGCTCTTGATTGTCGCAGTAAGCCCGATAACGAAGGGGCCGCGGCCCCTGGTCGGCGATATTTTTCCGCCGTGTCATCTTACATGCTTGGCCAAGGATCCTAAATGGACCATGAAAACAAAGCCCTACCTTGCCTTATTTGAAAGATCTGCCTTTGGTGACTCGTTAAGGAAGTTGTTTTTACAAGAAGTGGTGAGAAACACCGAAAAAACTTTCAAATTTTCTGCCACCCAGCATCAGCAGTGACGTAACAAGGAAGTAATTCAAGCAAAATGGGCAATGTCTTAAGTCATTATTAGCATCTAAGCAGTACAATAAAACGACGCAAGGGGCACCAATAAATAACACACTCATGTCTCTTGGCGGCGGCTTTGTGTAGTCTCTAGGATGACAGTAGGGGGGTGAAAAAGAGGCTGGTACATTTTCTGTTACACCTGGCCAATATTTTCAAATTTGACAGTAGTATTGCAGCTCATTTTCAAAAAACCACTAGTTCGAGTGAACAGAAAAAGTACTTCAGTTTTGATGAATTTAAAGTATACAAAACTGATTTTTCACGCCTTGCTAATAATTCAGTTCTGAACCGGTTCACGAACCGGTTCAACACTCCGAACCGGTTCGCGAACCGGTTCGTGGATAGAATTAGTCGAACCGGAACTGAACCGGAACAAAATAAATTTACCTGAACCCGAACCGTAACCGAACCCGTATTTTTTCGGTTCGACACACTGATATATATATATATATATATATATATATATATATATATATATATATATACATACAGGTGAGGAAGACCTGTCTCAGGTCGAAACGTTGGAAATAAAGTCTCCGAAGAGCGTACTTCTACTTTGTGCGTATTCCTGCAGCAACTAAGGACTCCACTTCACGACTATATATATATATATATATATATATATATATATATATATATATATATATATATATATATATATATATATATATATATATATATATATATATATTTATATGTATGTATAAATAAACAACAGGCATGCAGGCGATGGGGCCGAAGGCGTGGTGAACACAAAGAAAGGAACCTCGGTAACAACAACAGCGGAGGGTTTAATTCGACGTTTCGGACAGGGATCGTCATTAATCAAGAGTAATATCTTACAGAATGAAAGTGGTTTATATAGAGTTCAAGCACCTGAGGTTCCGGGGGCGGTGACATATGTTTAAAATTGAAAGCGAGGAGGAAGAGACCAAAGCGAATTGAATCATGAGAGAGAGAGCCAGCAATAAGAAAGCACAATCTAGGAAATCAAAAATGAGAGAGGGTGAAGGAAAGAGGAGAGTAATTGGGAAATAAATTGAAAGAGAAAGGTAGCGGTGGGGACAGGCAAACTAAAAAATTCTAAAGAACCGAGAGGACACGACAGACAGAAGCTGAGGAGCGATAGGGGACACATAATTGTGTGGTCGATGGGAGGGGGCGGATGTGGGCGAGTTGTAAACGGCCGCGGTCAGCGCCGGCGAACAATATGCAATGTCATACGTGAGCGCGCTTCCAAGACGCCCGCGCGTCGGGCGCGGGTTTTTGCCTACTTCAAAGACATTCCCCCATCCACTTCCCTCCACCCTTCCTGCCTAGTTCGCACCAGAGCCAAAGCCGTAATGTGAGCCGTAATGTGTCCACGTGTCGGAGAAACCTGGAAAGAAGACCGGCCGCCCCCATTAACGCCGGTGACAACAGGGCTAAGCTGTCGAAAAGTCTGAATGAGAGCGATGGTGTCTTATTAGGGAGACATGAATCTTCTTGCCGGAGAGGCAAGGTTGGCAGCCGCAGCGAGCTGTAACCATACCGGTCAGCGTCAGCTCCCAGGGCGCAGCAGTACGCATGCGAGCGCGCGCTTTGAAGCTCCCCGCACGCAGAGGGCACGTGTTTTCATATGCCTCAAAGACGAACGCCCGTGCCCCCTCGTCCACATTTCGCCGAGGCTGGCTCCAAAGACATAAGCTGTCTGCCTGTTGGGGAAATCTGGGAAGCAGATGCACGGGAGCCCCAAACGCCGCCAAACAAAAGCCTGCTTAGTCGCACGGCGACAGGGGGTTAAGCTGTCGCAAAGTCAAAGTACCACTGATGAGTTATGAGAAAGTAGGCAAGAACCACCTCGCATGGTGAGACAGCGAAAACAGTAAAAGGAAGGGGGTACAGGCGTTCAAAGATAAACAGCAATGCAAGGAAAACTGAAAAAAGAAGAAAAGTCAATAACGGTTGGAACAAATGTTCTCACATTTTTAAAATGGCTGAAGTTGTTGCCAGAGCCCCTAAATTCTAAGACCAAGTTGAGACCTTCATATGATTCGTGTTGTTTTAAAAACAAACGTTCGTGGTGTTTCTGGCACTAGCAATGTTAATTATTTAAAGACTGACACACAGACTCTTCTAAAAGAGAAAGTAAAAGTGTAAAACCAAGAAAATGGGTAGGAGTGAACACGCAGGACGAGAAAGGAGAGGAGGAAGAAAAACTAGAAAAACGGAAAAAACATGAGCAAAGTAGAGAGGAAGGAAAAACGGCGGTAAAAAGTGGGAAAAAATTCACTCAACAAATGCTCACGCGTACATGTGATTTCGAGAGTCCGGTTCCGGCTACATGCACAGTGCCACCGATACGGTTAGTTAGATGACAATGTTTTAATGCCTGCAAGTGTGCTTGGGTCCTCATTTATACCTTTTTTAATTGTGTTGAATCGGTATATGAGGAATGATTCCCGTTCTTCTCGTTTCCGGTTTGACTTGAACCCCGTTTCTAAGAGCGTGATGCTTATTTTATCGAAAGAATGATCTGGCAGGCTCACGTGTTTGGAGAGGGGCAGGGTCGGGCGAGTTTTTGCGTACGCTTTGTGGTTATTTAACCGGAGCCTGAAGGAGCTCCCTGTTTGCCCTACATATTGCATTGCACAGACATTGCATTCAAGCCAATAAATCACTTTGGAAGTGTCACCCGTCAAGTTTCCGCGAATTTTTAAAGAGTACTCTGAGTTGGAGCTTGGGGCAGTGCTTGTCTGCTGGATTGTCTTGCAGACAAGCCACCGCGGTTTCAGGCTTGGCCGGAATTCATTATGCGGGGACAAATGAATCTGCTCTTGAGTTCACGAGTGTGTCTTTAAGGTTCCGGGATCGTGGGTAGACGACACCGGGAGCGGACGGAAACGCCCGTTTGAGGCGTTCACTTTGTTCGAGAAAACTGTAGTGTCGTTTCAAGATGTTCTTTGCGTTAGGAAAATTGGCGCTATACGTCAAGCATAGGTTGGTTCGTTGGAGGTCACGTTGTGGGGGACGGTTCGCAATTAGGTCAAGGCGGTTGAGAGCTTCGGCTTTTTTTATGGCGTCATCAGTTCCTCGTGTTGGGTACCCTTGCTCCTCCAGCACGGTTTTTAAATTTTTTGCGTTGGTAGTGAAATCTTTCGCTTTCGGTCAGATTCGTTTGAAACAGTGGGCATGGCTATGAGGAATGCTATTATTAGAATGACGTGGGCGGTCGCTTTGTAATATATTGCTGGCGATCCGTTGGCTTCCAATACAGCTTTGTCGAGAGTTCCCCATTTAGATTTTCACTGTCACATCCAGGATATTTATGCTAACTTGAGAGTAGGTGTAGGTACAATTAATGTTCGGGTGTGGCGAGTTTTAAGAATCGATGAATTGAAGGAGCTCATCCTCGGTATAGGTCCAAAAAGAAGATATGATCAATGTACCACTTGTACAGAAGGGGTTTTAAGTGGGATTCAGACAGGATGGTGGCCACCAACTGTCTCATAAAAAAATTGGCGTAGCTTGGTGCTATCTTGGTTTGGTTCCCATAGTGGTTCCGCTAACTTCCCAAAAGTACTCATTGTTGAATTCAAATTAATTTAGTTCTAAGACGAGGGCCGCTAACCTGGCAACTACATGACAGTCTGGGATGTCTGGCTGTTTATGGAGCGCATACATGCTGGTTAGTGCGGCTATGCCTTCGTCATGGGGGATGTTTGTGTTAAGGGAAGATACGTCACTGATTACCAGGTACGAGCCCTCTGGTACACGAAGATCCGAAATCACTCTGACGAAATCTGTGGTGCCCTTTATGTACGAGTCCTGGACGCTAGGAATGTGACTTATTAGCTTGTCCAAGAACCCCCATGTGGGTTAGGTGATTGTACTAATGCAAAATATGATTGGGCACCCTGGGCTGCCAGTTTTATGAATCTTAGGAAGCATGTAAATCGGCCCGGACTGGGTTGGACTGGTCGCATTAAATTGTGCTCACTGGAGGTGATTTTTCCCCTCCCAAGAGATGGTTTTATACTATACTGACGATTTTGGTGTGCTCAATCGTGGGGTCCCCCGCAAGGCGCTTATAAAAGTTTGAATCATGAAGTTGCCAGTGCCCTTCTCGCATGTAATCTACCGTATTCATGATTACAACCGCTCCTTTAACGGCAGGCTTAATTGTTATGTCAGTCCTATTTTCCAAACTCTTCAAGCACGCTTTCCCGGAGCTTGCTAAATTATGCCGTTTATCTTTGGGAATTTCATATTCACGCATGACATCTTTTTGCACAGCGGCGATGTAGAAATTCAGGAACTCGTCACACGTTGTGTGCTTGGCATCCACTCCCTGTTTGGGCGTGTATGCGCATTTTAGACGTTAGGAAGCCTATCTAAAAAGTATTCTGATAGTCCTAAATTTCTTGCAAAAATTGTCTGGGTCTTGAAGTAACTGCAACTAATTAAAGGAGCCTGTATTGGGACAAAAGTTCAGCCCCTTCGAGAGTAGTTTTGTTTCATCAGGTCACAGGGCAGTATTAGATAAGTTTACGATGGCGGTGCCACGTGGTTCTGTAGTAGGTTGGTTATACACCAAGCGGGACAGTGGTTGAGGGTTGGGGCTATAACTGAAAGGCGACATATATGGCAAATTAGGGTTGGGAACATTATCTCGCCTGAGTTTGGAAATTTTTGTGTCTACCAGGGGACGGTGCTTAGTTTTTTCGAACTTCCCTAAGGAGTATATTTCGTCTTGTGACAGGGGCCCGTTGGAGCGAATAAGCACTAAACATTGGGCAGTTAGCTCTTTCGCCTGGTTTTCACTATGATTGATGGCAATTTTCACAAGCCCGAGAAAAGCACTTAAGAGAACATTCTCCCATGCTAGTCGGTCGTGATGATCAAGGTTCGTTATGGCGGGCGCGTCAGAAAGCGTGATACTTTTATGGGTTACACCAGCTTTTAGGTACTTTTGGAGCGTTGATTTATGAAGACCATGTCTAACTCATTGATCACATAGTTTTCTTATTTTTAGGAATGTGGCGCTGTAGAATGGAGGTGCACAACCGGACTCACCATTAACATATCAATCAGTCCTAATGCGGGGACCCGGTGTGGCCGGATGGCGTAGGTTATCGGTTGTCATTATTGAGCGGCGTTGTTGCACAGGTGTTCCGTGCGTCATGCTCTGGGCGATTGTCGGAAACTCGATGTCGATGTTTTAAGCCCGAACTTCGTTTCCGTTTTCAGCTCTTTTCAACTGTTGTTAGCCAGAACTCCGCCAGTTTTCAGCCAGTTTTTCTTGCATTGCTCTTTCTGTTTGAAGACTTGTACCCCCTTCCTTTTATTACATTCGCTGCCTCACCATGCGCGGTGATTCTTGCCTACCCTCTCATAACTCATCAGTCCTGCTTTGACTTTCAAACAGCTTAACCCCCTGTCGCCCGTACGACTGGGCGGCTTCTGTTCGGCGGCGTTTGGGGCTCCCGTGCATCTGCTTCCCAGATTTCTTCAACACGCAGACAACCTATGTCTTCGGCGCCGGCCGCGGCGAAAAGTGGATGAGAGGGCCCGGAGATTCGTCTTTGAGGCCGACGAAAACACGCGCCCTCTGTGTGCCGGGAGCTTCAAAGCGCGCGCTCGCATGCGTCCTGCTCCGCTCTGGGAGCCGACGCTGATCGGGATGATTACATATCGCCGTTGCTGTCAACCTTACCTCTCCGGCAAGGCCATTCATGTCTCCCTACTCAGACGCCATCACTCTCATTCTGATTTTTCGACAGCTTAGCCCGTTTCTCTCCGGCGCTACTGGGGGTGGCATGTCTTCTACCCAGGTTTCTCGGACACGTGGACACCTTACGGCTCACCTTACGGCTTTGGCACTGACGCGAACTAAGCAGGAAGAGTGGAAAAAAGTGGATGGGGGAACGTCTTTGAGGCAAACAAATACCCACGCCTCCCACACGAGAGTCTTGGAAGCGCGCTCACGTATGACATTGCATATTGTTCGCCGGCGCTGACCGCGGGCGTTTACAACTCACCCCCCTGTCTACCACGCAATTACACAAATTTAGTTGGGCGCGCGCTCCGGCCGAGCGTGCGCCCCGGCGGGGCAGGTTACGACCACGCATGCGTAGTACTCTGCGTTAACGGCCCGGCGACGTGGTGCTACGCACACAACGGCTGGGAGCGTATGCTCTGGGTCGCTTGCGGGGCGCTGCGGACCTCCGGGAAGACCTGTTTGGAGACGCCATTAAAATGGCTGCTGCATCGACGGCTTCTGCAGGAAGTAGCGCGGTTGCAGGTGTAGCGACTGAAAATGCGCCTGCTCGAGTTTATTTTTTCGTGAGCAATGACCTGAGCTTGCTAAGGCACGTCCAGACGAGCGATCCTTTTAGGGATCCCGCTCAGTGGACGAAAATCGCTGAGCGGCTCAGCAGCGACACCGGAAAGCCGTTCGCGGCGCGAGCGGTGCTCGACCGCTGCCAAAATCTGTTGGCTCTGTACGCTGCCAACGACCGCAAGAATCTGCGAAAGTAAGTTGTTTATAGTGGCATGCTCAATGCTCCGCAAACGTTTGCTTGCTGATTAGCAGAGGTGTTACTTTATCCGGCGTTTTCTTCCTATATGTAGGTGGGCACGGAGGTGGAGTACAACGAGAGGGACCACATCCTCCAAGACCTCATTTGCCTCGCCGACGGCACCAACTTTACATATAAGGTTCGAGCTCACCGCCGCGCCCCCACTGCACCTCTTGGCCCCAGAATCGCGGCAGGGCCCCGAATGGCGGCCGAAGCGGCTCGTAATGATGCTGCCCATAGCATCGTCGTCCTTTGGCCGCTGGAGGAGGAAGAGAACAGCAGCTCCGGCCTTGAAACCGCCAGTCAGTACAATCTGCAACGATGCCTGGCTACTTTGCCTCCTCATCTACGAGGAGTTGCTAAAATGTTGTGCATGTGATGTATATAACAGGTGGTACAAGTATTTAAAAGGTATTTCAAGCCAGGCGAAAATTACCAGAGGATTGCAGCTTTAAATCTATTAAATATTCCACCAGTATTGTTCACTCTTGTTTTTCCAGCACAGGTTAATACTCAGAAGGGTTTATATTGTTCAATATTTCGAAATTTACAAGCAACAACAACGAAAACTCGGCTTCACCAATAGACATACGCTCTATTCTGGCTTCGCCGCACAGCATGCGCTCCGCACAGCACGCGCCTTGAGGCTGCTTATACAGGAAAGGTGCTCTCTCTCTCTATTGTGACAGCAGGTTTTTTGTGGTGCTTCAATTTGTGAAATCCTAATTTATTTTGTTCTTTTGAAATGTATTCTAAATTTTTTGCACTGAATTGTTTGTAATATTACTAAACTATCCCTTCGCCTACCAAGGAATTTGGAAAGCGTCATTGCCTAGACGCTCTTAAACTATTTGGGGTGTAAGCATAAAGCAGCCAAGCCACCGGGGAAAAACACTTTAGCCCTTCTGGTAAACTTCATGCTACTTTCACTTCATAATTTTTTTTATGCAAAGAGTGGGCTCCTGTCTTTTTTTTGCAGTATCACCGCAGAAAAGTTAAGACAAAAAAACACAGCTTGTGTTTTTATGAACAGAAATTGCATATGCATTGTTCATTTTGCATATTAAAGGCCTGTGCAAAGCAGGGGGGCCTGTTGTGTAAGGGCCATACCTGATAGTCGACTTTTTCATTCATAATAATTGTAAATCAAAATTTGAAACTCTGTAGAGGTGTCGACTTTTTGGTAATTGTCTACGAAACTTTTAGGATGTCACAGCAAGTTTACTTTAAGTATACATGCTTTTGCACGGCGATATTTACAGGTAATGTTGCGGAAACACCCACAGGGCTTTTCGCTGCGATGCATCCCACCTCGCTCGAAGAGGAGGCGTCATGTTCGAATGCCAAAAAAAATTCCCTGCATTTCCCCGAGGGGAAGAATGTGAAAGTGCGAATGCAGGAGTTGAATTTGTGCGGTTCGGTAATGTTCGCGAAAGAGAGATCACACACACACACACAACTATAAAGAAAAAAAGATGCATTTATTCACAGACACCTATTTGTGTTGTCGTTGTACTTGATTTCTAGAGCGGATCTCAGCTTTGAAATTTCGCGTCAGTACTCGTGCATTAGCCCTTCTCCCGTCCGATTCCTGGCCAATCTCCCACGTGGGTATGTGCCATGCACAGACACCTATTTGTGTTGTCGTTGTACTTGATTGCTAGAGCGGATCTCAGCTTTGCAATTTCGTGTCAGTACTCCTTTAAGCGGGTGCATTAGCCCTTCTCACTCCCGGTACCTGGCCAATCCCCCACGTGGGTATGTGCCATGTCAGCGGCCAGGCAGCGCGCGCCCATCTCCCCCCGTTGCCAAGGAAGACGAGGAGATTCCTGGCCAATCCCCCACGTGGGTATGTGCCATGTCAGCGGCCAGGCAGCGCGCACCCATCTCCCCCCGTTGCCAAGGAAGACGAGGAGCGCGCGCACCCGCTGCTGTTGGTATGTGGACGGCGGCGGAATGCGGACGGCGGCGGACGCTTCAGGCTGGCTTAAGAAGTGCATTCGCACTTAGAACGACCAGCCTGATCAGCCTCAAGCAACACCGTCCGTCAGCTCGGAAAGCTCTTGAAGTGCCCATCAAGCCACTACCTCAAGAAGCACGCCAAGGCCTCGTAAGTTGTATGTGTACATCACACGAAAACTGCCTCGTTGCTAGCATGGCACAATTTAGGCACAATCTTTCCTTCTGTAGTTTTAGCCAGAGTGAACTTCAGTTCGTTATGACAAAGTGTTTTGTTGAAAGCGGGAAGACCCTTCCAGCTCTGCATTTGGAATTGTAAAAGGCTTTTCATAAAGCAGGGATTTTTTTTTCTACGTATCGAGTGTTCATGCACTCCTCTAATCAAGTGCGATGCTTGTTTAGCTACTACCCAGAACAAGCATGCCTTGGACCCATGATCTGTAACAAAGAATCCTGGCAGTGGGTAAATGTAATTGTTGTCAATGAAAATGCTTTGTTCGCAGGGAAGAAAGGCCTCGAGGTAGACCACAAATTCCTGCTGAAACAGATGAAACACGAGGCTGAGATGCAGCGACGAGAGCACGCGATCGAATTTCGTCGGCTGGCACTTGAAGAGAGCCGGCTGGAATGGGACAAGCAGCACACGCTCTTGGAACAGCAGGTGAGAGACGAAGAGCGGAGGTGGCAGCTGGAACGCGAGGAAGAAGAGAGAAGAGCCCGTGCTGAAGAGCGTCGGACTTACGCTGCCCAGCAGCAGGCCGTCTTAAGCATCCTGGAGGGCATTCTCTCCCGATTGAATCAGTAAAAGGTAGAAAGAGCAAAGTCCTTTTTATTTACACGCACTTGCACGCAGAGTCATTTTTATTTAAACACACAGCCGAGCTGCATAAAAAAAAGGATTCAATCCTCATTGAACAGACAGGGGCTTGAGGTAATCTCGCAGGCAAGGGGGACTCAAGTTAAAATATGAGCACACGTGCCTACCATATATGCAGGTGTGGCAGTTGGACAGGGTAGTGGCAACTTTGTACATGTGGGCCACTTGCTGCAAGAGCAATTTTTGGTTTTTCTTGAAGTCCAAGAAGGCAAATTCTGCCACGACTTTGCCAAATCCCCATTCAACACACTGACGCACACAGCTCATCTTGGCAATAAACGGCTCCTGCACAGGCGTGATGTTGCAACCCCAATAGGGCTTCATTAGAAGAGGTCGCAGAGGATAAGCAGGGTCGCCGTAAATGACGAAGTCCTGGTCCTGGCCGCTAGCCGCCTCCTCCAGCTTTGCGTACATTCCACTCTCGCGAAGGATTCCTGCACAAAAGAGCAGCAGCAGCGCAAACGCAAACTATAAACAATCCCCAGTCATCCAAATTGTCGGCAACATTTAAACATGGCTCCAGAAGTATTTGTAACTGCAATGAAAAATCAGACGCACCAGACATTCCACATTCTGAGCACCAAAAGTACCAAGGCTGACTCACTTGCATCATGGTAGCTTCCTGGGTAGTGTCCATCAAGCTGGCACACAGTACCATTTGGGCACATCAACGGCTGGTATTTAACCATTTGCATTCTTTTGTGCCCCGAAAAATACAGTTGCTGGTTTCTCTTGGGTCGGCAAATTGGACGTGTCGTCCCATCAACGAACGCCCAGCAGTTGGTCAGATGAGCGCCCTTGTCTTGTACTGCCTGCGAAAAGTAGAAACAAATGACACAATATTTATACACGCAGCTCAGGTTCAGGTCTTCAGAACACAGAAACTGTGTTTTTGTAAAGTGTTTTTGTTTGTTTTTGTGTTTTGGGAGTGTTTTTGTGTTTTGGGAGTGTGGCTTGTATTGATATGGACTGCCAAATGTTGCTGAGTACGGAAACATGCCCTGGTTACAATACCGCATGCAAGGATGTCAAATATTGTTTACATTTAGGTTTTTGTCGTAATCTCCTGCGTTGACGAATATCACCCTGGCAATAATGGCGACTTCTTTGACTGCTGTCTTTGTGTTGACAAATACAACAGCGACAATCAATGCTTAAAAATCTGCACTTGGTCCAATCTGCTGCACCAATGGAAATGACAATGACGTTTGTGCCTACAGCGAGCTACAGTGCGATCTCCGCCAACACACGGTAAACATGCTCTGTAACAATCGCACAGTGGTCACTGCAAAGACAAATTAACAGCCAACAAGATATTTTAGGACTGGGTTGTGAGAAAAACAATTCACACTCAAGCAACAATAGCTAGTGACGAAAGATGAGTGGGGTACAATGTAAAATTAGCATTATGAAGTAAAGTTTCAGCCAAATACAATGGAGCAGTGAAATACGGCATGATTGGCCTCATTACAGTCATGAGATAGTTATAAGCAATGGAGGCACTGCTACGTGAATATTGGAATATTTCTCTGTCATGTGCCCACCCAGCAGGCTTAAGGCAAGTTTTGAAGTCAACCGAATATGGCATGCACATGTATTGTAAGTGTAAGCTAGCAGCTGTAAAAGTACAGGACTGATAGCTGAAACAACTGGACTAGCTCACACACATGGGCAGCCGTTCAGTACATGCCACAGAGTAAGCACTCCAAACACTTAGTATTTGGGTGAATTGTTGAGCACTGCCTTTCCTATACCGAATGTTTGACCTGGCATTTACAACTGCAATAAAAAAAATACACTGGCCGCTTTTGGGCACGCACAAAAAGCACCACCTCAAGCTACTCAACATTAAAAAAAGGTAACGAGGGGAAGCGGCATAAATTACAGCCAGGAAAAAATCACTATCAAGTCAGGCGAAAATTACTCGCCAAATTACAAAAAAATTGAAACTTACTAGAGAATTGCAGCCTTTAATTCAATGAAAAAATTCGCTAGTAATGTTCACTTTGTTTTTCCAGCAGTGGTTAATACTCAGGAGGGTTTAAATTGTTAAATATTCCAAAATTTAGAAGCAACAACAACCAAAAATCGGCTCCGCCAGTAGACATGCCCTCTATTTTGGCTTCGCCGCTTAGCCCTCGCTTCGTGTTTTGACTTTCCGCATCCTCTGCTGCGAGAGAAATAAGGGGGACATATTTGCTTGGGTCCCAAGTTCCTCAAAACATATAAATACTGCGAAGTGAATCAACATTAAATACGCAGTCGTTGCTTTCATTTTTTTTGCACCACATGAAAGGTCTAGGAGATTGGTAGCGATGGACTTTTGTCAGCCCAGGCACCTCTCTTTGAGCATTGTGGCTATGTTGGATAACACCGTTAGCGCCAGTAGTACTCAGTGCTTCATGCTTAAGCTGAAAGTAAGAACTGTGCTTCAACACCAGCGAGGAAAGGGCGCAGAGGCGACTTACCCTTAAGAAGGTCGGCAGCGAAGCAGGCGAAATACAGTGATGGTAGTTCAGGTCTTTGAGCAGGTGCCCAAACAACGTGATGACGTGGTTCATGACCATGGAGGAACAGCTAGACATGACGGAGGTGTGGCGGCCATACAGTTGCTCCAGGTCGCCCCAGCGCTTGGGGTACGCAAGCCGTCTGAGCGTGAGGCACAGCGCTTCTCGGCCGGGTATTGTGACATTTTGTGCAGTCACGATTTCTCCGGCAGCATCAGGGTCCAAGTACAGGTACAGGGTACAGGTGGTCCAAGTCCTATTTCGAAAATCTAAACGGCTGCTTGAAGAACGTGCTTTCGGTATTTTCGATATCGAGAAGGCCATGGTGGGGCCGACAGCGAAAAAGTTCCAGCTCTCGGTTGCGTCTCATCTCGTACTCGAGGTCATCCAGCCAGATGTTCCCCTTCAGGAGTCGGCTTTTGCAGCCGTAAGAAGTAGCCCGTCGATCTCCTTCCACGTCAACAGTGGCAGCAGTCGACGGTTTGACAGTATTCACACCAGAGGAGGCATTGTTTTAGGATTGCGGGACTTCTGCTACACACACGCACAAAAACGCGCGAAGCCGCCGGATTGGGCTCGACTTGACTTGCCCTTTTTAAGTGCGAATGCACTTTATAAGCGACCCCAAACCATCCACCGCCGGCGTCGGCGGCGGCGGCGGCGTCGGCGGCGGCGGCGTCCGCAGTGCTCCTCTATATTTAAAAAAGAAACAGCATCCGGCGCCAGGTTTCGATCCGAGGACTTTGCGGCCGCAGCGCGACGCTCTACCGACCAAGCCACGGACGCGACGCTGATATCAGTGTTAGTGACGCGCCTTATATCTTTAACGCATTCAAACTACGTCGTCAGCGGCGTGTGTTGGCGACTCAGCGGCGTTATAGCGGCTTGATAACTGCGTGGTGTACACGTGATACTACAAACCCGATGGAAGAGATGGAAGAGAAGGCGGCGAGGCGGTGGGCTGCGGGGGCCGAGCGCAAGTGCCGCAAGCGGGCCGACAACCGTGCATTCGCACTTTCACATTCTCCCCCTCGGGGAAATGCGGGGGAATTTTTTTGCTGTTTAAAACAGAAGCAGTTTTTTTTTTACTTTTGCTAGATGGCGCTGTTAAACATGCTGAAACGGTACAGCTTTCTTTT